>NC_142012.1:166916349-167243849 GCF_049901735.1 Notechis scutatus | reverse complement strand
GGCCAATAGCTTCCAAACGCCACACTATAGCAGCAATGACTTGGCAAGGAGTCAGGAACAGATAGATCTTCACCCTCATGAATTGAACTAATTGCCTCCTGCAAACCCCACTCCCCTTTCGCTCCTCTTTATTCCCTCTGGGAGGGGCAATTCACTGTGCACCTGTAGCTTTACTCCCGAGTCAACCCTTGTTCTTTAGCTGTTCCCTTCTCCTGGCAGCTCTGTGCATGCACACACTGGGAACAGGCTCCAACTGCTCTTCTTCCCCACTGATCTCCGACTCCGAAGGCAGCTGATAACTGTCGGACTGCCCTGGCCCCATCTCTGCCTCCAACGCAGAGCCCTTGTCCGAGCCTTCCCCAGACTCCAGTCTGTCTGAGTTGAGCCACAACAACCGGTAGAGAGTGCAAACCTGACCCTTTGAGCACTGATGATGTTACCTAGTTGGGCAACAAATATCTATCAACATTAGAGAACACCACAGTCCTCCTCCCTGCAAACCCCACTCCCCTTTCGCTCCTATTTATTCCCTTTAGAAGGAGCCATTCACCGTCCACCTGAGCCTTTAGTCCCAAGTCAACCCCTGTTCCTTAGCTGTTCCCTTCTTCTGGCAGCTCTGCGCATGCGCACACTGGGAACAGGCTCCAGCTGCTCTTCTTCCCCACTGATCTCCAACTCCAAAAGCAGCTGATAACTGTCGGGCGGCCCTGGCCCCATCTCTGCCTCCAACGCAGAGACCTCGTCCGAGCCTTCCCCAGACTCCAGTCTGTCTGAGTTGAGCCACAACAACCGGTAGAGAGTGCAAACCTGACCCTTTGAGCACTGATGATGTTACCTAGTTGGGCAACAAATATCTATCAACATTAGAGAACACCACAGTCCTCCTCCCTGCAAACCCCGCTCCCCTTTCGCTCCTATTTATTCCCTTTAGAAGGAGCCATTCACCGTCCACCTGAGCCTTTAGTCCCAAGTCAACCCCTGTTCCTTAGCTGTTCCCTTCTTCTGGCAGCTCTGTGCATGCGCACACTGGGAACAGGCTCCAGCTGCTCTTCTTCCCCACTGATCTCCGACTCCGAAGGCAGCTGATAACTGTCAGGCGGCCCTGGCCCCATCTCTGCCTCCAACGCAGAGCCCTCGTCCGAGCCTTCCCCAGACTCCAGGACTGGCCCAGGTTCCTCTCCAACCTCCTCACTGTTCGAATCTACTGCCAGCTCCACTGGTGGGCCACAACACACTGTACATATTTTAACCATCCCAGCCCAGGTCAATTTTCTCCCTATATTTAGAGGGGCCAGACCCCTAAGTTGTGAAAAAACAACAACAGCCAACAACAGCCTGCTGTTGTGCAAAATGCAGCTCCTTCCTATATAAACAACCCGAATTGCAGAGAGGAATCAAACAAGAATTAAATTTCCAGATCTCCGCAGGCCAAAGAAAATGCGTGTTTGGTTTTTTTGTTGTTGTTGTTTGTTTCTGAGATGAGAACGTATTTATGACGGATAAAAGAGACCCCGCGTTTGATCCCCACGGAAACGGAAACATTGGCTGAGACCGAAGAGGGATATAATAACGCCGGAGTAAGAAGGGCCGCCTATTCTGCAAACCGTTGGCCACCTAACTTTTTATTGACAAGAGGCTCTAATGACCATCCGTGGTGGAGGAAGGTTTTTCAGACGAGAGGAGGAAAAATCTGACGCATTGTCCAAAAGTGGGGAAGAAAAAAAGAAGAAGAGATTTTCCTACCACTGGTAGGAAAATCAACACGGCCGTGAATAAAATGCATTCGGACAGATTGCATCGACTGTATTTAGGGTTGGAAAGCAAGAAGAGAAAATGTTATTGATTCAATGGAAAGCAGGCAGTAGGGGGATTACCGAAGAAGTATTTGCGCCCACCCTTTATACAAACCCCCACACACACACAAAAAAGAGAGAATTGGAAGCTATTTCCAAAATGAAAACAGCTAACCCTATTCCAGGGGTCCCCAAACTTGGCCACTTTAAGACTACGTGGACTTCAGCTCCCAGAATTCCCCGCCAGCATTGCTTAACTCTCTTGCAATCCCTTCCTCTACAATCTCTCCTCTTTGGGGGAATAAGAGAAAAAGAAACAGACACGGCTGGCTGGGGAATTCTGGGAGTTGAAAGTCCACACAGTCTTAAAGTGGCCAGGTTTGGAGACCTCTGCCCTATTCCTTCGGTCCTGAAATGGCGTAGGGTCTCCTATGTGAGCCGAGGGTTGGACTAGAAGACCTCCAGGGTCCCTTCCAGCCCCTAAGGTTCTATGATTCTACGATCTTCAGCAAGGGGTTGGGATGGAACCCCGGTTTTGGTCCCCGTGATGTAAAAAAAGATGTTGAGGCTCTGGGAAGAGTGGAAAGAAGAGCAACCCAGATGTTTTGGGGGGCTCGAGGACAAAACAATATGAAGAATGGTTGCTGGAATTCGGCACGGCTAGTCTAGGCACGTTAGCAGCTTTCCAGGATTGGAGGGGCTGTCCCAGAGAAGAGGAAGGGGGTCAAGCTATTCTCCAAAGCCCCAGAAGGCAGGAGAAGAAGCAACGGATGGAAACTCATCAAAGGAGAGAAGCAACCTGGAATTAAGGGAGAAATTTCCTAACAGTGAGGACAATTCACCAGTGGAACTGCTTGCCACCAGAAGTGGTGGGTGCTTCGTCACTGGAGGTTTTTAAGAAGAGATTGGAGAACCACCTGTCTGAAGTGGTGTAGGGTTTCCTGCCTAAGCAGGGGGTTGGACTAGATGACCTCCAAGGTAGCTTCCAACTCTGATACTATTATATCCTCTTGTTTCCTATTGTGTCCTGTCCCATCCTATCCTAATTCATTCACATTCCTCTCCTCTCTACAGTAACTTCTAGCCCTAGGATTCTAATTCCCTCTTTCAACTCTGATTTTATTAAAATACATCTCTGTCCAAATCTCTCATTTTATGGATGTATATCATCTGTCTGTCTGTCTGTCTTATCTATCCAGAGGAGAAGGAGAAGGGGAGGAGGAGGAGGAGGAGGAGGAGAGGAGGAATAAGGAAGAGGAGAAGGAGAAGGGGAGGAGGAAGTGGAGAAGAGGAGGAGAAGAGGAAGGAGGAGGAGGAGAGGAGGAGGAGGAGAAAGAAGAAGAAGAGTTGGAGAAGAGGAGGAGGAGGAAGGAAGAAGAGAAGGAGGAGAAGGAGAAGAGGAAAATGAGAAGAAGGAGAAGAGGAGGAAGCGGTGGAGGACGAGGAGAAGAAGAGGAGGAGGAAGGAGGAGGAGGAGGAGAAGGAGAAGAGGAGGAGGAAAAGGGGAGGAGGAGAAGGAGGAGGAGAGGAGGAATAAGGAAGAGGAGAAGGAAAAGAAGGAGAAGAGGAGGAGGAGAAGGAGAAGGAGAAGAGGAGGAGGAAGTGGATAAGAGGAGGAGAAGAGGAGGAAGGAGGAGGAGAGGAGGAGGAGAAAGAAGAAGAAGAGTTGGAGAAGAGTAGGAGGAGGAAGGAAGAGGAGAAGGAGGAGAAGGAGAAGAGGAAAATGAGAAGAAGGAGAAGAGGAGGAGGAGGTGGAGGTGGAGGAGGAGGAGAAGAGGAGGAAGGAGGAGGAGAAGGAGAAGAGGAGGAGGTGGTGGAGGAGGAGAAGAGGAAGGAGGAGAAGGAGAAGAAGGAGAAGAGGAGGAAGCTGTGGAGGACGAGGAGAAGAAGAGGAGGAGGAAGGAGGAGGAGGAGGAGAAGGAGAAGAGGAGGAGGTGGTGGAGGAGGAGAAGATGAGGAAGGAGGAGGAGAAGGAAAAGGAGAAGAGGAGGAGGAGGTGGAGGAGGAGGAGAAGAGGAGGAAGGAGAAGGAGAAGGAGAAGAAGGAGAAGAGGAGGAGGAGGAGGAGGAGGAGAAGAGAGAAAGGAGGAAAAGAAGGAGAAGAGGAGGAAGTGGTGGAGGAGGAGAGGAGAAGAGGAGGAGGACGAGAGGAGGAGGAGGAGGAAGGAGGAGAAGGAGAAGAAGGAGAAGAGGAGGAGGAGCTGGAGGAGGAGGAGAAGAAGAGGAAGGAGGAGAAGGAGAAGAAAGAGAGGAGGAAGGAGGAGGAGAAGGAGGAGAAGAGGAGGAGGAGGTGGAGAAGGAGGAGAAGAAGAGGAAGGAGGAGAAGGAGAAGGAAGAGAGGAGGAAGGAGGAGGAGAAGGAGGAGAAGAGGAGGAGGAGGTGGAGGTGGTGGTGGAGGAGGAGGTGGAGGAGGAGGAGGAGAAGAGGAAGGAGGAGAAGGAGAAGGAAGAGAGGAGGAAGGAGGAGGAGAAGGAGGAGAAGAGGAGGAGGAGGAGGAGGAGGAGGAGAAGAAGAGGAAGGAGGAGAAGGAGAAGGAAGAGAGGAGGAAGGAGGAGGAGAAGGAGGAGAAGAGGAGGAGGAGGTGGAGGAGGAGGAGGAGGAGGAGGAGGAGGAAAGGAGGAGGAGGAGGAGGAGGAGGAGAGGAAGGAGAAGGAGAAGGGAGAGAGGAGGAAGGAGGAGGAGAAGGAGGAGAAGAGGAGGAGGAGGAGGAGGAGGAGGAGGAGAGGAGGAGGAGGTGGAGGAGGAGGAGGAGGAGGAGGAGGAGGAGGAGGGAGGAGGAGGTGGAGGAGGAAGAGAAGAAGAGGAAGGAGGAGAAGGAGAAGGAAGAGAGGAGGAAGGAGGAGGAGAAGGAGGAGGAGAGGAGGAGGAGGTGGAGGGGAGGAGGAGGAGGAGGAGGAGAGGAGGAGGAGGAGGTGGAGGAGGAGGAGAAGAAGAGGAAGGAGGAGAAGGAGAAGGAAGAGAGGAGGAAGGAGGAGGAGAAGGAGGAGAAGAGGAGGAGGAGGTGGTGGTGGTGGAGGAGGAGGAGGAGGAGGAGGAGGAGGAGGAGGAGGAGGAGAAAGTCAGGGTCTGTCCTATAGCTGGTCCTTCAGAGCTTCCAACAGAGGTGCTATCGCTGCTGTAACTGAGTATATGAGATTTATATGGTTTGTAAATGACTTTCCATTCCTTCCTGGACTCAACAGTGGGGGAGAACCGGAAGAGAACCTGCCAGCAGGCCAAACGTTCCTCCTTTCTCGTGTTTTTGTGCAGAAGGCGGGCGAGTCTTTTTCCGGCACGCTCATCAACCCGACCGTTTGGATTGACCGAACGGCTGCTCACAAACTTCCCACCCCTGACATTTTCCCCCAATTATACCAATCATTTCTAATGATTTCTAAAAATCTTTCCACCGCAAAACCCACACGTGCAACAGCCGGGTTTCTTTCAGGAAATGGAAGGGCGGCCGGAGACGTCGCCAAGGGGAGAAGCGGAGGTGCAAAAAAAAAAAACCCAAATCAAAGATGGCCGTGGTGGACGCCCCGTCTGGGCTTTCTCGGCCTTCTCTCACCGAAGAAGCCCCCAGGGAAGAGCAGCCCTGAAACCTCAGCCAGCCGTTTTTCACAGAATAGCAGAACTAACAGAGTTGGAAGGGACCTCGGAGGTCATCTAGCCCAACCCCCTGCTCAGGCAGGAACCCCTATACCATTCCAGACAAATGGCTGTCCAGCTTCTTCTTAAAAACCTCCAGTGATGAAACACCCACAACTTCTGGTGGCAAGTAGTTCCACTGGTTAATTGTCCTCACTGTTATGAAGTTTCTCCTTAATTCCAGGTTACTTCTCTCTTTGCTTCCACGTTTCCCCGAAAATAAGACCCTGACTTATAATTCTTTTTGCCACCAAAAAAAAGGCACCAGGTCTTATTTTGGGGGGACGTCCTCCACTGACTAACCTCACTTGCGTGCATCATCCTCCGGCCGCCTTTTCGCTGTCCGAGGCCTTCAAGAACTTCTTCTTCTGTGGCCGGCAAGGCTTTCCTGGAGGCTTCTCTGCATCCCATAATAGAGCTCTGGATCGATCCAGAGCTTTGTTCTCAGCTCCAGAGGCCTTCATGAAAGCCTGGCCAGCCTTGCCGGCTGCAGAAGAAATGGGCTGGCTAGGCAGGTGTTGGGGGGGGGTGCGAGGCCTGGCTACACCTGTCCACAGGTAAGTCGTAGGGCAGCTCCATCCCGCCCCCAATCCTTTACTCATCCACTCTGGGGTGGGCGAGATCTTAATTAGGGCTTATTTTTTGGGGGGGTAGGGCTTATATTGGGCACAGGTGTAAAAAAATCAAGCTAGGGCTTACTTTCAGGGTAGATTGTATTTTCAGGGAAACAGGGTAGTTTCCATCCGTTGCTTCTTGTCTTGCCCTCAGGTAGCTTGGAGAATAAGTTGACCCCTAATCCTTCAACGAGAAGAAGGATTAGGGGGTCAACCTATATGTCTAGTTTAATGAAAACTAGACACGTACCCAGTTCAGGCGACCCGTGTGAAGTGGCTTCATTCGCTGAAATCAGTAGCCCCGAAGTGCCACGGTGACTCAGAAAGTCATCTGAGTTTGACTCTGGGTTTCCTCCGAACGAGATTTTGAGCTCAGGCTAGAAGCTTTCTCATTGGTAGGACTCCCATGGGGACCAAGGTTGACCATGTCTGGATGAGAAGCTAAGGAGCTTGGCTTCACATCCAGACAAGGTCAACCTTGGTCCCAAGGGGAGTTTCCTCTGGGACTGTAAACAAGACTGGGGAAGTTGGAGAAACGTCTAGGAGGACGGAACAGCGCGGAAGGATTTCTGGATTATTTCCAGATTATTTCCAAGAAAATAACACGGACCTATCGTGAAGCCACCATGAGTTGACTTCTACTCTGTGGAGGCTTGCTCAAGGGCAGCTTTTCCCTGAGTCTCATTTCAAGTGTCAATCCACCATACAGCTGACAAGAGACATTTCAACGGAAGCACGGAATAACGTAAAATAACGTAAAAAGGGGGCGTGCATAAGCGCACCAACGTGCACCAACGTGCCTACCGTCCCTGTCCTATTGTTTCTCTTATTCTTTTATTTTTCTTATATGTACCCATTTCATGTATTCACAACTATGTATACATTTATACTTATTATCTTGTAAACAATTGGCAAATCAAATAAATAAATAAAAATAAATAAATAAATAAAATAATAGAGTTGGAAGGGACCTTGGAGGTCTTCTAGTCCAACCCCCTACTCAAGTAGACTCTTTACCAGTCCAGACCAATCGACGTCCAACCTCTTCTTGAAAACCTCCAGTCTTGGAGCACCCACCACTCCTGGAGACAACGGTGTCCAGTGGAGACACTTAGAAAACACAGAGATGGGCTTTCAAATCTCTGATGCATCTCACAGGGAGGGAGGAGCATGGAATGAATTGTCCAACCTTGCAAATCAAATACCGTTTCCCCGAAAATACGACCTACCCTGAAAGTAAGTCCTAGCTTGATTTTTTTACACATGCACCCAATATAAGCCCTACCCCCAAAAAATAAGCCCTAATTAAGATCCCGCCCACTCCAGAGTGGATGGGTAAAAATTAAGCCAGGATGTGAGGGTGGAACCGCCC
This sequence comes from Notechis scutatus, assembly GCF_049901735.1. Classification (NCBI taxonomy): domain Eukaryota; kingdom Metazoa; phylum Chordata; class Lepidosauria; order Squamata; family Elapidae; genus Notechis; species Notechis scutatus. The sequence continues at coordinate 167,236,444 of NC_142012.1, read as the reverse complement.
TACTACTTACCTTTGGACAGGTGTAGCCAGGCCTCACATACCCCGACACCTGCCTTGCTAGCTTATTTCTTCTGCAGCCAGCAAGGCTGGCAAGGCTTTCAGGAGCTGAGAACAAAGCTCTGGATCGATCCAAAGCTCCCTTATCCACCGCAGAGGCCTTCAGGAAAGCCTTGTTGGCCACAGGAGAAGAAATTCCTAAAGGCCTCTGACAACGAAAAGGAGGCCGGGGGCGACACCTGCAAGTGAGGTTAGTCAGTGGCGGACGTCCCCCCGAAAATAAGACCTGGTGCCTTTTTTTTTTGGTGGCAAAAAATATATATAAGACAGGGTCTTATTTTCGGGGAAACACGGCAGATAAGGGCTAACAGAATTCAAGAGGGTTTGGATTTAGTCCATTTGTGGCTACGCAGCGATTCCAGGCTTGTTCCTCTCTTGACTCCACCACTCCTTCTCCTCCCGCAACCAACAACCGAATCTCCTGACCATCCCCACCTTCAGCCTCCATCGGAACATCGCCAGCTGGCAGAAGGTGGACATGTGAAATCACGTGACATCATGCCAAATCACGCAAAGCCCCCGAAAATAAGACCTGGTGCCTTTTTTGGTGGTCAAAATATATATATATACGTCAGGGTCTTATTTTCAGGGAAACACGGCAGTAAATACATTTTCGACTCTTTCCCTTAGCCCCACACAGATGGTTTAATCCTTCTCTTTGGATCTCTACAGCGTGGCAAAATAATCAATGTTTTCTTCTAGAAACGGCAAACGAGAGGCACAGCGCCATGACGGCTGCCGCCGCCAGATGAAGCTTGCTTACAACAGTAGCTCATGGAAACCCAGTTATATTTATAAATGTTCCAGTTTTCTCCTCTCTGCTCGACTAGTAAAACAAGGAATGCCAAGAGAGAGGGGGGGGGGGAAAAAAAAGACGGATGAAGAGGAGGCTACAATCTGTCGGCTACAACCGGTTGGACGAGCCACACTGAAGGGCAGCTGATGGTCACCGTCAGTGGAGAGAAATGGCCATTTGTAAGATGGAGAACTGTGGTGAGATATCTGGCAGAAATAACGAAGCTGGGAGGGACCTTGTAGGTCATCTAGTCCAACCCCCCCACCCAAACAGGAGACCCTACACACCATTTCTGACAGATGGCAGTCCACTCTCTTCTTGAAAGCCTCCAGTGATGAAGCTTCCATAACTTCTGAAGGCAACTTCTGTTCCATGGGTTGATTATACTCCCTGTCAGAAAATTCCTCCTTATTTCCAGGTTGAACCTCTCTCCTTGTTCAGTTTCCATCTGTTATTCCTTGTCTGGCCTTCAAAGATGCTTTGGAGAATAGCTTGACCCCCTCCTCCTCCTCTCTGGGGCAGCCCCTCAACTATTGGAAGATGCTCTCCTGTCTCCCCTGGTCCTTCTCTTCCCTAGACTAGCCAGTTGGATCCTAACAGAGTAACAGAGTTCCAAGGGACCTTGTAGGTCATCTAGTCCAACCCCCTGCCCAAGCAGGAAACCCTACACCATTTCTGACAATTGGCAGTTCAGCCTTTTCTTGAAAGTCTCAAGCGATGAAGCTCCCACAACTTAAGAGGGCAACTTCTTTTCCATAGGTGGATTGTCCTCACTGTCAAAAAAATTCTCCATATTTCCAGGTTGAATCTCTCCTTGATCAGTTTCCATCCATTATTCCTTGTCTGGCCTTCAGGGGCTTTGGAAAATAGCTTGACCCCCTTCCTCCTCTCTGGGGCAGCCCCCCAAATATTGGAAGATGCTCTCCTGTCTCCCCTGGTCCTTCTCTTCCCTAGACTAGCCAGGCCCAGTTCCTGCGTCCATTCTTCGTATGTTTCAGTCTCCAGTGTCCCCTCATCATCCTGGTTGCTCTTCTCTGCACTTTTTCTAGAGTCTGAAGTTCATCTTGGTAGTCACAGGGAAACCCCTCAAACCAAGATCGCACTACTACGGAGGCCGCAACACCAAACAGGGATCTGTTGCCATACCAGGTCATAGAAGATGCAATGACTTCGGTCCCCAAGACTGCTAAATACGATGACCATTCATATCTTCTCCATTTGGAGAAACTTTTCGTTTGAAGGTCGGTCCGTGAATGGGGAGCACTTTGGAAGACAGATTCAAGATCCAATAGGATCTTGACAGACTTGAGCACTGGGCCCTATCCAAGCAGATTCAGTTCAGGAGTATGAAAATTAGGGTCCTGAACCTAGGCTGGAAAACCCAAAGGCAGAGATACAGAATAGGTGCAACCAGGCTCAATAGCAGGAACTGTAATAAGGGATCTTGGAGTCTTAGTGGACAACCAGCTAAATAGGAGCCAGCCGTGTGCAGCGGCAGCCCAAAAAGCCAATTTAATCCTAAGTGGCATTAACAGAGGGATACAATCGAGATCAAGGGAGGTACTAAGACCACTCTATAAAGCCTTAGTAAGACCACACCTAGAGTCCTGCATCCAGTTTTGGTCACTACACTATTAAAAAGATGTTGAGACTCTAGAAAGAGTGCAGAGAAGAGCAACCAGGATGATTAGGGGACTGGAGGCTGAAACATACGACGGATGGTTGCAGGACCTGGGCCTGGCTAGTCTAGGGAAGAGAAGGACCAGGGGAGACAGGAGAGCATCTTCCAATATTTGAGGGGCTGCCCCAGAGAGGAGGAGGGGGTCAAGCTATTTTCCAAAGCATCTTTGAAGGCCAGACAAGGAATCATGGATGGAAATTGATCAAGGAGAGATTCAACCTGGAAATAAGGAGACATGTCCCGACAGTGAGAACAATTAACCAGTGGAACAGCTTACCACCAGATGGTCTGGGTACTCCATCATGGGAGTCTTTTAAGAAGAGACTGGACAGCTATTTGTCTGGAATGTGTAGCAAGATTAGAAGACCTCCAAGGTCCCTCTCAGCCTTAGGATTGTATGTTTCTAGGAGGGAGGGGAGGGGAGGAGGGAAGGAAGGAAGGAAGGAAGGAAGGAAGGAAGGAAGGAAGGAAGGAAGGAAGGAAGGAAGGAAGGAAGGAAGGAAGGAAGGAAGGAAGGAAGGAAGGAAGGAAAGGAGAGATGGGGAAGAAAGGAAGGAGAGATGGGGAAGGAAGGAAGGAAGGAAGGAAGGAAGGAAGGAAGGAAGGAAGGAAGGAAGGAAGGAAGGAAGGAAGGAAGGAAGGAAGGAAGGAGGAGGAAGGAGAGATGGGGAAGGGAAGGAAGGAAGGAAGGAAGGAAGGAAAGGAAGGAAGGAAGGAAGGAAGGAAGGAAGGAAGGAAGGAAGGAAGGAAGGAAGGAAGGAAGGAGAGATGGGGAAGGAAGAAAGGAAGGGAAGGAGAGATGGGGAAGGAAGGAAGGAAGGAAGGAAGGAAGGAAGGAAGGAAGGAAGGAAGGAAGGAAGGAAGGAAGGAAGGAAGGAAGGAAGGAAGGAAGGAAGGGGACAATGGCTGGAAGCTCTTCAGAGGAACCTAGAAATAAAGAGAAATTTTCTGACAGCGAGAAGAACAATCAACTCATGGAACAGAAGTTGCCTTCGGAAGTTGAGGGAGCTTCATCCCTGGAGGCTTTTAAGAAGATACTCTGTCAGAAATGATGTAGAGTCTCCTGCTTGGGCAGGAGTTGGACTAGATGACCTCCAAGGTCCCTTCCAACTCTGTTATTCTATATTCAATAGAACAGAAGTCGCCTTCGGAAGTTGTGGGACCTTCATCCCTGGAGGCTTTCAGGAAGAGACTGGGCTGCCCTCAGTCAGAAATGGTGGAGGGTCTCCTGCTTGGCCAGGGGGGTTGGACTAGATGACCTACAAGGTCCCTTCCAACTCTTTTATTCTATATTCAATAGAACATAAGTTCCCTTCAGAAGTTGTGGGTGGAGGCTTTCACTGGAGGCTTTCAAGAAGAGACTGGGCAACCATTTGTCCAGAAGGATATATGGTTTCCTGTGGAAGCAGGGGTTGGACTAGAAGACCGCCAAGGTCCCTTCCATTCTACGATTCTACGATTCCCATGACAAGAAAGGAGACTTTAAATTCTACCCAGCGACAGCACAAAGAGGCTTGTTGGTGATGGATTCTCCTTCCCTTGGTGACTACAAAGCAGGGGCCGGAGTGCCATCTGTCGGGAGAGAGGGTGGACCAGATGGCCTTGAAAGCACCTTCCAACACACCCACTCAATCATTTTTATTTATTTATTTATTTTTTAAAGTCAGAAATCACAGAGAACAACTTCTCACCCGGCAGCTGGTAGGATTTCAAGGATTTCGGTCCAGGGTTGGTTTTTTTTTCTTTTTTCTCTCCTCTTAATTTGTCCTTGCATATTTGTGATTTTCGTTTCTCTCTGCTGTTGGCACTTCGGTTTGGGACAGAGACGGAGGTCCCCTTTTTAGGACGCAGGAGGAGGAGGTGGGATAGTCGACCCCCTCATTGGGTGGGGAAATGGGATGGCCGTGGTGAGGGGGGTGTCTCTTTTCTCACACGGGGAAATAGCTCCAGTGCTGTGAATTTTGGCCCAGGAATCTATATATATATATAAAAGCGAAATGCCACTCACACATCATCACAAAATCTCCAGAACCGTCAAGCCTACAACCTTGAAATTTGGCCCGTATGTTTCCTCTTGGCTTCTAGGGGCTCACTAAGAAAGGATTTTTCCAAATGACCATCAGAGCATTTAGAGTATTTCCTATATTATTATTATTATTATTATTATTATTATTATTATTATTATTATTATTATTATTATTATTATTATTATTATTATTATTATTATTCTCTGATGCTAAGGGTTTCTAGTCCCCGTCCCCACCTGAAAAAAATAAATATCTTCCAAAGGCAAAACACAAGCAGAGGAGGTTCAGTTTTAGTTTCACAGCAGCACCAAGCAGCTTTAGTACAGAACAGTTGAGCTAAGCCACGCCCAGGCTCCTTGCTGTCTTCTTCTTGCTCACACAGCAAATACTGTTTCAGTTTCCAAACATCCCTCCGCTCTCTCACACACTGACAGGACACTAGCCAGAGGAATACCGATGGATGCTGGCAGGCAGAGACAGGATTCCCCCCCCCCTTATTTTCCTCCCCAAAAACTAAGCCCGACCACGTAGTTTTGTAGCAAAGCATGGGGGATCCAGCTAGTATAGGAAGAAGATTTAGACATGAAAGTAGTTTGGGGAAGAACGTAGAACATAAAATCCTAAGGCTGGAAGGGACCTTAGAGGTCTTTTAGTCCACCCCCACCTGCTCAAGCAGAAAGCCCCATAATATTATTCCAGACAAACGGTGTCCAATCTCTTAACAACCTCCAGATTTGAACCCACAACTTCTGGAGGCAAATTGTTCCACTGAATAATTGTTTTCATCATTGGAAATTTCTCATTATTTCTAACCTCCAGGAAGCTCCCACCCTCCTCCCTCTCTTCCTTCCTAAATCATAGCATCCTAGGGCTGGAAGGGACCTCAGGGGTCATCTACTCCAACCCCCTCTCCAAGATAGACCTCAAATAATTGCCCAATCTCTTCTTTAAAATCCTCTAGTGATGGAGCTCTCACAACTTCTGGTGGCAAGCTGTTCCCCTGGTTAATTGTCCTCACTGTCAGGACATTTTCTCCTAAATTCGTCCCCTCTCACAGCCTCTCTCTCCTTCCTTCCTTCCTTCCTTCCTTCCTTCCTTCCTTCCTTCCTTCCTTCCTTCCTTCCTTCCTTCCTTTCTTCCTTCCTTCCTTCCCTCTGTCTCTGTCTGCCTTCCTTCCTTCCTTCCTCCCTTCCATCCCTCTCTTTTCTTCTTTTATTCCTTCCCCTTCTCTGTGCCTTCCTTCTTTCCTTCCTTCCTCCTTCCTTCTCTCTTTCCTTCCTTCCTTCCCTCTCTGTCTCTTTCCTTCCTTCCCTCTGTCTGTCTCTGTCTGCCTTCCTTCCTTCCTTCCATCCCTCTCTCTTTTCTTTATTCCTTCCCTCTTCCTTCCTTCCTTCCTTCCTTCTTTCTTTCCTCCTTCCTTCCTCCTTCCTTCCTTCTCTTTCCTTCCTTCCTTCCCTCTCTGTCTCTTTCCTTCCTTCCCTCTGTCTGTCTGTCTGTCTGTCTGTCTGCCTTCCTTCCTTCCTCCCTTCCACCCCTCTCTTTTCTTCTTTTATTCCTTCCCTGTCTCTTTCCTTCCTTCCCCCTCTTCTTTTCCTTCCTTCCTCTTTCCTTCTTTTTCCTTCCTTCCTTCCCTCTCTGTCTCTTTCCTTCCTTCCCTCTGTCTGTTCTGCCTGCCTTCCTTCCTTCCATCCCTCTCTCTTTTCTTCTTCTTTATTCCTTTCCTGTCTCTTTCCTTCTTCCCCCCTCTCTCTGCCTTCCTTCCTTCCTTCTTTCCTTCCTTCCTTCCTTCCTTTCCTTCCTTCCTCTGTCTGTCTCTCTCTCTCTCTTCCTTCCTTCCTTCCTTCCTTCCTTCCTTCCGTGGATGCTAAACAGGTAATCCTCGACTTCATTTAGTGACTGTTCAAAGCTACAGCCCCACTGAAAAAAGTGACTTAGGCCCGTTTTTCACACTTACGACCACTGCAGCCTCCCCCTTGGTCACGCCATCAAAATTCACATGCTTGTCAACTGTCTCCTATTTACGACGGTCACAGCATCCCCAGGGTTCCATGATCCCCTTTTACGACCTTCCAAAAAGCAAAATCAAGGGGGGGGGGCGGAAAGCCTGATTCGCTTAACGACCATCGTGTGAGACTAACTTAACCACCGCAGTGGTTCCCTTAGGAACGGTGGCAAAGGAAGGTCGTACAATGGGGCAAAACTCGTTCTAACGAATGTCTCACTTAGCGACAGGAATTTTGGGCTCAGCTGTGGTCGTTAAGTCGAGGACTGGTTGAAAGCCAACTAGGAGGGACACACACTTTGCGCGGAATTTGCTCAAAACGCTGCAGATTTACAAAAAAAGAAAGAATAAAGTGATATAAATGCATTAGAAAACCAATCGTTTCGGAGCTTGAATAATATTTACATGAGATAAATATATATAGAAACGTAGAAACTCTTAATTTGCTATGAGATATTATTATACTTTTTTCTTTCTTTCTTCGATTTGTTTATTTCTCCACTTTTTAAAAACCCTTTTCACGCCTGGTTTCTATTAGGTACAATAATTGTATTATAATTATTATGTTTGGATGCTTTTTCTTTTTCTTTCATTTTCTTCTTTCTCTGTGATTTATTTATTGATTGATTTATTTTAAAAAAAATAACTTTAAAAGTTCCCAAAAGGGCACAGCGGGGGGGGGGGGGGGGGGCGTCCCCAGCCGTGATCCACTGGATCCAGGGAATCGGCGGATCTCTTTTGCAAGGGTCCGTCGTTCAGTGAGACAGTTCGACCAAGTGGGATTTGCCTCGTTTTTGATTGACTCTTCTGGGCGCACAACGTTGAAGTGAACAGCTGCAGTCAATAAGTGGGATGCCCGGTCGTTAAGAGAATCGGGCTTCCCCGTTGAACTTGGGAGGTCGCAAAAAGGGAAGTCACGTAACCCGCGCTGCCACCGTCGTAAGTGCAAGTGAAGTTGCCAAGCGCCTGAATTTCGATCGGGCGACCGCAGGGGAGGCTGCAACGGTCGTTAAGTGTGAAAAATTGACATGTTTTTTTCCAGTTCCCTTGTAACTTGGGCCACTAAATGAATCAAGGACTCATAAATAAGAGCCAATTGAGAAGCCTCTGAAAGTTTGATCATGTTTCCCTGAGGATGTTGCAACGGCCGTAAGTGTGAAAAATGGCCATAAGTCACCCTTTTTCAGTCCCGTTGTAAATTCAGTCACTAAGTGAACGGTCGTAAATCAAGGTCTACCTGCACGTGGGGGAGGGGACAGGTGTGTCCAGACAGGAAAGGTCTCATTTCTCCTCCAAGCATCCCAGGAAAACTCTTGGCCCGCAACGAGGCCTGGTCCTCACTTAACGACCATTTCATTTAGCGACCGGTCTAAGTTAGAACAGCACCGAAACCAGTGACCTAGGATGGTTTTTTTTCCCACATTTAACGACCGTCAAAGCCTCCCCAGAGCCACGGGGTCAAAACCTGGTCGCTTGGCAACTGGCATGGACTGAAAACAGTTTCTGACTTGTGTCGCTTTCCGACTAGCAAAACCGGACTCGCTTAGTGACTGAGTGATTCACTTAACAACGGTCATGATCCGCTTATCAACCGTGTGTGGGGGAACATGTAAAGTCAGGTGCACTTTTTCCAATGCTGTTGTGACTTCGACCGGTTACTAAATGAACCATTTGTAAGTCGAGGACTACTTATAAATGCTTGGGAGTCAAGCCGAGTTCAAATCCACGTCATTTTCCTGGCAAAAGTAGGGAAGGTCCCTCCCTGCCTTCCTTCCGGGGAGGCCATTTTCAACTTCCTGGCCAGCCCCATAGCCTTTCTATTCCTGGTGGCCTCCCATCCAAGGGCCAATGAAGCCCAGCAGCTGAGGGAAAAATGATCACAGCCATCGAAGCGGTGACCGAAGGACGCCTGAAACTCGAACGCGACTCCAGGGACCACGGCGAGGTTCAGGGACTTGGTTACGGGGCGAAAGGGAAGGGGGTCAACTCTCCGCCTTGTCCCAGTATAGCTTTGGACTTTGCACTTCAATCTGGAGCCCTGGAAACTCCGGGTGGCCTCCCATCCACATGCTAAGTGACCCAGCCCTGCTTAGTCCTTCGGACTCGCCAGCTGAGCCCAGGATCATGCAGGAAATAGACTTTCCCTGCAGTAGGGAAAAGTAAATTTATGTTGCACTTTTTGGGGTGGCATAGTAGGGAAATGGGAAGGGAAGGGAAGGGAGGGAAGGTGAGGAGAGGAGTAGGAAGGGAAGGGAAGGAAAGGAAGAGAAAGGAAAAAGGAAAGAGAAAGGGAAGGGAAGGAAAAGGAAGGGAAAAGGAAAGAGAAAGGGAAGGGAGGAGGAGGAGGTGACCGAAGGGAAGGTAAAGGAAAGAGGAAGGAAAAAGGAAAGAGGAAGGGAAGGGAAGGAAAAGGAAAGGAAAAGGAAAGGCGAAAGGGAAGGGAAGAGAAGGAGGTGACCGAAGGGAAGGTAAAGGGAAGAGGAAGGAAAAAGGAAAGAGGAAGGGAAGGGAAGGAAAAGAAAGGAAAAGGAAAGGAGAAAGGGAAGGGAAGAGGAAGGAGGTGACCAAAGGGAAGGTAAAGGAAAGAGGAAGGGAAGAGGAAGAGGAAGGGAAGGGAAGAAAGAGGAGGAAAGAGAAAAGAAAGAGAAGGAACGGAAAAGAAAGAGAAGGGAAGGAAAGGAAAGGAAGGGAAGAGAAGGAAGAAAGGAAAAGAAAAGAAAGGAAAAAGAAAAGAAAGGAAAGGAGGAAAGGAAAGGAAAAAGGAAAGAGAAGGGAAGGAAGGGAAGGAAAAGGAAGGGAAAAGGAAAGAGAAAGGGAAGGGAAGAGAAGGAGGTGACCGAAGGGAAGGGAAGGTAAAGGGAAGGGAAGGGAAGAGGAAGGAAGGGAAGAGAAGAGGAGGAAAGAGAAAAGACAGAGAAGGAAAAGAAAACGAAGAGAAGGTAAAGGGAAGATGAAGGGAAGAGGAAGGGAAGAGGAGGAAAGAGAAAAGACAGAGAAGGAAAAGAAAACAAAGAGAAGGTAAAGGGAAGAGGAAGGGAAGAAGAAGAGGAAGGGAAGGGAAGAGGAGAGGAGGAAAGAGAAAAGAAAGAGAAGGAACAGAAAAGAAAGAGAAGGGGAAGGGAAAGGAAGGGAAGAGAAAGGAAAAGAAAGGAAAAGAAAAAGAAAAAGAAAGGAAAGGGAGAAAAGGAAAGGAAAGAGGAAGAGAAGGGAAGGGAAGGGAAGGAAAAGGAAGGGAAAAGGAAAGGCGAAAGGGAAGGGAAGAGAAGGAGGTGACCGAAGGGAAGGTCAAGGGAAGAGGACGGGAAGAGGAAGAGGAGGCAAGAGAAAAGAAAGGGAAGGAAAAGAAAAGAAAGAGAAGGGGAAGGGAAAGGAAGGGAAGAGAAGGAAGAAAGGAAAACAAAGAGAAAGGAAAAAGAAAAGAAAGAAAAGGAGGAAAGGAAAAGGAAAGAGAAAGGAAAGAGAAAGGAAAGAGGGAGAGGATGGAAGGAGGGAAAGGAGAAAGGAAGGAAGGAAAGAAAGAAAGGAGGAAAGGAAAGAAACGCAGGCAGCCGAAATCCATCTTCACACACACACACCCCAAATCCTCCCAGGCTGTCATGTCAAACGGGGGCGTGGGGGGCAAACGGGAACAGGGTGACACCTCGGATTTTTATAGCTGACATCCCCATTTCACAACTGCAAATAGCATCCCAGGCTCAATATTGTGACAGAACGGGGGGAGGAGAATTGGGGGCTTTTCTTCTCACGGCTTCAGATTCTCCAGGTTTTTTGGGGGCGTGGGGGGGGGTTAAACCGGCCTTCTCTGGAGCTCTGCCGTCCACAGAGGGACGGAGGGACGGATGGGGGGTGTTAGCAGACGTGGGCAGGAGCCCCTCGAGGAAGATCTCGGGGAGGGGGGGAGGGGCTTTTGGGGAGGGGGGGCTCCAACTGGGCCCAACAGCCGCTCTCCAAGAACTTGAAGGCGCCCCTCCCTCCTCGCAAACTATGTCCAGGCCTCTTTCAAGGGGAACATGGGCAGATGGGGGTCACACACACACACACACACACACACACACACACACACACACACACACATGGCGGTCTTAGCTGCTCCCTCTCAGCCTCTCGCCAGGATTTCAGCCCGCTTCCAATTCACAAGGTGGGCGGTCCTCGACTTATGACCACTTGTTTAGTGACGGTTCCAAGGGAAGAACTGATGCCCCGGGACCAGTCCTTGCAAGAGGGAGGGAGGGAGGAAGAAAGGGAGGGAGGGAGGGAAAGGGGGGAGGGAGGAAAGGAGGAAAGGAGGGAGGAAGAAAGGGAGAGAGGGAAAGGGGAAGGAAAGGAGAGAGGGAGGGAGGGAGGGGGAGAAAAGGGGGAGGAGGAAAGGAGGAAAGGAGGGAGGGAGGGAGGGAGGAAAGGGAGGGAGGGAGGGAAAGGGAGGAGGAGGAGGAGGAGGGAAGGAGGGAGGGAGGGAGAAAGAGAGAGGAGGGAGGGAGAGAGGGGAGGGAGGGAGGAGGAGGGAGGGAGGGAAAGGAGGGAGGAAAGAAAGGGAGGGAGGGGAGGAGAAAAAGGAGGGGAGGGAGGGAGGAGGAGGGAAAGGAGGGAGGGAGGAGGGAAGAGGAAGGAGGAGGGAGGGAGGAAAGGGAGGGAGGGAGGAGGGAGGGAGGGAAGAAAGGGAGGGAGGGAGGGAAAGGGGGAGGGAGGAAAGGAGGAAAGGAGGAAGAGAGGAAGAAGGGGGGGAGGGAGGGAGGGAAGAAAGGAGGGAGGGAGGGAAAGGGGGGAGGGGAAAGGAAAGGGAGGAAAGGAGGGAGGAAAGGAGGAAAGGGAGGGAGGGAGGGAAGAAAGGGAGGGAGGGGAGGGAAAGGGGAGGGAGGGAGGGAAGGAGGAGGAAAGAGGGGAGGGAGGAAAGGAGAAAGGGAGGAGGGAGGGAAAGGGGGGGAGGGAGAGGAAAGGAGGAAAGGAGGGGAGGAAGAAAGGGAGGGAGGGGGAGGGAAGAAAGGGAGGGAGGGAGGGAGGGAAAGGGGGGAGGGAGGAAAGGAGGAAAGGAGGGAGGAAGGAAGAAAGGGAGGGAGGGAGGGAAGGAGGGAAAGGAGGAGAGGGAGGGAAGAAAGGGGGAGGGAGGAAAGGGAGGAAAGGAGGGAGGAAGAAAGGGAGGGAGAGGGAGGGAGAAAGGGAAAGGAGGGAGGAAAGGAGGAAAGGAGGGAGGAAGAGGGAGGGAGGGAGGGAAAGGGGGGAGGGAGGAAAGGAGGAAAGGAGGGAGGGAGGGAGGGAAGGGAGGGAGGGAAAGGGGGGAGGGAGGAAAGGGAGGGAGGAGGGAGGAAAGGAGGGGAGGGAGGAAGAGGAGGGAGGAAGAAAGGGAGGGAGGAAAGGGAGGAGGGAGGGAGGAGGGAGGGAGGAGGAGGAAAGGGGGAAAGGAGGGAGGAAGAGGGAGGAAAGGGGAGGGAGGGAGGAAAGAAGAGGAAGGAGGAGAGGGAGGAGGAGGAAGGAGGGGAGGGAGGAAAGGAGGAAAGGAGGGAGGAGGAGGAAGAGGAGGGAGGGAGGAAAGGGGAGAGGGAGGAAGAGGGAGGGGAGGAGGAGGGAGGGAAGAGGGGAGGAGGAGGAGGGGAGGGAGGAGGGAGGGAGGGAGGGAGGGGAGGAGGAGGAGGGAGGGAGGGAGGGAAAGGAGGGAGGAGAGGGAAGGAGGGAAAGGGAGGGAGGAAGAGGAGGGAGGGAGGGAGGAAGGAGGGAGGGAGGGAAGAGGGGGAGGGAGGAGGAGGAAAGGGAGGGAAGAAAGGAGGAAGGGAGGGGAGAAAGGGAGGAGGGAGGGAAGAAAGGGAGGGAGGGAGGGAAAGGGGGAGGGAGGAAAGGAGGAAAGGAGGAGGAAGAAAGGAGGGAGGAGGGAAGAAAGGAGGGAGGGGAGGGAAAGGAGGGAAAGGAGGGAGGGAAGAAAGGAGGAGGGAGGAGGGAGGAGGAAAGGAGGAGGAGGGAGGAAAGAAAGGGAGGGAGGAAAGGAGGGAGGGAGGAAGGAGGGAGGGAGGAGGGAGGAAAGGAGGGAGGAAGAAAGGGAGGGAGGGAGGGAAAGGAAGGGAGGAAGAGGAGGGAGGGAGGAAGAAAGGAGGGAGGGAGGAAGAAAGGAGGGAGGGAGGGAAAGGAGGGAGGGAAGGAGGAGAGGGAGGGAGGGAGGGAGGAAAGGAGGAAAGGAGGAGGGAGGGAGAGGAGGAGGAGGAGGGAGGAGGGAGGAGGGAGGGAGGAGGAAAGGAGGGAGGGAGGAGGGAGGAAAGGAGGGAGGGAGGGAGGAAAGGAAAGGAAAGAGGGAGGGAGGGAAGAAAGGGGGAGGGAGGAAAGGAGGAGGGAAGAAAGGAGGAAAGGAGGGAGGAAGAAAGGGAGAGAGGGAGGGGAAGAAAGGAGGGAGGGAGGGAAAGGGAGGAGGAAAGGAGGGAGGAAGAAAGGGAGGGAGAGGGGAAAGGGGGAAAAAGGAGGAAAGGAGGAGGAAGAAAGGGAGGGAGGAGGGGAAAAGGAGGAGGGAGGGAAGAAAGGAGAGGAGGAGGAGGAGGAAAGGGGGGGAGGGAGGAAAGGAGGAAAGGAGGGAGGAAGAAAGGGAGGGAGGGAGGGGAAAGGGAGGGAGGAGGGAAAGGAGGGAGGGAAGAAAGGAGGGGAGGGAGGAAGAAAGGGAGGAGGGAGGGAAGAAAGGAGGGAGGAAGGGAGGGAGGGAAAGGAGGAGAAGAGGAGGGAGGGAGGAAGAAGGAGGAGGAGGGGGAGGGAGGAAGAGGAGGAAAGAGGGAGGGAAGAAAGGAGGGAGGAGGGAGGGAAAGGAGGGGAGGAAAGGAGGAAAGGGAGGAAGAAAGGGAGGGAGGGAGGGGAAGAAAGGAGGAGAGGGAGGGAGGGAAAGGGGGAGGGAGAGGAAAGGAGGAAAGGAGGGAGGAAAGGGAGGGAGGGAGGGAAAGGAGGGAGGGAGGGAGGGAGGGATGGAGGGAAAGGAGGAGGGGAAGAAAGGGAGGGAGGGGAAAGGGGAGGGAGGAAAGGGAGGAGGGAAAAGGAGGGAGGAAGAAAGGGAGGGGGAGGGAGGGGAAAGAAAGGGAGGAGGGAGGGAAAGGGGGGGAGGGAGGAAAGGAGGAAAGAGGAGGAAGAAAGGGAGGAGGGAGGGGAAGAAAGGAGGGAGGGGGAGGGAGGGAAAGGAGGGAAAGGAGGGAGGAAGAAAGGGAGGGAGGGAGGGAAAGGAGGGAGGAAGAAAGGGAGGAGGGAGGAAGGGGAAGAAAGGGAGAGAGGAGGAAAGAGGGGAGGAAAGGAGGGAGGAAGAAAGGGAGGGAGGGGGGAGGAGGGAAAGGAGGAGGGAGGAAGGAAGAGGAGGAGGAGGGGGAGGGAGGAGGGGAAGGGAGGGATGGAGGGAAGGGGAGGGAAGAGGGGGAAAGGGAGGGGAAAGGAGGAAAGAGGGAGGAAGAAAGGGAGGGAGGGAGGGAAGAAAGGGGAGGGAGGGAGGAGGAGGGGAAAGGAGGAGGGAGGAAAGGAGGAAGGGGAAGAAAGGAGGGAGGAAGAAAGGGAGGAGGAGGGAGGAAGAAAGGGGGGAGGGAGAGGAAGAAAAAGGAGGGAGGGAGGGAGGAAAGGAGGGAGAGAAAGGAGGGAGGGAGGGGATGGAGGGAGGGAGGAGGGAGGGGATGGAGGAGGGAGGGAAGAAAGGGAGGAGGGGAGGGAAAGGGGGAGGGAGGAAAGGAGGAAAGGAGGGAGGAAGAAAGGGAGGGAGGGAGGGAAGAAAGGGAGAGAGGGAGGGATGGAGGGGGAGGGGGAGGAAAGGAGAGAAAGGAGGGAGGAAGGGAAAGGGAGGGAGGGAGGGAAGAAAGGGGAGGGAGGGAGGGAAAGGAGGAGGAGGGAAGGGAGGGAGGGATGGAGGGAAAGGAGGGAGGGAAGAAAGGGAGAGAGGGAGGGAAAGGGGAGGGAGGAAAGGAGGGAAAGGGAGGGAGGAAGAAAGGGAGGGAGGGAGGGAGGGGAAGAAGGGAGGGAGGGAGGAAAGGAGGGAGGGAGGGAAGAAAGGGAGAGAGGGAGGGAAAGGGGGAGGGAGGAAAGGAGGGAGGGAGGGAGGGAGGGGAGGGAAAAGGATGGAGGGAAGAAAGGGAGAGGGAGGGAGGGAGGGGAGGGAGGAAAGGAGGGAGGGGAGGGAGGGAGGAGGGAGGGAGGAGGGAGGAAAGGAGGGAAGAAAGGGAGAGAGGGAGGGAAAGGGGGAGGGAGGGAAAGGAGGGAGGAAGGAGAGGGAGGGAGGGAGGGAAAGGATGGAGGGAAGAAAGGGAGAGAGGGAGGGAGGAGGGAGGGAGGAAAGGAGGAGGGAGGGAGGAAAGGAGGGAGGGAGGGAGGGAAGGGAAAGGGAGAGGGAGGAGAAGGGAGGAGGGAGGAAAGGAGGAAGGGAGGAGGGAGGAAAGGAGGGAGGATGAGAGGAAGAGAGAGACGGAACAAGGGAGGAGATGAAAAGGAAGGAAGGAAAGGAGGGGAGGGAGAGAGGAGATGAAAAGGAAGGGAGGGAGGGAGGAAGGAGGAGGAAGGGAGGGAGGAAGGAGGGAGAGGGAGGGAAGGGAGGGAAAGCACCTCAACCCACCAACTGCATTCCCAAGGAACCGGACTGGGGGCCGGCGCTCCCTCGGGCGGGTCTCCAATCCGGAAGGGCAGCCAGTGGGCGGAGGGCCCCTCGCCCGGGATTCCCAGAGCCCCAATGGGCCGCTTCCTGGCGCCCCTCTCCCCCTGGCCCCCTCCTGTATTGGCTACGGCACCGGGCTCCGCGTGGGGCTGCCCTGGAAGGCCCCCTGAAGACCTCAAGTGGCCCAGGCTGCCCAGAGCCCTTCCCTCCCTCCCTTTGCCCAGGTAACCCCCTCCCTCACCTGAGCTGCCCCCACTTCCAGGTGCTGGCCATCCCCGGGTAAAGCCCTACCTGTCACAGGGCCAAGCTCCCTGCAGGGCCACCCCCGAGGACATCGGCTGGTCCTACCACGACAGGTACGGGGTGGGCATTCTCCTGGCCCCCTTCCCCTAGGTCAGGGGTCCCCAAACTTGGCCCCTTGAAGACTTCAACTCCCAGAATCCCCAGCCGGCTCTGCTTCCTCTCTTCCTCTGCCATGTCTCCGCTTTCCTGCCAAAATGCCGGAGGTGAAGGCCAGGAGTCCCAGAAGTGGCCCAGGTGGGAGGCGCCTCTGCGCTGCCCCAGGTCTTGCCACCTTCTGGGAGCCTGGGAGGGGTCTTTCCCTGCCCCCCAGAAGCCCTCCCCCCCCTGAAGCTGGGCAGACCTTTAGCACCCCCATCAGGCCTTAAAAGACCAGGATTGGCCTCCAAGGATCGTTTCCGCCCCAGAAGTTGACTTTGACGCCAGGATTTGGCTGTTCTTAAGGCTTTAATGTTTTAATCTCTTTTGACGTGATTTTATCAGGGTTGTTTTTTTTTTTTTAACTTTGGATTGGGAGCAGAACAGAGCTGGTTAGAAGATGGGTGGTTTTCTCTCTTTCTTTTTCTTTCTTCCTTCCCTTTCTTTCTTTCTTCTTTCTTTCCCTTTATCTCTCTCTCTTTCCCTCTCCCTTTTGTCTCTATATCTTCCTTCCTTCTTCTTTCTATTCCCTTTCCTTCTTTGTTTTCCTTCCTTCATTTGCTACTTTCTTTCCCCATCCTCGCTTTCTCCTCCCTCCCTTCTCCTTCCTTCCTCCCTTCCTTCTTCTCCTCCCTTCCTTCCTCCCTCCTTTCCCCTTCCTTTCTTCCTCCCTCCTCCTCCTTTCCTCTCTCCTTCCTTCCCAACTGCTCCCTTTCCTTCCTTCATTTCCTCTTCCTTACTCCCTCTCTCTCTTCCTTCTTTCTCTCTCCTCTCTCTCCTCGCTTTCCTTTCCTTCCTTCATTTCTCCTTCCTCTCTCCCTCCCTCCCTTCTTTTTTTCTTCCTCCCTCTCTTCCTTCTTTCTCTCTCCTCTCCCTCCCTTTCTCCTCCCTTTCCTTTTCCTTCCTTCATTTACTCCTTCCTCTCTCCCTCCCTCCCTTCTTTCTTTCTCCCTCCCTCTCTTCCTTGTTTCTCTCTCCTCTCTCCCTTCCCTTTCTCCCACCTTTCCTTTTCCTTCCTTCATTTACTCCTTCCTCTCTCCCTCCCTCCCTTCTTTCTTTCTCCCTCCCTCTCTTCCTTGTTTCTCTCTCCTCTCTCCCTTCCCTTTCTCCTCCCTTTCCTTTTCCTTCCTTCATTTACTCCTTCCTCTCTCCCTCCCTCCCTTCTTTCTTTCTCCTCCCTCTCTTCCTTCTTTCTCTCTCTCTCTCCCTCCCTTTCTCCTCCCATCCTTTTCCTTCCTTCATTTGCTCCTTCCACTCTCCCTCCCCTCCCTTCTTTCTTCCTCCCTCTCTTCCTTCTTTCTCTCTCCTCTCTCCCTCCCTTTCCTTTTCCTTCCTTCATTTACTCCTTCCTCTCTCCCTCCCTCCCTTCTTTCTTTCTCCCTCCCTCTCTTCCTTGTTTCTCTCTCCTCTCTCCCTTCCCTTTCTCCTCCCTTTCCTTTTCCTTCCTTCATTTACTCCTTCCTCTCTCCCTCCCTCCCTTCTTTCTTTCTCCCCTCTCTTCCTCTTTCTCTCCTCTCTCCCTCCCTTTCTCCACCCATCCTTTTCCTTCCTTCATTTGCTCCTTCCCTCTCCCTCCCTCCCTTCTTTCTTCCTCCCTCTCTTCCTTCTTTCTCTCCTCTCTCCCTCCCTTTCCTTTTCCTTCCTTCATTTACTCCTTCCTCTCTCCCTCCCTCCCTTCTTTTTTTCTTCCTCCCTCTCTTCCTTCTTTCTCTCTCCTCTCTCCCTCCCTTTCTCCTTTTCCTTTTCCTTCCTTCATTTACTCCTTCCTCTCTCCCTCCCTCCCTTCTTTCTTTCTCCCTCCCTCTCTTCCTTGTTTCTCTCTCCTCTCTCCCTTCCCTTTCTCCCACCTTTCCTTTTCCTTCCTTCATTTACTCCTTCCTCTCTCCCTCCCTCCCTTCTTTCTTTCTCCCTCCCTCTCTTCCTTGTTTCTCTCCCTCTCTCCCTTTCTCCTTTCTCCTTTTCCTTTTCCTTCCTTCATTTACTCCTTCCTCTCTCCCTCCCTCCCTTCTTTCTTTCTCCCTCCCTCTCTTCCTTCTTTCTCTCTCCTCTCTCCCTCCCTTTCTCCTCCCATCCTTTTCCTTCCTTCATTTGCTCCTTCCACTCTCCCTCCTCCCTTCTTTTCTTCCTCCCTCTCTTCCTTCTTTCTCTCTCCTCTCTCCCTCCCTTTCCTTTTCCTTCCTTCATTTACTCCTTCCTCTCTCCCTCCCTCCCTTCTTTCTTTCTCCCTCCCTCTCTCCCTTCTTTCTCTCTCCTCTCTCCCTCCCTTTCTCCTCCCTTTCCTTTTCCTTCCTTCATTTACTCCTTCCTCTCTCCCTCCCTCCCTTTCTTTCTTTCTCCCTCCCTCTCTTCCTTCTTTCTCTCTCCTCTCTCCCTCCCTTTCTCCACCCATCCTTTTCCTTCCTTCATTTGCTCCTTCCACTCTCCCTCCCTCCCTTCTTTCTTCCTCCCTCTCTTCCTTCTTTCTCTCTCCTCTCTCCCTCCCTTTCCTTTTCCTTCCTTCATTTACTCCTTCCTCTCTCCCTCCCTCCCTTCTTTTTTCTTCCTCCCTCTCTTCCTTCTTTCTCTCTCCTCTCTCCCTCCCTTTCTCCTCCCTTTCCTTTTCCTTCCTTCATTTACTCCTTCCTCTCCCTCTCTCCCTCCCTTCTTTCTTTCTCTCCCTCCCTTCCTTCTTTCTCCTCTCTCCCTCCCTTTCTCCCCCTTTCCTTTTCCTTCCTTCATTTGCTCCTTCCTTTCTTCCTCTCTCCCTTCTTCTTCCTCCCTCCCTCCCTCTCTCCCTTTCTTCCTTCCTTCTTTCCCTCTCCTCCCTCCCTTTCTCCTCCCTTTCCTTTCCTTTCCTTTCCTTTCCTCTCCTTTCTCCTCTCCTCTCTTCCTTTCCTTTCCTTTCCATTCCTTCTTCCCTTCCTTCCCCTTCTCCCTTTCCTTTCCTTTCCTTTCCTTTCCTTTCCTTTCCTTTCCTTTCCTTTCCTTTCCTTTCCTTCCCTTCCCTTCCCTTCCCTTCCCTTCCCTTCCTTCCTCTCTACCTACCTACACCACCCCATATCAACTCACTCATAGCTGATTCTAGCCAGCTTACTCCGGGCTCACCGGGCCAGAAGCAAACCAAATCAACCGAAGCCAAGCCACGTGCCCACCCCCAGCGTGCCTGCTGTGCCCCCTGGTAAGGACTCCCGGGGTGGCGGGCGGTGGGGAAGCTGTATGCCAACTTTCCCCATCTACCCCCCGAAGCTCCTGCCGATTGCCGTCTCGACCGCTCCTCGGCGCTCCCTTCTTCTTCTTCCCCCCCCGCCTGGCACCTTAGGGAGTCTTGCAGGAAGTCGCCGGTTGGTGGTCTAGCCAAACCCTCCGAAAACAGGCTGGCATCCCTCCTAATTGGTCCGTGCCCCAATATGTTTTCCTGAAAAGGCCCATATGCTTCCCAGCAGCTCCCCATATGCTTTCGGAAGGAGGAGGAGGAGGAGGAGGAGGAGGAGGAGGAGGAGGAGGGAGGGAAAATATTGCCTTTTAATCACGGCCGCGCGTAACCGCCGAGCGAGATGGGCTCGGAGAGTGGGGTGGCGTGGGGAAGGTTGTGCGTACGTGTTTGTGTGTGTCTCTGGGCGTGTGTCTTTGTGTGCAAGGGACACCGTGCGGAGGGGTGGGGTCAGGGGGAGTTGGCACAGTCACAACACCACCCAGGAGAAAAAGTATTGAAGGAGCGAAACAAAACAAAAAACAAAACAAAAAAACCTCCCTCCCTTCCCTGGCTTTGGGGAGCCATTTGGCAAGTCCCCCACATACGACGGTCCGCTAAGTCAGGGGTCGCCAACCTTTTGGACCTCAGGGACTACCAAACTCAGCATTTTAAATCCCAAGGACCAGAGACCCTGGGAAAATCACCCCAAAAAAGTCTGCAGGAAAATCCCCCACCCTGTTTTCCTACCGACCGATCGTTCTTTATTTGGGATCGCAGGATACCGTCTCCAGCTCCGTTCTCAGGAGGAGAGAGAGAGAGAGAGGGAGAGACTTTTGGCTTCATGCAAGGAAAGCAGCAGAAGTCTTTCTTTCTCTCCCCCAAACTCCGCCAGAAACGAGTCTTTGCCGACGCAGCCTCTTGGAGCAGGAGGCCTTGCAGGGTCCCAAAGACTCATTTCTGGCGGAGTTTGCGGGAGAGAAGAAGACTTTGGCTGCTTTCTGCAGCCAAAAAGCAGAAGAAGAAAGAAGCAGAAAGAAGCAGCCAGGTGGCCAGGCCAGGTGAGTGGGGCAAGTGGGGCAAATTCCCCCTCTCCACCTTTCCCCCTCCCCTCACGCCCTCGTGTTGTGCGCAATGCAAGCGACGCAAGCCTTGTGTTCCCGCGGGCCATGTGGGTGGCGCAGTCTTGTGTTCCCACGCATCATGGATTAATTGCTTCGGGGGGGGCATTTCTCTGCAGACCCCCAAAATTTTCTCGCGGACCACCAAAATTTTCTCACGGACCACCAGTGGTCCCCGGCCCACCGGTTGGCGACCCCTGGGCTAGAAGGAGGCGTGAAACTAGGCAGGGCTTCCAGATCCGAGCAATGACACAACAGTGTAAAAAAAACAGATGGCAGGTCGTCCTCAGTTTATGACAACTTAGCCCCAAATTTCCCATTGCTAAACAAGCCGGTTGTCTCGCTTAACAACGGTCTCATCAGCAACAACCCCTTGCTTAGCCATGTGACTCCCTGGTCCCAGTTGTGTGGCAGGTCAAGGGGTACCTGTTCGAAACATACATAAAGAAATAAGAATATTTCTGGCAGCTCAGCAGAACCAAACGGTTCCTTCCCTGTTGGTGACCGCCACGCTCAATGGCCATTCGGAGTTGCAACGGCTGTGTAAAGAGTGAGTTAGGGCCGTGTTTCACGCTGAACAACCTTGCAGCCATCGCCCCGAATCAAAATCTGGACGCTTTGGCAACTGACTCGTATTTACAACGGTCGCAGTTTTCCTCCTCCAGAGGTGGGGGGTGGAGTTGTCACCGCGATCCCCTTCGGTCACCTTCCAACAAACAAGAGTCGACAAGGGGAGCCGGATTCACTTAAGGACCGCACGGTTAGTTTTCACACCTGCAGGGATTCGCTTCCCGACGGCGGCAAGGAAAAGGTCATAAAACGGGGCGAAGCCTCCCTTCACCCCAGGTCTCGCTGAGCAACGGAAATGTTGGGCTCCCGTTCTTGGCCATTAAGTCGAGGACGAGCTGCACTCAGGATTCATATGGCGGGAGTCCTCGACTTACGACGGGCAGAATTTCCACGGCTCAGAAAGGGGCTCGTTCAGTGAGCTGTGCCCAGTTTTACAACTGTTTCCCCCCCATGGTTGCTAAGCGGATCGCTGCCGTTAACTTAATTACTCGGTCGCTAAGCAAATCCGGCTTCCCCGTTGGTTTGCTAGTCGGAAAGTGACACAAGTCAGAAACTGTTTTCTGTCCATGCCAGTTGCCAAGTGACCAGGTTTTGACCCCGCGGCACTGGGGAGGCTGCTATGGTCGTTAAGTGTGAAAAAAAACCACCCTAAGTCACTGGTTTCGGTGCTGTTCTAACTTAAACCAGTCGCTAAATGAAATGGTCGTTAAGCGAGGACCAGGCCTCGTTGCAGGCCATGAGTTTTCCTGGGATGCTTTGAGGAGAAATGAGACCTTTCCTGGCTGGACACACCTGTCCCCTCCCCCACGTGCAGGTAGACCTTGATTTACGACCGTTCACTTAGTGACTGAAGTTACAACGGGACTGAAAAAGGGTGACTTATGGCCGTTTTTCACACTTACGGCCGTTGCAACATCCTCAGGGAAACATGATCAAACTTTCAGAGGCTTCTCAATTGGCTCTTATTTATGAGTCCTTGATTCATTTAGTGGCCCAAGTTACAAGGAAACGGGAAAAAAACATGACAATTTTTCACACTTACAACCAATGCAACATCCTCAGGGAAACACGATCAAAATTTCACAGGCTTCTCATTTACGAGTCCTTGATTTACAACCATTCCTTTAGTGGCCCAAGTTACAAGGGCAGCGGAAAAAATATGACCCCTTCTTGTGACTCCGGGGGTCAGGTGATCCAAAAAAAAAATCAATTGCTTGGCACCTGACTCGTATTTATGACGGTTGCTGTATCTCGGGGGTGTCACGTGAATCTCCTTTTGCGACCTTACAACCCGCAAATTCTATGGGGGGGAGGAATCCAGATTCACATAACGACCGCGTCCCTCGCTTCACACCTGCAGGCATCCCAAACGGCGGCAAGGAAAGGTCGTCAAAACGGAGCAAGACGCCCTTCGCGACCATCTTTGCTTACCGGCGGAAGCGTCGGGCCTCCGCATATTGTGGCGGTTAAGTCGAGGACGATCCGCAGACTGGAAAAGGGGGACCTTCACCCCCCCCCCAAAAAAAACCCTCCCCTTCCCGACGATTTCGGGTAATCGAGAGGACACGATTGGGAGAGAAAAATTGCAGAAAAATAAAATCAAATCGATGGAAATTTTCCTGCCGCTTTGTTTGTTCCGTGTCCGTCTCGAGTGCGGAATTAGCATCCGAGCCCTTCATCCGCGCGCCGGGCAACTGTTGGGGAGGGGGTGGGTGAAGCTTTGAAGCGTATCCAGCCCCCCCACCCAAAACGGCCTTCATTAGTGCCCACAAAAGACTGTGCGGTAAACAAAGTCCTTCACCCATCTCGACGGCGAGGCGAGGCGCATGGAGGCGCACACCCAAGGTGCAAAAGTTCAGCTGAGGTGCGCTGTGCACGGGCAGCCGACGGCCAGAGGGGCAAGTGGGGGGTCCCTGGGTTAGTGGGGAGTGGGGGGTGGCAATTGTGGCCCCCTACCCATCCCTCCATCTTCTGCGTCCTGCAGAGACCTTGCAGACATCCGGTTGTCTGAAGGAAGCACCCCACTTGTTGCAAAACGAGGGAATTGTGTAACAAGGTTTGGGTACGTGGTGCCTTTGGGGAGGGGGTCTGCAAAGATTGACAGGAGACTGACTGAGGGGGAGGGAGGCCATGTGTGAAGGACAGGTGCCCCCCCCCTCCTTCTGCCTCCTGCAAGAGGCCTTGCAAACACCTGGTTGTTTGAAAGGAAGCGTGAGACTTTTGCAATGAGAGAACCAGGTTTAGGCAGATGATGCCTTTGGGGAGGGGGCTGCAAAGATTGACAGGAGACTGACTGAGGGGGGAGGGAGGCCATGTGTGAAGGACAGGTGCCCCCCCTTCTGCCTCCTGCAAGAGGCCTTGCAAACACCTGGTTGTTTGAAAGGAAGCGTGAGACTTTTGCAATGAGAGAACCAGGTTTAGGCAGATGATGCCTTTGGGGAGGGGGCTGCAAAGATTGACAGGAGACTGACTGAGGGGAGGAGGGAGGCCATGTGTGAAGGACAGGTGCCCCCCTCCTTCTGCCTCCTGCAAGAGGCCTTGCAAACACCTGGTTGTCTGAAGGGAGCGTGAGACTTTGCAATGAGAGAACCAGGTTTAGGTAGGTGATGCCTTTGGGGAGGGGGTCTGCAAAGATTGACAGGAGACTGACTGAGTGGGGAGGGAGGCCATGTGTGAAGGACAGGTGCCCCCTCCTTCTGCCTCCTGCAAGAGGCCTTGCAAACACCTGGTTGTTTGAAAGGAAGCGTGAGACTTTGCAATGAGAGAACCAGGTTTAGGCAGATGATGCCTTTGGGGAGGGGCTGCAAAGATTGACAGGAGACTGACTGAGGGGGAGGGAGGCCATGTGTGAAGGACAGGTGCCCCCTCCTTCTGCCTCCTGCAAGAGGCCTTGCAAACACCTGGTTGTTTGAAAGGAAGCGTGAGACTTTTGCAATGAGAGAACCAGGTTTAGGCAGATGATGCCTTTGGGGAGGGGGCTGCAAAGATTGACAGGAGACTGACTGAGGGGGAGGGAGGCCATGTGGAAGGACAGGTGCCCCCTCCTTCTGCCTCCTGCAAGAGGCCTTGCAAACACCTGGTTGTCTGAAGGGAGCGTGAGACTTTGCAATGAGAGAACCAGGTTTAGGTAGGTGATGCCTTTGGGGAGGGGGTCTGCAAAGATTGACAGGAGACTGACTGAGGTGGGGGTGGGAATGCCATGTGTGAAGGGCAAGTGGTCCTCAGATTACGGCCACGATCAGGAGGAGAATTTGCACCACTCAGCAAAGCCGTTGTTAAGGGAACATTGCCTGGTGTTGCAACCTTTCTTGCAACGGTTGGTAAGTGAGTCACAGGTGGGCTGTGCACGGGGCAGCCGACGGCCAGAGGGGCAAGTGGAGGGAGTCCCTGGGTTAGTGGGGAGGGGGAGGTGACAATTGTGGCCCCCACCCATCCCTCCACCTTCTGCGTCCTGCAGAGGCCTTGCAGACACTGGGTTGTCTGAAGGAAGCACCCCACTTGTTGCAAAACTAGGGAATTGTGTAACAAGGTTTGGGTACGTGGTGCCTTTGGGGAGGGGGCTGCAAAGATTCACAGGAGACTGACTGGTGGGGGAGGGCAATGTTGTGTGTGAAGGACAGGTGGTCCTCGGGTTACGGGCCATAATCGGAAGGAGAATTTGCACCGCTGAGCGAAGAAGCTGTTGTTAAGGAAATGGCGCATGGTTTTGCAACCTTTCTTGCCAGGTTTGGTCAGTGAATCACAGGTAGCCAAGAAGGGGGCAGCCTTGGGACGGGGTGAGGGGGTCCTTGGGGGCTCAATTCTGGCCCCTGCCCACCCACCCACCCCTCATTCTGCATCCTGCAAGAGGCCTTGCAAACATCGGGTGGTTTGGAACACGACACTTTTGCAACGAGAGAATTGTGTAACATGATTTGCTGCATCGATCAATCAGAATAGAGTTGGAAAGGACCTTGGGAGGTCCTCTAGCCCAACCCTAGCCCAACCTCGGCGTACGACCACAACTGGGCCCAACATCCTGTTGCTGAATGAACCATTTGTTAAGTGAATTATGTCTTTTCTCGGTCCCGTTGTTAAGTGAAACACTGCAGTTCCGAAAGTAGTCACACGGTTGTTACGTGAATCTGGCTTCCCCCTTGAGAGGGAACATGGGACACCACCACCCCCAGGGACACTGCAACCGTCATAACTCTGAGCCAGTTGTCCGAATTATGATCCTGTGTCCACGGGGAAGCTGCAAAAGTCGCTAACTCTGAAAAAACGGTCACGAAACCCTTTTTCCAGTGCCGCTGTAAGTTTGAACGGTCACTAAATGAACTATTCATTAAGTCGAGGGCTGCCTGCTCTTCTCTCTTCTGTGTTGCCAATTGGGTGAGCTGCCTTCAGCCCGGCCCAACGGAACAGGGAAGGCAGAAGGGGAGAAGAGCACAGTGCAAAAAATGAAAAAGGAAAAAAAGGGAATTACAAACGAGAGATCGGGACCTTTCTCGAATCTTTTGGAGCCGGAGTTTCGTTCCAAAGAACTGGAAATGGCCAGGAAGCGGATTTCAAGGAAGAATCGAGCAGGGAATTAAGTCCCAAATTTATCGGTCCGTTTACCACTTGGAAAAAAAAAAATCATCGATCCGGTTACCGTACACCTGAAACTACCACGCTTGTTAGGGAAAATCCACTCGGTTTTCCACTGTAGTCTGTTGCATCCGACCCGGACAGCAGATATTAGGGGTCTCCCTCCTCCAAGGCCTCTTCCGTTGCTGGTAGGGGTGGGGGGAGACAGTATCCAGTTGTTTGCCGGCAGCAAGTGTGGACGGCTGAGGCCTCGGAGAGCGAGGACTCGGGTGAGGGGCCTGTGTGGGATGCAGGGATGGGGCCAGGACCCTCAGGGAGTGGAATGCGGCCGTTGGAGATTATGGAGGCTGGCAGCAGTGAGGATGAGTCCCCCGAGGAGCCTGTGCTCACTGTGTGTGCACGCAGGGCTGCTCGTAGGAAAAAGCAGCTGCAGCAGCACAGGCGACTCGGGAGTAAGGCTGCAAGGTCATGGCCCCTCCCTTAAGGGACAAAAGCCAGCTGAGAAACCGGAGTTCTTTGCAGGAAGCAAAGACGTTTTTGCACTCGAGCCTTGTGGACGTTCGGGTTATCTTGGTTGGTGTTTGGAGACTCTTTGTGTTTGAACTATTTCTTTTTTTAAAAAATAGACTTTACTGAATTTTTATTACATTACAAAAATAAGAAATATATCGCTCAATAACAGCTATCTGTGGTGCTTATCGTATGACAATAATTTGTGCATTATGTACAGGTATTAATTTATGCATCATTACATTCTTATTCTATCTTGGTTGGTGTTTGGAGACTCTTTGTGTTTGAACTATTTCTTGGCCACTTTATCTGGTGTTCTTGGCAGCCTTGCACCCCCTTGGCCAGGCTCAGTCCTTATCAGAGACAATGAGTTTGAAACAGCCTTTTAACCGGGAAGGAACGGAATTCGTAAAGAATCATTTAAAAAGTTTTGCTGTTACCTTCGTTTGGTGTTTGTTTCCTTGGAACGAAGTTTTTTGGGTCAGAACAGGTTGTTCTCTTGACCGTTGCAGCGGAACCTGACAAGGGAAACGTGATGTGGTATTTGCCAGTTCTCAGAACTAGTTAAAATGTCCGCAACCGGTTGGCGTGAACTGGTCCAAACCGTCTGAACACCGCTTGTGGAAATGTCCTGAGAACGGCAGCCGTTCAAACCGGGGAATCCGTTCCGATCCGTGGCCAAACCGTGGCCGATCCGTTCTTAGAAAAAGAGGGATCTGCCCTAGAGGTATTTTTAAGCAGGGATCGACAAGATGTCCTGTCTTTGACACGATCCCTGCTCCCTACGAGGCAGCCTACCTTCCCTTCCTGACTTGAGGGCTGCGTTCACACAACCCATTAACCCCGGATCGATTAAAAACAAGAGCGGTTCGCTTTTCCCAGCCGGCTAAGTTTGGTGGCAGCCTCTCTTGAAGCTTGGCAACAGGGCGCAAATGCCCCCCTGCGTGGTCACACTGATCTATTTATTCCTTCATTGATGCAGTGATTCATCCATTCAATTTCTAGAGCCCCTCTAAAGAAGTTGTTAAAATGAAGATTAAGGCTAGAGCAACGATCGAGTAAAACAGTGATCAAAGGAACTGCGAAGGCAGACAAACGAGCTAACAGCAAACCACCAGTCCGAATCAATTAATCGGTGTTGAACCACGGATATGGCAAGGCACTGTAGAAGAGTATATAAACAGAGAGCAAACCCCCCTCTCCCTTCTGTCACTGATGATGTTACAAAGTTTGGTCAGGAAATGTCTGCAAGAAAACCACCAAGCTCAGAGACCACCAAGGACATCACAGTCCTTCTCCTCCTCCTCCTCCTCTCCACGAACCCTTCTCCCTTCTAGCACTGATGATGTTCCCTAGTTGGGTCATGAAAGGTCTGCAAGGAAACCACCAAGTGCAGAAAGCACCAAGGACAGTACAGCCCCCCTCCTCCTCCTCCTCCTCCTCCTCCTCCTCCCTTCTAACACTGATGATGTTCTCTAGTTTGGGTCATGAAAGGTCTGCAAGAAGCCCACCAAGCTCAGAGAGCATCAAAGACCCCACAGTCCTTTTTCTCTGTATTGTCATTCATATCCTCCAATGGGATGCGTCCATAGCCCAGAGTCATCAATCAGGCTCTCCAGTTAGAATTTTGCGCCACAGAAACTTCAGTCACCCTAGTTACTATCTTTGAAAAACTATGTATGGAATGCACTTTCGGTTTGCAAGCTGCCGCACTGCTCTTTCCCAACCCCCTTTCCCCCACCCTCCCTTTCTGTTGGCCACTCTAAAAAGACCATAGAAATATTTTGTGAGCTGACAACAACACTCTTCTCATAAAGTCAAGGGCAAGCTACCCTGCACCTGGCAAGGAGTGGTTGGAGGAATGTCTCCCGTTGGGGCGATGGCTGATTGGATGGACTGGTGGGTGCAGGGCCTGAGGTTTTGGTTTTCGGTTACAAAGGGAAAACCCGAACTCTTAGATTTGGGTTTTCCCAATGTGCCAGTCTGACTTCTTTAATACGTTCTTCCTTGGAGGAACTTTCTGAGTGCTGAATGAAATGGGAATTTCATTGGAACACTGACAATAGCCCTTAGACTTATATACCGCTTCACAAGGCTTTCCAGCCCCCGCTCTGAGTGGTTTACAGAGTCAGCCTCTTGTCCCCAACAATCTGGGTCCTCATTTTACAGACCTGGGAAGGATCGAAGGCTGAGTCGACCTTGAGCTGGTCAGGATCGAGCTGCTGAACTTCTGGCAGTCGGCAGAATTAGCCTGTAGTACTGCAGTCTAACTATTGCGCCACCACATGAGGTCCTTGGGGCTCTCTCTGAGGTTGGTGGTTTCCTTGCAGAGGGTTTATGACCCAACTACATCCGTGCTAGAAGGGAGGAGGTATACAGGGAAGAGGAGGAGGAGGACGAAGAGGGGGAGGAGAAGAAGGAAAAGTAGAAGAAGGAGAAGATGAAGGAGAAGGAAAAAGAAGGAGGAGAAGGAGAAGCAGAAGGAGAAGGAGGAGGAGGAGGAGGAGGAGGAGGAGGAGGAGGAGGAGGAGAAGAACGAGGAGAAGGAGGAGGAGGGGAGGAGAAGAAGGAAAAGGAAAAGGAAAGGAAAAGGAAAGGAGAAGGAGAAGGAGGAGGAGGAGGAGGAGGAGGAGGAGGAGGAGGAGGAGGAGGAGGAGGAGGAGGAGGGGAAGGGGAAGGGAAGGGGAAGGAGGAAGAAGAAGAAGAAGAAGAAGAAGAAGAAGAAGAAGAAGAAGAAGAAGAAGAAGAAGAAGAAGAAGAAGAAGAAGAAGAAGAAGAAGAAGAAGAAGAGAGAAGAAGAAAGAAGAAGAAGAAGAAGAAGAAGAAGAAGAAGAAGAAGAAGAAGAAGAAGATTATTATTACAACAACTATGGGCTCCTCTCTGAACTTGGTGGCTTTTTTTGCAGGCGTTTCATGACCCATCTAGGTAACATCATCAGTGCTAGTAGAGAGTGGGGTTTGCAGAGAGGAGAAGGGAAAGAGGAGGAGGACTGTGGGGGTCCTTGGGGCTCTCTGAACTTGGTGGCTTTCTTGCAGACGTTTCATGACCCCACCAGATAACAGTGTCAGTTATGTTTGATGAGTTGACACTCTACCCCGAAAGGCTGAATCTGGGTTGGGGGGGTTGGGGTCTTTTGCACAGAAACCAGGACAAAAAGAGACGGAACGGCTGGGATTAGAACCCCGCTCCCCTTCTCCCTGCAGCAACGCCGATTTCCCAGCTCCCAGAGCTCTCCGACAAACGTGCGATGCTCCCCTTGTTCCACTTCTAAATATACTCCCGTTGCCACGACAACCGGAGGGAGAGTGATGGTTCTCACGCAACATCCTGCATCCCTCTTAATTGTCAGCCTCTGGGGACTGAGTCAGGCAAGGAGCGTCTTACTGCCATGGTTACCACTGGCATCCAGATGCAGGTGTCGTCGGAGGGCCACGTGGGCAGCTTTGCAGCCGCTGGCAACAGGCAGGCGGGCAGGGCTCGGACACCTGGGAGCAGGTAGCCAGGGGGGGGGAGGGCCAGAACCATGGCGTCTCAGGTGTGCTCGGAGGTGCTGGGAAGCCCACAGCGGAGAAGCCCAAAGGGGAAATCGAGGCGGGGGTCCTTGGTGGTTTCATCGCAGACGTTTCGTGACCCGACTAGGGAACATCATCAGGGCGGGAAGGTGGAGAGGTTCAGTGTTCATCCCACTGAATTGTAGCATTGGTGATGTTACCTAGTTGGGTCGTGAAATGTCTGCAAGTTTAGAGAACCCCAAGGACTTGGAATCGCCTTCTTCTTCCTCCTCCTCCTCCTCTTCCACTTCCTCCTTCCTCAAAACCTCACTTCCTTCCGGCACTGATAATGTTTCCTATTTGGGTAATGAAACGTCCCCGAGAAAAACAATCCAGCTCAAAGAGCACAAAGGAGCTCACAGTTTTTTTCCTCCTCCTCCTCCTCCTCCTCCTCCTCCTCCTCCTCCTCCTCCTCCTCCTCCTCCTCCTCCTCCTCCTCCTCCTCCTCCTCTTCCCTACAAGCCCCCTTCCTTCCAGCACTGATGACGTTACCTAGTTGGGCCATGAAACGTTTGCAAGAAAACCACCCAGCTCAGGGGCCGCTGAGAACCCCACCTTTCAACCCTGAGCTACAAAGATTTTCTTCTACCGAAAATCTATGTACCACCGTCTCAAACCCCCTCCCCATTTAGACAAATCTTTAGGAAATAAAACCCCCTTACGAATACAGTCATAAAACACACCCATTTCTTCCCCCCGCTTCCTCAGGGGAAGAAAAGGGAGAATTCACAATGCTTTCACCCCTTCAGCTGTCAAACGGGGGCTCGCCAGTCACGCGTCAAACAATGTCAGAAAGAAGAAGAAAAACCGTCGCATTTTACCTGACAAAATGATTTTCTGCATATTACATTTTTGCAAAAAATGAGAAGAAAGGGAACCTCCTCTAAAGGCTGAGACCGAAGCAGCCGTGATTGTTCGTACACATTTCGGTTCAATCCTTGTTGTGCATCAAGCCAGGATTGCAACTGCAAACCAGGATAGAGAGAAATCCAGCCATTCCGGCTTATTCAACACATTCCCAGCTGGCAAACAGGGCATTGGTAGTCCTGGATTTGCAACCATTCCTTTACCGACCCGTTGGGCGTCGCAACCAAACCTAAAACGCGCACTTACAACCGGTCCTCGGACTTACGACCGTTACAGCATTTCCTCACCGTCCTGTGCTCGAAATCTGCAGACTTAGTTGAGTTTAGTTTTTAGTTTAGTTTACTTTATTGTCACTGCACCTTGTGCAACGAAATCAAACACCATCTTCAGTGCACACCATGACCATGAAAATAAACATCCTTCACCCTCCACACTTTGAACCAGAAACCCCCGACACCGCACCAATACTGCACTAGACAGTAGAATTCAAAAGAGCTACTGCCCTGGGATAGAAGCTGTTTTTCAGCCTATTTGTCCTTGTTTTTATTATTATCCTGTACCGTCTGCCAGACGGTCATAGTTCAAAAAAAGGGGTGCCCAGGATGAGATGGATCTTTGAGAATGTTTTGAACTTTTCTTAAGGCAGCGGGAGCTCTAAAGCTCTTCCAAAGAGGGGAGAGGGCAACCCAGGATCCTCTGAGGGCCAATGACGTTAACCCTCTGGAGTGTTGTCCTATCTGCCCCTGTGCAATTGGCAAACGATACACAGGTGGAGTAAATTAAGATACTCTCCATGGTGCAGCGGTAGAAGGTCTCCAGCAGTTTTGCATCCAGTTGTTTGTTTCCTGAGAAGCCTCAGGTAGTAGAATCTCTGCTGGGCCCTTTTGACCAGGGCTGCAATGTGAGCCCCCCCCAGGTCAGGTCCTCTTTTATGATGGTGACACCCAGAAACTTAAAACTGGCCACTTGCTCCCCTCGGTCTCCATTTATAAACAAGGGCTGGAGGTCTGATCTGTTCCTTCTATATAGTCCACTATCAGCTCCTTGGTCTTATTGGTGTTGAGGACCAAGTTATTGTCTCCACACCACGAAAGCAACCGTTGGTCCACCTCATCTCGGTAGGCAGACACACACACACACACACACACACCGGAGATAAGTCCCACCACTGTTGTATCATCTGCAAATTTAGCAATAGTATTACTAGCGTATTACTTGTGCAACCGAGGTGTGTAATGATGATGTCCCCTATGAGCTCCCACAAGCAAACTCGGGGGGAGGAGGGGGGGAATGGAGGGGGTGGAAAGCTGGGTTCGCTTAATGGCCATGTGATTCGTTTAACAACTGCAGGGAACCATGGTGGGAGGGAAGATTGCAAATTCGGGTGTAAACTCATGTAACAGCCTTGCTTCTTTTAAAAAAAAATTATGTATTTTTTAACTTGAACATATCATCTTCCATTAAACAGTGTGCCGTCTGGGTACAAATATCTCTTGTGCAATTACAATCAAAGTTTACAATAATCATTACATTAATAATAATTCATTAATCTTACAATATTAATAACTAGCTCTATTCCCGTGCTTCGCTACAAAACTACGTGGTCGGGCTTAGTTTTTGGGGAGGAAAATAAGGAGGGGGGGAAATTCTGCCTCTGCCTAACAAGCATCCATCGGGATTCATCTGGCTAGCGTCCTGTCAGTGTGTGAGAGAGTTGAGGGCTGTTTGGAAACTGAAGCAGTATTTGCTGTGTGAACAAGGAGACAGCAAGGAGCCTGGGCGTGGCTTAGCTCAACTGTTCTGTACTAAAGCTGCTTGGTGCTGCTGTGAAACTGAAGTGAAACTGAAACTCCTCTGGTGGTCATTTCAAAAAATCCTTTCTTAGTGATAATAATAATAATAATAATAATAATAATAATAATAATAATAATAATAATAATAATAATAATAATAATAATAATAATACAGGAAATACTAAATGCTCTGATGGTCATTTCGAAAAATCCTTTCTTAGTGAGCATCTAGAAGCCAAGAGGAACATAAGGGCCAAATTTCAAGTTTGTAGACTTTACGGTTCTGGAGATTTTGTATGAGTGGTATTTCGTTTTTATATCTAAAGATATATCATTCTCTAATCTTACAATATTAATAATCAGCATTATAACTATTCATTTCTCCCTCTTAACATATCTTCTAATAGAAATATATTATATTGAATATGGTAATCTTAACAATCATATATAATATCATATTGTTTACATCTGTCTTAACATAATCTCCATTTATTTCTCACTTCTATTTTTATTCTCTAACCACCCACAAAATAGCTCCCATGTCATATAATATTCAGTTTGTTCTTTCTCCTTTATAGCAAGCGTTAATTTTTATTTTATTTTATTTTTATTTTATTTGGTTTGTCAATTGCTTACAAGATAATACGTATAAGTATATACATAGTTATGAATACATGAAATGGGTACATATAAGAAAAATAAAAGAAACAATAGGACAGGGACGGTAGGCACGTTGGTGCGCTTATGCACGCCCCCTACAGACCTCTTAGGAAAGGGGTGAGGTCAATAGTAGACAGTCTAAGGTTGAAGTTTTTGGGGTTTGGGGAAGAAACCAGAGTCAGGTAGACATTGACCACTCTGTGGCTGAAGTCGTATTTCCTGCAATCAAGTTTGGTGCGATTAACCTTGAGTTTGTATCTATTGTGTTGTTATGGTTGAAGCTGAAGTATTCATTATTATTCATTAACCTATTCATTTCTGCACATTCTACTATTTTCCTAATCACATTCTCATCTATAGGGATCTCATTACTTTTCCAATTTTGTGCAAATACCATTCTAGCTGCAGTTAACACGTGTATAATTAAATAGGCATTTCCTTTACTATAAGTTTCAGGTATAATCCCTAACGGCCTTGCTTATAAATGAAATTGTGATCGTCGATCTAGGATCGCAGTAATTTGGTATTGGCGGGGCTGAGTCGACTCAACCTAGCCGTTTGCTCTGGGTTGAAAAGCATCCAAGATTAGGAAAAAAAATAATCTGGATTAAAAGCACAGCGAAAAGGGACAATTTTGAAGCATAGGATACAGATAATCCTTGACATATGGCCACAATTGAGCCCCAAAATTTATTTTGCTAAGCCAGAGAGCGGTTCAGTGAGTTTTGCCTTGTTTTATGACTTTTCTTGCCACTGTTATTAAGTGAAGTTGTTAAATTAGCAACACGGCTGTTCATTGAATCTGGCTCCCCTGTTGACGTTGCTGGTCACAAAAGGGGAATCACGCAACGTCATAAATATGAGATTCCCAGCAACTGAATTTTGACCCTGGGGGTTCCTACAACCATTGTAAATGTGAAAAATTGTCATTATTTTGTGACTTCGGCCACTAAACGGTATCTGTCCCTTCCAACTCTATTATTCTGTTATTCTGCTATTCTCTTTCCTTCCTTCCTTCTTTTCCTCCCTCCTTTCCTTCTTCCCTCCCTCCCTTCCCTCCCTCCTTCCTTCCTTCCTTCTCCATCACTGGAAGTGATAGGCAGGGGGTTAGACTAGAAGACCTCCAAGGTCCCTTCCAACTCTATTATTCTGTTATTCTGTTAAACGAATGGTTGTCAATTGAGGATTACCCGTATAGGATAACTGGCAAAAATAATAATATTTTTTCGATTATGATCGAACTTGTGCAACCTTTTTCCAGTTATCCTTAACTTGTTTTCCATGGTGGTTTGTTCATCTCCTTTGTGGCTTTTTTAGCTCCCCAAACTTTGCAAACAGTTCCTGTTTGTTTTTGGGTTGTTGTTTTTTTTGCAGCGGTCTCTTATACTTTTATTAACTTTCTTCCCTGATCAAAACGTCCATCTTTCCTCCTAGGTTTTTTTCTAAATGTCAGCGGTGTGTGTTTTCTGCCACTTTTTTCTTTTTTTCTTTTTAAAGTAGATGCAAAGCTAATATCCACCTAGGAGTAAATAATTTGGGGTCTTTGCAGCCTGCAATTTGTTTCTTCTGGCGTTAGAACTAAATTCAGTGTCATCCTTTCACCCCATTCAAATTGGCAAAGGTTTTTAAATGCAATTTTGTCTATTTGCAAGCCTCTTTTTTTTTTAATCTAAAACTGCACTTTTTGGATGTCTTGCTGGAAAAAAAAAATCTAGAGGGGAAAAAAACACACAGTGTTTTGTATTTATATTTGTTTATATTTATATTTATTTCTTTATATTGTATATTTATTCCGGATCTCTGCTTCGAATCAAGTCCTGGATTGCAAAATCTGAAAGGATGTTTTATTCAAATCCCCAAAATAATCGGACAGGATCTAATTTGATCACCCAAGCAACAGATCAAGTCGGTTGAAGGGAACACAATTTTGACTCCTTTTAAATACACATTTGGTTCTGATTTATTCCTTCTGGAATGGAGCAGAATGGAACGATCCTCCAACTTATGACTACAGCTGAGCCTGAAATTTCCGTCGCCAAGCGAGACAGTTGCTAAAAATGAGCTTTGCCCTGTTTTACAACCTTTCTTGCCACCGTTGTTAAGTGAATCACTGCAGTTGTTAAGTCATCGACGCGGTCGTTAAGCAAATCCCGGCTTCCCTGTTGACTTTGCTGGTCAGGAGGCCACAAATGGGGAACCACGTGACCCCGGGACGCTGTGACCGTCGTAACTATGAGTCATTTGCCAAGCACCTGAATTTTAATCCCATAGGCCCATGGGGTAAAAACTCCACTTGCCGTAAGTGTGAAAAATGGTCAGAAATGGTCTTTTCGGTGCCATGGTAGCTTTGGATTGTTCCTAAATGAGCTGTTGTAAGTCGAGGACTACAAATAGAATAGGATAGGATAGGATAGGAAATATGAATGGAAGGGAATGGAACAGAACAGAAAACAGAACAGAATGGAATGGAATAGAACAAGATGAAATGGGAGGGGATGGGATGAAAGGGGAGGGGAGAAAGTGCAGAACAGAACACAGGATGGAATGGGACAGAACAGAAGAAGATGGAATGGAATGGATCAGAACAAGATGGGAGGGGAGAGGAAAGAATGCAGAACAGAACAGAACAGAACAGAACACAGGATGGAATGGGACAGAATAGGACAGAACAAGATGGAATGGGAGGGGATGGGATGAAAGGGAAGGGGAGAAAGTGCAGAACAGAACACAGAATAGAATGGGACACAACAGAACAAGATGGAATTGAATGGATCAGAACAAGATGGGAGGGGAAAGGAAAATGCAGAACAGAACACAGGATGAAATGGGACAGAACAGAACAAGATGGGAGGGGAGAGGAAAGAATGCAGAACAAAACAGAACACAGGATGGAATGGGACAGAACAGAAGAAGATGGAATGGAATGGATCAGAACAAGATGGGAGGGGAGGGGAGAGGAAAGAATGCAGAACAGAACAGAACAGAACACAGGATGGAATGGGACAGAACAGAACAAGATGGGAGGGGAGAGGAAAGAATGCAGAACAAAACAGAACACAGGATGGAATGGGACAGAATAGGACAGAACAAGATGGAATGGGAGGGGAGGAGAGAGGAGAGGAAAGAATGCAGAACAGAACAGAACACAGAATGGAATGGAATGGGACAGAACAGAACAAGATGGAATGGAACGGAACACAATAGAATAAGAGAGGAGAGAAACTATAGGATGGGACAGAACAGAATACAAAAAAAAACCCCCACCACCATTTCAGCTCTTCCACAGCCCATTAAATCCAAGTTTTGTTCCGCGATCGGATTTCCCCAGCACCGCTGTATGTATTCCACCGAGAGGGGGAAAACGAGGAATAAATTGCATCCCTTCCGCTGCAGAAAAAAATATATAAAATAAGCCACAACACAAATCCAGCTGCTATTTTTAGTGTCAAACTCCCCCCCCAACCCACCCGTGGCCTAAAAAACCCAAAAAAAACACCAAAACCCCAAACGCATCCCAGTGTTTAAAACTCTCCAGGCGGCTGATTTCTGGATGGCAAGCGCTTTGTTTTCGCCCGAACCCCATTCCAGATGTCAGTCCTGATTTCCTTCCAACGGGGAAACGCCTAATTATTTGGGCCACGTAAGAATGGAAGGAGGTGGTTTGCTTAGTGGCTGTTTTCGCAGCCAACGGAGCAGGGAAATTACAGGCTCCCTGTAGCAAATCCCTGAATTATTAATTCCTCTGGATACCATTCAGACAAACCCCGGGATCCCAATCAAATTATTCAAACGGGCCAACAAACAAACAAACAAAAGCGAAGTGAAAAGCAAACCACGTTGCATCCACCCCTTTGCATAAACCCTAAAAAGTCATCCTGTACTTTTCCCTCTGCCTTGGCTTTCGCACCGGTCGTTAAGTGAATCCTGGCAGCTGTTAAGCGAACCACGGGGGTCCTTAAAGGAGAAGCCAGCTTCCCCCATGTTGGAATCCGGTTGGGGAAAATCGTATCAGGCGGGGGATCGTGGGAACCCGGGACGCTGCGAGCGGTGCAAATCCGTCGCTAGGCGAGTCGGTCATTAAGTGAGTCGCACTCAACTTTGCAATGGTTTTTTTTTTTTTTTTTTGGCTGTGGGCATTAAGAAAATCACGGCATTTAAGTGACTCACACCATCGTTAAGCGAATCCAGGTTTCCCCGTGGATGCCGTTTGTCGGAAATCAGCTGGGAAGGACCCCAGGATTCTGCAACCATTGTAAATAAATTTGCATAAATTGCATACATTTTGATCACCTCCCCATAGAGGTGGGGGGGGGTTGTAAGCTTCAGGGTGGGTTGCAAGTCACTTTTTTCAATGCTGTTGTAGGAATCATTAAGTGTTGCACCTTATCATTCTTGACACATGTACCTTTTCTTTTATGTACACTGAGAGCATTTGCACCAAAGACAAATTCCTTGTGTATCCAATCACCCTTGGCCAATAAAAAGAATTCTATTCTATTCTATTCCATTCTATTCATTTTCTCCATTCTATTCTATTCTATTCTATTCTATTCTATTCTATTCTATTCTATTCTATTCTATTCTATTCCTATTTCTGTATTTCTCTTTTCTCTTCTCTTCTCTTCTCTATTCCTATTCTATTCCTATTCTATTTTATTCTATTCATTTTCTATTCTATTCTCTCTATTCCATTTTCTATTCTATTTTATTCTATTCTATTCTATTCCTATTCCTATTCCTGTATTTCTCTTCTCTTCTCTTCTCTTCTCTTCTCTTCTCTTCTCTTCTCTATTCCTATTCTATTCCTATTCTATTCCTATTCTATTTTATTCTATTCATTTTCTATTCTATTCTCTCTATTCCATTTTCTATTCTATTCTATTCTATTCTATTCTATTCTATTCTATTCTATTCTATTCTATTTTCTATTCTATTCTATTCTATTCTATTCTATTCTATTCTATTCTATTCTATTCCTATTCCTATTCCTATTCCTGTATTTCTCTTCTCTTCTCTTCTCTTCTCTTCTCTTCTCTTCTCTATTCCTATTCTATTCCTATTCTATTTTATTCTATTCATTTTCTATTCTATTCTCTCTATTCCATTTTCTATTCTATTGTATTTTATTTTCTATTCTATGTTCTATGTTCGAGCAGTCGCTAAACAAAGAATCGGGGACTATCAATTTAATCCAGTGTTTCCCAATGTGGCAAATTTAAGATCTGTGGACTTCAACTCCCAGAATTCCCCAGCCGTAACTGCATCTCATGGGCGGATGATGGAAGGGAAGAGAACAGAACAGAACAACAGGACAGGACAGAACAGAATAGATACTGGAATGAAAAATAGAATAGGATAGGATGGGATGGGATGGAAGGGGAGGGGAGGGGATAGGATATTGGAAAATAGAATATTGGAGAATAGAATAGAATAGAATAGAATAGAATAGAATAGAATAGAATAGAATAGAATAGAATAGAATAGAATAGAATAGAATGAAATGGAATGGAATGGAATAGTATAATATAGAATAGAATAGAATAGAATAGAATAGAATAGAATAGAATAGAATAGAATAGAATAGAATAGAATAGAATAGAAAAACAGAGTTGGAAGGGACCTTATAGGTCATCTAGTCCAACCCCCCGCCCAAGCGGGAGACCCTACACCATTTCTGACAAATAGCAGTCCAGTCTCTTCTTGAAAGTCTCAAGCGATGAAGCTCCCACAACTTCCAAAGGCAACTTCTGTTCCATGGGTAGATTCTTCTCACTGTCAGAAAGTTTCTCCTTATTTCCAGGTTGAATCTCTCCTGGGTCAGTTTCCATCCATTATTCCTTATCTGGCCTTTGGGGGCCATGGAGAATAGCTTGACCCCCTTCCTCCTCTCTGGAAAGCAAAGCTGGCTGGGGAATTCTGGGAGTTGAAGTCCTCCAGCCTTAAAGTTGTTAAAGTTGGAGACCCCTGCCCTACACCATTTCTGATTGATGGAAGTCCAAACTCTTTTTGAAAGCCTCCAGGGATGAAGCTCCCAGAACTTATGAAGGCAACTTCTGTTCCATTGAATGCAGAATAACAGAGTTGGGAGGGACCTTGGAGGTCATCTAGTCCAACCCTCTCGCCCAAGCAGGAGACCCTACGCCATTTCTGACAAATGGCAGTCCAGTCTCTTCTTGAAGGTCTCAAGTGATGAAGCTCCCACAACCTCCGAGGGCAACTTCTGTTCCATTGGTTGATTGTTCTTCCTGTCAGAAAGTTTCTCCTTATTTCCAGGTTGAATCTCTCTCCTTGGTCAGTTTCCATCCATGATTCCTGGTCTGGCCTTGGAGAATAGCTTGACCCCCTTCCTCCTCTCTGAGGCAGCTCCTCAAATATTGGAAGATGCTCTCCTGTCTCCCCTGGTCCTTCTCTTCCCTAGACTAGCCAGGCCCAGTTCCTGCAACCGTTCTTCATACGAGTTTTAGCCTCCAATCCTCTTGGTTGTTCTTCTCTGCACTCTTTCCAGAGTCTCAACATCTTTACATTGTGGCCACCAAAACTGGATGCAAATATTCCAGGT
The DNA here is from genome assembly GCF_049901735.1 of Notechis scutatus. NCBI lineage: Eukaryota > Metazoa > Chordata > Lepidosauria > Squamata > Elapidae > Notechis > Notechis scutatus. The sequence goes on along the minus strand of NC_142012.1, from coordinate 167,197,492 downwards.
GTGGCCTTAATTACCAAGGCCTTGTAAAGTGGGATTAACGCTTCACGGGATCTGGTTTCGATTCCCTCTGTTGATGCAGCCTAGAACTGGGTTGGCTTTTTGGGCAGTTGCCACACACGGCTGGCTCAGATTTAATCAATTGTCACCTTATCGTGCAATCAAGCCGAAAGACAAACGGTCCATCTCGGCACCTCCTGGGCGATATTCAGAATTGGTGTCCGATGACTAAGAAGTACAAAAATCTCATTTTCACTCCTTCCTTGCCAGCTGATTCACAAGGCGGTGGCTGTTCTATTTTTATATTCAGTCTCCTGGCCGAGGGATGAATAACTTTCCAAATCAAATTCAATCGGATAACAACAGATAATCAGAGTTGGAAAGGACCTTGTAGGTCATCTAGTCCAACCTCCTGGCAATCAAGAAGAGTCCTTGGCTTACGACCATAACTGGGTCCAAAGCTTCTGTCACTAAGGATGGCAGTTGAAATGAATTTTGCCCCATTTTACGAACTCTCTTGTCACCACTGTTAAGCGAATCACTGCCGTTAAGCAAGCACCGTGGTGGTGAAGCAACTTCGCTTGTCTGAATGTCATAAAAGGGGACCCGGTTTATGCGGTGGTTACGAGCTGGTTGCCAAGTTTTGATCACGGGACCACAGGGAGGCTGCAACAGTCGTAAGTGTGAAAAACGGTCGCAAGTCACTTTTTTCAGTGCCGTTGTAACCGCAAAGTCACTAAATGAACAGTCGTCCTTGACTTACAACCATTTGTTTAGTGTGCCAAACGACAACGGCACTGGAAAAAAAACATGACCGCCCTCACATCCTCGCCCTTACGTCCATCACAGCATCCCAAAGGCCATGCGATCCGTACTTGTGACCTTTCCAGCCAGCTTTTCCAACAAGCAAAAAAAGAAGAGGAGGAGGAGGAGGAGGAGGAGGCCAGATTCTCTTAATGACCGTGTGATTCACAATGACTGCGGTGATTTGCTTAACGACGATGGCTAGGAAGGTCCTAAAATCAGGCGCGCCTCATTTCACAGGTTGCTTAGCAGTAGACATTCGGGTCCTCACTGAAGGTCATAAGTCAAGGACTACAGCTAATGGAAAGACTCAGCAAAGCAGAAAAATTGTGTCACATGGACACACACACACACACACACTCTCCGACAATGGATTGCCTCCAGAAGTTGTGGGAGCTTTGTGCCTGGAACCTTTCGAGACTGGATTGCCCTCTGTCAGAAATGGTGGAGAGTCTGTTTGGGCAGGGGGTTGGACTAGATGACCTGCAAGGTCCCTTCCAAGTCTGTTATTCTATATTCAATGGTACAGAAGTTGCCTTTGGAAGTTGTGGGAGCTTCATCCCTGGAGGCTTTCAAGAAGAGACCAGACTGCCATCTGTCAGAAATGGTGTGTTGGGTCTCCTGCTTGGGCAGAGGGTTGGATTAGATGACCTCCAAGGTCCCTTCCAACTCTGTTAATCTGTAAAATGCTGAAATAGTTGTAACTTTGGAACACGCATGAATACATTTGCAAATTATATTCTTTTGCAGAACTTAAAGTCCTCTGCAACAACATCAACAACAAAACCAGCTGGGTGACTTTGGTCCAACCACCAGGAGACAGGGAGTTCTAGTCCCGCCTTAAGCATAAAAGCTGGTTGGGCAAGTTTGAGTCAATCAACAGGAGACAGGGAGTTCTAGTCCCGCCTTAAGCATAAAAGCTGGTTGGGCAAGTTTGAGTCAATCAACAGGAGACAGGGAGTTCTAGTCCCGCCTTAAGCATAAAAGCTGGTTGGGCAAGTTTGAGTCAATCAACAGGAGACAGGGAGTTCTAGTCCCGCTTTAGCATAAAAGCTGGTTGGGCAAGTATGAGTCAATCAACAGGAGACAGGGAGTTCTAGTCCCGCCTTAAGCATAAAAGCTGGTTGGGCAAGTTTGAGTCAATCAACAGGAGACAGGGAGTTCTAGTCCCGCCTTAGGCATAAAAGCTGGTTGGGCAAGTTTGAGTCAATCAACAGGAGACAGGGAGTTCTAGTCCCGCCTTAAGCATAAAAGCTGGTTGGGCAAGTTTGAGTCAATCAACAGGAGACAGGGAGTTCTAGTCCCGCCTTAAGCATAAAAGCTGGTTGGGCAAGTTTGAGTCAATCAACAGGAGACAGGGAGTTCTAGTCCCGCCTTAGGCATAAAAGCTGGTTGGGCAAGTTTGAGTCAATCAACAGGAGACAGGGAGTTCTAGTCCCGCCTTAGGCATAAAAGCTGGTTGGGCAAGTTTGAGTCAATCAACAGGAGACAGGAGTTCTAGTCCCGCCTTAGGCATAAAAGCTGGTTGGGCAAGTTTGAGTCAATCAACAGGAGACAGGGAGTTCTAGTCCCGCCTTAGGCATAAAAGCTGGTTGGGCAAGTTTGAGTCAATCAACAGGAGACAGGGAGTTCTAGTCCCGCCTTAGGCATAAAAGCTGGTTGGGCAAGTTTGAGTCAATCAACAGGAGACAGGGAGTTCTACTCCCGCCTTAGGCATGAAAGGCTGGGTGACTTTGGGCCAATCACCAGGAGACGTTGAGTTCTAGTCCCGCCTTAGGCATGAAAGCCAGCTGGGTGACTTTGGGCCAATCACCAGGAGACAGTGAGTTCTAGTCCCACCTTAGGCATGAGACCCAACTGGGTGACTTTGGGCCAATCACCAGGAGACAGTGAGTTCTAGTCCCGCCTTAGGCATGAGACCCAACTGGGTGACTTTGGGCCAATCACCAGGAGACAGTGAGTTCTAGTCCCGCCTTAGGCATGAAAGCCAGCTGGGTGACTTTGGGCCAATCACCAGGAGACGGGGAGTTCTAGTCCCGCCTTAGGCATGAAAGCCTGCTGGGTGACTTTGGGTCAATCACCAGGAATCAGTGAGTTCTAGTCCCGCCTTAGGGATGAAAGACAACTGGGAGACTTTGGGCCAATCACCAGGAGACGGGGAGTTCTAGTCCCGCCTTAGGCATGAAAGACAGCTGGGTGACTTTGGGCCAATCACCAGGAGACGGAGAGTTCTAGTCCCGCCTTAGGCATGAGACCCAACTGGGTGACTTTGGGCCAATCACCAGGAGACGGGGAGTTCTAGTCCCGCCTTAGGCATGAAAGACAGCTGGGAGACTTTGGGCCAATCACCAGGAGGCGGTGAGTTCTAGTCCCGCCTTAGGCATGAGACCCAACTGGGTGACTTTGGGCCAATCACCAGGAGACGGGGAGTTCTAGTCCCGCCTTAGGCATGAAAGACAGCTGGGAGACTTTGGGCCAATCACCAGGAGGCGGTGAGTTCTAGTCCCGCCTTAGGCATGAGACCCAACTGGGTGACTTTGGGCCAATCACCAGGAGTCGGGGAGTTCTAGTCCTGCCTTAGGCATGAAAAGTACTAACAACCTGGGTCCATTCAGCAACCACTCCAAAAATACAACTCTTGGCACCATCCTGCATTCACATGACCTTGTTTTATGATGGTTTTCCCCCAAAAGCTGGCCTTTTACTTCCAGTTTTTCACCCAAACTGACCCATCACGAACCACCGGTCTGCTTAACGGCCGCAGCGTTTGGTCCGGCAACCACAGCACACAAGTGGCAAACTTTGCGGCCTCCCCCAACGTCACCCCCAAGGCCAAAAAAATGGGTCGTAAAATCAGGAAGCTCACGTGGGGGATTTAATTTCAGGGCCATCTCCACTGGCAACGATGAAGAGGCAGGTTTCATTACGGTCGTTAAGTCGAGGTTTACCTGTATCAGAGCAACGCCCCCCCACCGAAAAAACACCGAGAGGCACAAGTGCGTTTAATCAACATTTCTCAAACTTGGCAACTGGGGATGGGGGGGGGGGAAATTCTGGGAGTCAAAGCCCCCCCCCTCCCCGGCTCTGGTTTCCAGCTTGCGAAGAAGGAGGAAGCGAGCTCTCACTTAAGGGTTTTGTTTTGGAAATAAAAACTCGGCACGGTATGACTTGCTTGTTAAGCATTCCCCATCTGGCAAGGATTCACCAGCAGGGCCAGAGAGATTGCTAGGAAAAGAAAAAGAAAAAAAAGGGGGGGGGGAACCCCTACAGATTTGTAATATGGAAGAGCTGGAGGGGGCCCTCCAGAGATCCTCTAGTCTAGCCCAAACCCTATCACCTCTTGGCATCCCTGCTCTCAACTTTGCCCATGCTATGTTCTCTCTATCCATCCATCCATCATCTCCCTCCCTCCCCCATCTATGTATCTATCCACCCATCATCTATTATCTATTTCATCCATTAATCCATTCATATCTACCTATCCATCCATCCATTGTCTTTCTCTATCTCTCCCTCCCTCTCTATGCATCCATCCATCTATCTATATCTCTCTCCCTCCCTCTATCCATCCATCCATCCACCCATCCATCGTCTGTCTGTCTCTGTACGTGTGTGTATGTGTGTGTATGTATATATCCCTCCCTTCCTATATATTCATTCATCATCTCCTTATCTATCCATCTCTCTCCCTCCCTCCCTCTCTCTATCCCTCATCCATCCTTATCAATCTATTTATCCATCCATTATCTATTATCTATTCATCCATCCATTAATCCATATCTATCTCTCCCCCCCTCTCTCTCTCTCCCTCTCTCTATCCATCCATCCTCTGTGTGTGTGTGTGTGTGTGTGTGTGTCTGTGTGTGTACATATGTATGTGTATATATGTATGTGTGTGTATATCTCCCTCCCTTTCCATCCATCTTTCTTTCTTTCTTTCTTTCTTTCTTTCTTTCTTTCTTTCTTTCTTTCTTTCTTTCTTTCTCTCTCTCTCTCTCTCTCTCTCTCTGTGTGTGTACATATGTATGTGTATATATGTATATGGGTGTGTATATATCTCTCCCTTTCCATCCATCCTTCTTTCTTTCTTTCTTTCTTTCTTTCTTTCTTTCTTTCTTTCTTTCTTTCTTTCTTTCTTTCTTTCTTTCTTTCTTTCTTTCTTTCTCTCTCTCTCTCTCTCTCTCTCTCTCTCTCTCTCTCTCTCTCTCTCTCTCTCAGCTATATATCCATCCATCTATCGGCGTCCCTGCTTTCAACTTTGTCCATTGGAAGAGCATTCAGGCATTCTTCTTAATACGTTTAATATTAGGAATTTTTTCCTGTTCCGTGGTTAATTCCCTTCCCGTTCAATGCACATCATCCCTTTTGAAACAAAGCCATTGTTTTGCAAAATTTTCTGCCGGCCACAAATATTTGTATTTCTTCCCCTTGTTTTTGTCCAGGATGTCTAGTCCTCAATTTACAACAGTTCATTGGGTTCAATTGTGGTCATACGTGGAGGACTGCCTACTTCCAATTTTTTTTTTTTTTTAAATTTGCAAAGCTTTTTGTTTTTGTTGTTGTTGTTAGGGAAAAACGTATTTTATTATTTTCTGTTATTATTTTTCATGATAGATAGATAGATAGATAGATAGATAGATAGATAGATAGATAGATAGATTTGTTTTCGTAGATTTTCACGGGTACAGGAATGATGTCTTTACATTTGTGTAAGCCGCCTTGAGTCGCCATGGGCGAGTCGGTGGCAATGTAAATGTTATAAATCGAATAAATAACATAAATAAATGAATAAAACTCATCCCTATTTTGGGGGGGAGGGGGCTAGAGAAAAATCCAACAAGGAGCCACCTGATGCAAACAACTGGGAGGCTTTCAAGAAGAGACTCGGCTGCCACCTGTCAGAAAGGGCGTAGGGTCTCTTGCTTGAGGGGTGGGAGGGTTGGGCTAGATGACCTCCAAGGTCCCTTCTGACTCTCATATTCAATGGAACAGAAGTTGCCCTCGGAAGTTGTGGGAGCTTCATCCCTGGAGGCTTTCAAGAAGAGACCGGACTGCCACCTGTCTGAAATGGTGGAGGGTCTCCTGCTTGGGCGGTGGGTTGGACTAGATGACCTCCAAGGTCCCTTCCGGATCTGTTCGTCTGTTAAGAGCTGGATTTGCAAAAACAATACTGAAACTGGCCTTGATCTGAATTTACCAGCTGAATCATGGCTTCCTTTTTGTTTGTTTTTTTCCCTGCTTCTGGAGCGAAAGAATAGCCTAGTTTATTTTATTTTATGTTTCCTTTTCAGATGCTTTATTCACGACTTGCCTGTAGCTACCAGGGAGGGAGAGGATGAAAAGCCGGCAAGGATGTTGTGTTATTGGGCTTGTCATCCGTGGGTGGCACTGAAGGGTAAGAGAAAAGGGGCACAATTCGGCACCCACTCAGTCTGTGGGGTGGGTGGGGGGGAAAACAGAACTGGGCCCCTTCAGGCTTTTCTCCAGCGAAAAACAAAGAGGGATGAGTTTTGCCCTAACATCAAAAAACGCTTCACAAATGCTTTTTTTTATTTTATTAATATTTTATTTTATTATACTTTTATTTTGTGAGTTCATTTCATGTTATTTTATTTCATATGAGCTGGAAATTTGTGGATTTCATACTAGCTGGATACCCGTGCTTCGCGACAAAACTATGTGATCGGGCTATGCAGGGGAAATTCGGTTCACAAACTGTTGGCTCAATGGTGGTGATTGAAACATCCTTTCCTCTCCTCTCCTCTCCTCTCCTCTCCTCTCCTCTCCTCTCCTTTCCTTCTTTCCTTTCCTTTCCTTTCCTTTCCTTTCCTTTCCTTCCCTTCCCTTCCCTTCCCTTTCTCCTTTCCATTCCATTCCTTTCCTTTCCTTTCCTTTCCTTTCCTTTCCTTTCTTCTCCTTTCCTTTCCTTCCCTTTTCCTTTCCTTTCCTTTCCTTTCCTTCCCTTCCCTTCCCTTTCTCCTTTCCATTCCATTCCATTCCATTCCATTTCTTTCCTTTCCTTTCCTTTCCTTTCCTTTCCTTTCCTTTCCTTTCCTTTCCTTTCTTCTCCTCCTTTCCTTTCCTCTCTCTTCCTTTTCCTTTCCTTTCCTTTCCTTCCTTTCCTTTCCTTTCCTTTCTTTCTTTTCTTCCTTTTCTTTCCTTTCCTTTCCTTTCATCTCCTTTCCTTTCATCTCCTTCCTTTCCTTTCCTCTCTTCCTTTCCTTTCCTTTCCTCTCTTCCTTTCCTTTCCTTTCCTTTCTTTTCTCCTTTCCATTCCATTCCATTTCATTTCTTTCCTTTCCTTCTTTCCTTTCCTTACTTTTGCTGAATAGATAAATAGGTAGATAGGTAGATAGATAGATATCTAATCTCTCTATCTATCCTCTCTATCTATCTTTCTCTCTCCCCCCATCTATCCTCTCTATATCTATCTATCTGTCTATCTATCTATCTATCTATCTATCTATCTATCTATCTATCTATCATCTATCTATCTATCATCTATCTATCTATCTATCTATGTTTATCTGCCTACCTATATATCTACCTGCTGCCTGGGGAATTCTGGGAGTTGAAGTCCACACATCCGAAAGCTGGCAAGGTTGAGAAAGCCCAATCTATCGATCATCCACTGAGACTCCGAGATATCCCTCTCCCAGTTCCTGCTATTGAGCCAGGTTTCACCCAATGTGTCTTTTTGGGTTTCTTTCGCCTAAGCGGAGGACTTTAATTCCTTTAACGCAAACCCCGCAAAACTCAACAGGCATCCTTTCTTTGAATCCATGCCCCCACCCACCCTTTTTTTTTTCAGCACCAGCAAAAACAAAACAACAACAACAACAAAATTTAAATCACCTCCCGGGGGGAAAAAAAAAAGACCAAATAAATAAATAAATTATAAACTGCATTATAAAAGTAAAGCTTTGTTTGACTTTTTTTGGCCCCGTTTTTCCTTTTGGCACCTCTTACCCTCCGTTGCTCACCCTCCCAAGACGAAGTCGTAATTTATACATTTCCAGCTTCAATCGGAGAACAAACGGGGCCTCTCGGGATGTTAAGTTAAAGCCCGAAACGACAAATTGGCAGCGAAAAATGTTGCATGACAACCGAAGCGGCTTGCTGCCTATGTTGTTGCTTTAAGCAGCCCAATTATGTTAATAACCCCCAAGGGATGCGAAATGTGACGCGAAATGCATAACAGATGGAGCACTCAATGATAAGCTAATCTTACCTGAAAATTGGAATGAAAAATTGGAATTATGCAGTATTTATGGACGTGGCATTTTAAGAGTGCGGCTCGAGAGGGAATATATAGAAAAATCAATATGTCCTTAATTATTTTTTATTCTCCGCCTGCCCCCCCTTGCATTATTTTATTTAACGCAAGGTGATCATTAACTTTTTTTTTCTGACATGCTTCCACCCACAATTTGCTATAAAATCTCTCCTTAAAGCTTTGCGTTTGAAGGCAGCCAAACTTTTACACGGTTTTGGTTTGGTTCGGGTTTTTTTTTTTTTTCCTTTTTACACCTGCCATCTTACCCAAAATACTCTTTCTGGATTTACACCCACCCCATTAGAATCGGCAAGGTAAAAATAAAGACTCTTCACTTTTCATGCAAGTTTTTTAAAAAAATAAATAAAATACATACATTTCTGGGGCGGCGAAAACAGACATGACTCCCAGCACAGGTGTGTTTTTCCCAACTTTCGTGAAGAAGTTGGGAAGGCCTGAGATTTTTCCAATGCTAACCCAGGTGATATGGAGAACGGAGGTTAAAATATATGAAGAACGACTGCAGGAATTGGGTTTATCCAGTCTAATGAAAAGAAGAATTAGGAGGTGGCATGATAGCCGCCTTTCAATATTTGTGGGAGCTGTTGAGACTCCAAAAAGAGTGCAAAGAAGAGCAGCAAAGATGATTAGGAGGCTGGAGGCTAAAACATATGAAGAACTTGAGGATTTGTGTGTGTCTAGTTTAATAAAAACAAGGACAAGGGGTGACACGACAGCAGCCTTCCAGTATTTGAGGGGCTGCCCCAAAGAAGAGGCAGTCAAGCTATTCTAAAAAGCACCTGAGGGCAGGACAAGAAGCAAAGGGTGGAAACTGAACAAGGACAGAAGCAACCTGGAATTAAGGAGAAACTTCCCAACAGTGAGGACAATTAAACAGTTGGGAGTGCTCCAGCATTGTGTATTTTAAAGAATAGACCGACAACCATTCATCTGAATTGGAACAGGGTCTCCTGCTTGAGGAGGGGGTTGGACTAGAAGACCTCTCAGGTCACTTGCAATTCTATGATTCTGGAAGGAAGGAAGGAAGGAAGGAGGGAGGGAGGGAGGGAGGGAGGGAGGGAGGGAAGGAAGGAAGGAAGGAAAGGAAGGGAAGGAAGGAAGGAAGGAAGGAGGAAGGGAAGGGAAGGAAGGAAGGAAGGAAGGAAGGGGAAGGGAAGGAAGGAAGGAAGGAAGGAGGGAGGGAGGGAGGGAGGGAGGGAGGGAGGGAGGAAGGAAGGAGAGGGAAGGAAGGAAGGAAGGAAGGAAGGAAGGAGGGAGGGAGGGAGGAGGAAAGGAAGGAAGGAAGGAGGGAGGGAGGGAGGGAGGAAAGGAAAGGAAAGGAAAGGAAAGGAAAGGAAAGAAGGAAGGAGGGAGGGAGGAAAGGAAGGAAGGAGGGAGGGAGGGAGGGAAGGAAGGAAGGAAGGAAGGAAGGAAGGAAGGAAGGAAGGAAGGAAGGAAGGAAGGAAGGACAGACGGAAGGGAGGGAGGGAGGGAGGGAGGGAGGGAGGGAGGGAGGGAGGAAGGAAGGAAAGGAAGGGAGGGAGGGAGGGAGGAAAGAAGGAAGGAAGGAAGGATCAGAGAAGGAAGGAGAAAGGTTCAGAGAGGAGGGAGGAAGGAGGGAGGGAGGGAGGCAGGGGAAGGAAGGAAAAGAAAAGAAGGAAGGAAGGAAGGAAGGAAGGAAGGAAGGAAGGAAGGAAGGAAGGAAGGAAATGGATGGAAACTAATCTAGGAGAGAAGCAACCTAGAACTAAGGAGGAATTTCCCAACGATTAACCATTAATCAGTGGAACTGCTTGCCACCAGAAGTTGTGGGTGCTCCAACACTGGAGAGGTTTTGAAGAACAGATTTGTCTGAAATGGTAAAAGGTCCCCTGCTTGCGCAGGAGGTTTAGCTTCCCTTTCTGATATTCTCGGCCTGCTTTTGCCCGAGTTCACGCTATTAAATTAAAGGGTTGATTCATCATCATCAGAAGAAAAATAACCTTTTGGAGGCAATTTTGGATGTGCCACTGACAAGCTTTACACATATATATCTGTTCCGTTTCTTCCCTGCCAGGCTAAAAACACAATTTGCACAGCTGCATCGCACAGCAACCTCTTCCTTGCCACTTAGCTCTCCCGGAAGGAGAGACTGAACAAAACATGGAGGAAAAATAAATAAAGAAGAAGAAGAAGAAGAAGAAGAAAGGAAAAAGCCATTTTCGGCCCAATCTTAATTTCTCGGAGGACACAGGAGACCATCAGAGTTGCTAATTATTTCCAGAAAACCAGAAAAGGTTTAGATTAATTTCCTGCCTCGGCCTCGCCACCTCGGGATGCTGCCAGCAGGAAGTGGGGGTATTGAAGACTTCGAGGGGTTTTGCATCGTGTCCGGCTGGCTCCGGACAGGATGGGGCGACTGTCCGACTCTGTGAACAGGTCAAAAGTTTTTGCTCGGCTTTTTGTGAACCCGTCCTTGGGAAGAAGGCCGACGGATGGATGCAGGGATGGGATTCAGGCGGTTCGGGCCGGTTTGAGTAAACCGGTTGTTAAATTGACATCTGGTTCACCAAAGTGGAACCAGCCGGATGGCCTCACCCACCCCGCCCGGGAGTCTCCACGCTGCCCGTTTTGGATGCAGGAAAATGCAGGGTCTGCATGGAGGCTCTGGGACAGGGAAAAACGGGCCGAACCGGAAGGTTCCAGAACAAATGGCCCTGTTTCCAGCTTCTGGAGGACCTCCGGAGCCCGGGGGAGGCCATTTTTGCCCTCCCAGAGGCCTGAGGGAAGCCTCCGGACTCTGGGGAAGGCGAAAAACGGCCCTCCCGGAAGTTCTGGAAGTCCAGGAATGGGCCTGTTTCTGGCTTCCGGTGGGCCTCCTGAGCCCGGGAGGCCATTTTGCCCTCCCAGAGGCCTGAGGGAAGCCTCCGGACTCTGGGGAAGGCGAAAAATGGCCCTCCCGGAAGTTCTGGAAGTCCAGAAATGGGCCTGTTTCTGGCTTCCGGTGGACCTCCTGAGCCTGGGGGAGGCCATTTTTGCCCTCCCAGAGGCCTGAGGGAAGCCTCCGGACTCTGGGGAAGGTGAAAAACGGCCCTCCCGGAAGTTCTGGAAGTCCAGAAATGGGCCTGTTTCTGGCTTCCGGTGGGCCTCCTGAGCCTGGGGGAGGCCATTTTGCCCTCCCAGAGGCCTGAGGAAGCCTCCGGACTCTGGGGAAGGCGAAAAACGGCCCTCCCGGAAGTTCTGGAAGTCCAGAAATGGGCCTGTTTCTGGCTTCCGGTGGGCCTCCTGAGCCTGGGGGAGGCCATTTTGCCCTCCCAGAGGCCTGAGGGAAGCCTCCGGACTCTGGGGAAGGCGAAAACGGCCCTCCCGGAAGTTCTGGAAGTCCAGAAATGGGCCTGTTTCTGGCTTCCGGTGGGCCTCCTGAGCCTGGGGGAGGCCATTTTTGCCCTCCCAGAGGCCTGAGGGAAGCCTCCGGACTCTGGGGAAGGCGAAAAACGGCCCTCCCAGAATTTCCGGTAGGCTACGCCCACCATGGCCATGTCCACCCAGCAACCGGGCACCGAACCAGTTGCTGGGATGTTTGAATCCCATCCCTGGATGGACGGAATTACAGAATGACAAACGTTGGTCTGTGATCGTAATAAAAATGCATTAATCACAGCCCTCCGCTTACAAGCCTTCGTTTACCGGCCATTCCGAGTTACGACGGCCCTGAAAAAAAAGGGACCTACGACCGTTTTTCCACACCTACAACTGCTGCAGCCTCCTCATGGTCACCTGATCCGAATTCAGAGGCTTGGCAACTGGCATGTACTTATGACAGTTCCAGCCTCCCGGAGGGGAGGGGGTCACGTAATCCCCTTTTGCGACCTTCCGGAAGGCAGTCATTGGGGAAGACGGATTCTCTTAACAACCAGGTGACTCGCTTACCGACAGCGTCTCACTTAGCAGCGGGAATTTTTGGGGCTCAATTGTGTTCGTAAGTCGAGGACCACCTATATGTCCCGTGGAGGAATTCTGGTCCTTGGACTCCAATAACTCTGGAGAGAGCCTGGCCTGGCAAAACTGGCAGATTTCTCTCCCACAACCCATCCCAAAGTTTCTAAGGAACCAATCAATCAATCAAAGTAGAGCTAGGAGGGACCTTGGAGGTCTTCTAGTCCAACCTCCAGCTCAGGCAGGAAATCCTATTCCATTTCAGAGAAGTGACCGTGCCATCTTTTATTAAAAACCTCCAGTGATGGAGCAGCCACAACTTCTGGTGGCAAGCAGTTCCACTGGTTAAGTGTCCTCACTGGCAGGAATTCTTTCCTTATTGCTAGGTGGCTTCTCTCCCTTTGGTTAGTTTCCATCCATTGCTTCTTTCTCCTGCTTTCAGGTACTTTGGAGAATAATTTGACCCCCTCTTCTTATAATTCTTGACTCTTGACGAATGTACCTTTTCTTTTATGTACGTTGAGAGCATTTGCACCCAGACAAATTCCTTGTGTGTCCAATCGCACTTGGCCAATAAAGAATTCTCTTCTCTTCTATTCTTTTTGGCAACCACTCAGAATAACAAAATAGTAGAGTTGGAAGGGACCTTGGAGGTCTTCTAGTCCAACCCACTGCTTGTGATGACCCGGGACGTGACACAAAAATAACAAAGTCACAAAATAGAATAAATTCCCTTTAATGTCTCCAACCTGGCCCCCAATGTCCAATTATCCTCAGCTGGATATCAAACTCTTCCAAAAAAACAGTCTACGAAGGGCAGAAATGCAGTCCGAACCCAAAGTAATTAGAAATTTAAAAACAAACAAACACAAAGCACACTGAAGTAATTAACACGGCCGGCCAGGAGGATAAATTGCAGACTTCCAAAGGATCACGCAGCACCCACAGTTAGGAGGACGCCAAAACCCAGATAAGGCTCGACCAAGATAATGCACGCTTTGCTTCCAGCAAGGAGCTGTGTACAAATGCCCCACTTATATCCTGTTCTCCCAGCTGCAGCCCATGAAGGGGATCAGGGCCCTTTCCTCTCCCGTAAGCCATGTTGCTCCCTTCTCCGTTCCTCCCTGTGTGCCCTAGGAAGAAGAGGGGATGGCCCTGGGTCTTCCTCTGAGTGGTCAGCCGGACTGTGCCCTTCTCCATTTCAGACAAATGGCTCTCCAATCTCTTAAAAACCTCCAGAGATGGAGCACTCACAACTTCTTGTGGCAAGCTGTTCTACCGCATAATTGTTCTCACTGCCAAGAAATTCCTCCTTAGTTCTAAGTTGCTTCTCTCCTTGGTGAGTTTTCCTCCACTTCTTCTACCCCTGCCTTCAGGGGTTTTGGAGAATTATCTGACCCCTCCTCTTTAAGGCAATCCCTCAAACATCAGAAGACTGCGATCATCTCACCCCTAAGCCTTCTCTACATTACGTCTAGTTGACGTATCCAATTTTTGCAACCGTTAAAGAGAATAACACAGTTGGAAAGGGGCCTTAGAGGTCTTCTAGTCCAACCCACTGCTCAAGCAGGAAGCCCGATACGCTTGTAAGAAAAGCTCCGCCATGCCTTACAGAGACAAGCAAACCTTACCAACAACCACGATTTCAATTCTCCTAAAATGAGCAATGATTGGGTCCTCCGCGGAACTGCCTCTTCGTGAATCAAAACGCAGATGAAGAAACAAGCGTTCAGCCACTCTGAAATCCTAAAATCTGGCATAGGCTTCATTCGACCCAAAATCTAACGAAGTAGAGTCACAGCTGTCACAACACAACACCTTTGTGACACGTTTTCCCCCAACGGATTGCCAAGGAAACCGGAGCCACCAAGGGATGGCTTGTCCAGCACGAGAAGGAAAAGCTCAAAATTGTACGTTTGGCCTGTCCTCAAAGGCCCCCGTGGCAGAAGAGGTCAAAAAAGTCAAAATGGCAGCCATGGCTGCATCATCAAAGCCATCAACCCCGTGGACGTCCCAATTTCCCTCCCCCTCCCCCCCCCGCTCCAATTTCCAAGGAAATTTGAGCTTCTGTTAAGCGTCGCCGGGGCTACGATCTTTTTAATTTTTTCTTTTTGAATGGGTTTTTTTGCCCCCCAAGCCAATGTTTTCTCAACGCCAGTCGCTTTAAGATGCAGTGGGAACTTCAACTCCCAGAATTGCCCACCCAGCAGAGCAAGGAATTCTGGGAGTCGAAGTTCCATATGTCTTAAAGGGAACCGAGAAATTTGACATCGCAGTCCAAAAATAAATAAATAACCGGATGCAAGGAAATCTTATGAAATGATTTGGAAAGCGAGTTTAAAAGACCAACTTTATTTAAATAATAATAATAATCATCATCATCATAATAAAGGGGGTAAAAGTTTACCTGGAGTATGAGCCCGTTCTTGGCCCCAACTGTGCCAAATTGATGTAGCTGGGAAGGGACGTCCGATGGGACGAAACGAAGAATCAGAAAACCTAAAAAAACAATCAGAAAAAAAGATTGTAAACAAATTTCAGCTCAACAAAGTGCTCGCCCAACCAGAAAATCACGTTCTAATCTGGACCAATTTTTTTTGCACTCTACATGCGATTTTTTAAAAAAAAAAAAATATTGAGGAAAGGCCTACCTTGCAGGGGTGGGATAGGAGGAAAAACAAAAAAACAGCTATTGTAAAAGGAACAGCATCCTAGAGAGACCTTGAAGTCGCCTCTGCGGGCTTAGATGGACCTGCAGGTTGGCTGATTTGCAGGAAAAGTGGAATTTCGCATTTCACAAATCTATCTATCTATTGTATATAAAAGCGAAATACCATTCACGCATCATCACAATATCTCCAGAACCGTAAAACACCCCCATACCCACCACGGCCACACCCGCCCAGCAACCACGCGGAGAACCGGTGGCTGAAATTTTTGAAGGCCACCCCTGGAGTCAACCGCCCTCAAATTGCATCCTGTGCATGAGAAACACCAATATTTAGAATTTATTGGACTGCATTATGTTGGTATAAAAACAAGCTGTCAAAACACGGCCCTTGGTTGGAAATGGATGAAGGATGTAATGTCACTGAAAAACATGTTTTTACAATGTCTTCTCGTTATCACACTGGTGGGGAGGAAAGAGCAATGGGTTACATAAATGTCCTCCTGCAAGGAAAACACAAATATGTGTGTGTGTGTGTGTGTGTTTAAGTTTTCGCGGTTACTTACATGTATGGCATTCAGCTTTGTTCGGGTATTTTCCCATGTCATTATAGTTGTGCTTTTAAAGTTGTAGCAACGTTTCGGCAGAATCTCATCTGCCATCATCAGGCTTCTGTATTGTGTTCGTCTGTGAGTCAGACTTAAAAGCCTGATGATGGCAGGTCTTGCCGTGTTCCCGTGTTCAATCTTACATGGGAAAAGACCCGAACACGCCAAGACCTGCATACCTGTATCCATGAAAATCTACGAAAACAAATATATATTTTCACGGGTACAGGTATGTAGGTCTAGGTGTGTTCGGGTCTTTTCCCATGTAAGATTAAGAGTATCTTGGCGACGTTTCGGCGAGGTCCCACTCGCCATCCTCAGGCTGGTCCTTTCGGCTTCGTGCCAGTGCAAGCAGTGTCAAAGTTGGAGTCAAAGTTCCCACGCGTCTTAAAGCGACTGGCACGAAGCCGAAAGCACCAGCCTGAGGATGGCGAGTGGGACCTTGCCGAAACGTCGCCAAGATACTCTTAATCTTACATGGGAAAAGACCCGAACACACCTAGACCTATATATATATATATATAGGTCAGTTTTAAATTTAAAACTGAAACGGCTGTGAGAGTCTGACTCACAGACAAACACAATACAGAAGCCTGATGATGGCAGATGAGATTCTGCCGAAACGTTGCTACAACTTTAAAAGCACAACTACAATGACGTGGGAAAATACCCAAACAAAGCTGAATACCATAGATAGATAGATAGATAGATAGATAGATAGATAGATAGATAGATAGATAGATAGATAGATATAGAGAGATATAGAGATAGAGAAATAGATGATATAGATATAGATATTTGTTTTCTTAAGTTTTCGCGGGTATAGATATATAGATATATAGAGATAGAGATAGAGATAGAGAGAGAGAGAGAGAGATACAGATATAGATATAGATATATACACACACCCTGTTTCTTCAACAATACGGCCTCCACCAATAGGAAGGCCCAGCATGATTTTGGGGGCATGAGGTGAAATTAAACCCTACCCCCCAAATTTAGGCCTATTTAATCCATGCGTTTCCCCGCCATTTCTCACATCGTTCGTTAAAACTACACGAGGTGAAGAGAAAGTGGGGGAACGGGGGGAGAAAACTTGCCTTTAGGAGCGCCCTGCACGTAGAATACCCCAATCTACTACCAATAGAACATCGGCCGATAGAAGCTCCCCGAGGGCAGAGTCACCAGCCTCTTCTATCGGCCGGTAGAAGCGGCCTCGGGACGAACGCCCCACGCGCACTCCCTTCGCCACGAACCCGCTGCTACCAGCTGATAGAAGCGGCTGGCGACTCTGCCTTTGGGGAGCTCCCGTTGGCCGATAGAAACGGCTTCGTGGCGAGGGAGTGCGTGTGGGCGCTCGCCCGAGGCTGCTTCTACCGGCCGGTAGATTTCCTCCCCCACGCGTACCCCCACCTAGAGCGGCCCATGCGCACTCAACTCTCCACGAGGCCGCTTCGACCAGCTGATAGAAGCGGCTGGTGATTCTGCCTTTGGGGAGCTTCCATCGGCCGATAGGCCTCGTGGAGAGGCGACTGAGCATGGGGCACTCTAGGTTGGGGTGTGGGGAGGGGAGGAAATTAAGTCACCCCCGAAAAGACGCCCTAGCCTTTCTTTCGGGGCTCAAAAAAAAAATAAGACCCGGCCTTATTTTATGAGAAACACGGTGTGTGTGTGTGTGTGTCTGCCATCATCAGGCTTCTGTATAGTGTTCGTCTGTGAGTCAGACTTTCACGTTGCTGCAACTTTAAAAGCACAACTATAATGACGTGGGAAAATACCCGAACAAAGCTGAATACCATACATGTAAGTACCCACGAAAACTTAAGAAAATATATACGTATGTATGTATGTATGTATGGTATTCAGCTTTGTTCGGGTATTTTCCCACGTCATTATAGTTGTTCTTTTAAAGTTGTAGCAACGTTTCGGCAGAATCTCATCTGCCATCATCAGGCTTCTGTATTGTGTCCGTCTGTGAGTCAGACTTTTACAGTTGTTTATATATATATATTTTTCAAAGGATAATGAATCTTCGGTTGAATTAGATACTTGGAACACAGAACTGGGGCAGGTGGAGAGCTTAAATGGGCCTCTGGGCTCTGATTGTGGCTAAAAAAGTCGGATCAATGGAAAGATAAATGTATGGTTGGATTCTACTCAATGGATTG
The DNA here is from genome assembly GCF_049901735.1 of Notechis scutatus. Lineage (NCBI taxonomy): Eukaryota > Metazoa > Chordata > Lepidosauria > Squamata > Elapidae > Notechis > Notechis scutatus. The sequence goes on along the minus strand of NC_142012.1, from coordinate 167,180,056 downwards.
GAAACCTGACTGCACTCAGCACCTGGGAAGGGATAGCTAAGAGAGGCAGAGTTTGAATGGAGCAGGGTAAGGAAGCAGGAAGCTCGTTTAGACAGATGATGGCAGGTTAAGAAAACGATGATAATAGGCCTATAAATGTAGGACTTAGAAATACATGTGTGCTTGAGAAAAATTGTTTTAAGTATAGAGAGGATGGTAACTGCGCGCTATAGACTGCTTTCTTTCCTTTGCCAAATTTCATTTCTTTTTCTCCTAAAAGACTTTTCAAAGGCTCTTTATTTTATTTTTTTCCCCTTTGACAATACAGGTAGCTCCATCGTCATTACGTTTCGCTATATTTCATTAATAAGGGAAGGGAGGGAGAATGAAAGAAAAGGAAGGAAGGAAGGAGAGGGGGAGAGAAAGGGAAAAAGAAAGGAAAAGAGGAAGGGAAAGGGAAAGAAAGAAAGAAAAGAGGGAGGGGGAGAAAGAGGGAAAGGGAAAGAGAAAGGAAGGAAAGGAAGAAAGAAAGTAAAAGAGAGAAAGGGAGAAAGAAAGGAAGGGAAAAAGAAAGGGAGAAAGGGAGAGAGAAAGGGAGAAAGAAAGAAAAAAGAAAAAGAAAAAGAAGAAAGAAAGAAAGAAAGAAAGAAAGGAAGGAAGGAAGGAAGGAAGGAAGGAAGGAAGGAAGGAAGGAAGGAAGGAAGGAAGGAAGGAAGGAAGGAAGGAAGGAAGGAAGGAAGAGAAAGAAAGAAAGGTGCAGGAAGAGGAGGAGGAGAAAAGAAGAGGAAGAGGAAAAGGAAGGAAGAGGAAGAGGAGGAGGAGGAGGAAGAGGAGGAGGAGGAGGAGGAGGAGGAGGAGGAGGAGAGGAAAAGAACTGTTGCAACGGCAACAGCAACAACAACAACAACAACACTGTGGGGTCCTTGATGCTCTCTGAATTCAATAGTTTCCTTCCAGACGTTTTATTACCCAACCAATTTTTTGTCCTGAAAGCCCCTTAAAAATAAATATTCACTTTTCAACGCAACTGATGTATGTATTTGTACTTTTAGCCACACCACAAAAGCTGGCAGGTGCCCTGGGCACAGGACGTTCCCCCTAAGTAAGGGGAAAGGGAGAAGGTGGGAAGGCAGAAACAAGCGGGATTGTGTTGCCAAGAATGCGAGACACACACACACCCCAGAGAGACACACACTAAGCCAGGAGAACAAATCTCAGCCGATTTATTTACAGCCGACGTGTTGACATCACTCAGGGCAGCAAAACACAAACATACAAACACAGAGAAAAACATCATCATCTAGGAGAAAAATAAAATCACAAATGCAGTCGGATTATTTCTTAAAGTGAATCACGGGTACAGGCAGTCCTCGAGTTACAACCAAAATGGAGACCAAAAATTCCATCGCTAAGCAAGGCAGTTTTCGGCAGAGATGGCCAATTCTTTCATTGAATTTCTGGGAGTTGAAGTCCACCCATCTTAAAGTATGGCTGGCTGGGGGATTCTGGGAGTTGAAGTCCACCCCTCTTAAAGCATTCTGGCTGGGGGATTCTGGGAGTTGAAATCCACCCATCTTAAAGTATGGCTAGCTGGGGGATTCTGGGAGTTGAAGTCCTCCCATCTTAAAGCAGGCTGGCTGGGGGATTCTGGGAGTTGAAGTCCACCCATCTTAAAGCATTCTAGCTGGGGGATTCTGGGAGTTGAAGTCCACCCCTCTTAAAGCATTCTGGCTGGGGGATTCTGGGAGTGGAAGTCCTCCCATCTTAAAGCATGGCTAGCTGGGGATTCTGGGAGTTGAAGTCCTCCCATCTTAAAGCAAGCTGGCTGGGGGATTCTGGGAGTTGAAGTCCACCCATCTTAAAGCATTCTAGCTGGGGGATTCTGGGAGTTGAAGTCCACCCATTTTAAAGGATGCTGACTGGAGGATTCTGGGAGTTGAAGTCCCTCTTAAAACAGCCAAAGTTCAAAAACCCAAAGCTAAATTACATTATAAATAAAATCAAATTAACTGTGAGCAAATTCAGTCAAAACCATAACTTCCAAAAATACGAAGAGCAGCTGCTCTAAAGTTTCCCAAAAGTTTCAGGTTTGATTGCCTGGACTTCTCCAAAAAAAATAAATGCTATTTTGAAGCAATTAAAAAAGCATTTTTAAAAAAACCCACATAGAAATTGTTCTGCTGTTTGTTTGGCATGAAGGATGAAGAGAGAAAAAAAAATTGGCCCCCGTTTCCATGCTTAATTCCTCTCTTTCTTAATTTGCACTTTGCAAAAAAAAAGAAGAATGCAATAGCTAGTTATTCCTTCAATCTTCAACACTTCCCAAAAGTTTGCCAGGCAGTTTTCCAATCAAAAAAAATGACATCCAAAATATATATGCAATAAAAACGTGTTGATTACTAATTATGCTAATCAAGCAGCCTATATGCATAATTATGTCTTCGTCTATTTTTTTTCCCCGGGAATAAATATAACTCATTACAATACAAATAAATTTACTAAGGAACAGCATTATGGCTTCGATAGGGGATTAACGTAAAACAACCGATTATAAGCAGTCCTCCACATACGAGCACAACGGAGCCCCAAATTTCTGTGGCTAAGTGAGTTGTCAAGTGAGCCCCATTTTACGATCTTTCCTGCCACCACTGCAAAGTGGGTCACGTGGTCGTTAAGCGAATCTGGCTTCCCCTGTTGACTTTGCTTGTCGGACGGTCACAAAAGAGGATTGCGTGACCCTGGGACCGTCTCAAGTATGAGCCAGTTGCCCAGCGGCCCAATTTGGATCACGGGCACGCCGCAACAGTCGTAACTGTGGAAAATGGTCATAAGTCACTTTTTGTTGTGGTTCGCCGGCAGCAGGTGGGGATGGCTGAGGCCTCGGAGAGCGAGGACTCAGGTGAGGGGCCTGCGTGTGATGCAGGGATGGGGCCAGGACCCTCAGGGAGTGGAGCCTTTGGAGATGGTGGAGGCTGGTAGCAGTGAGGATGAGTCCCCCGAGGAGCCTGTGCTCAGTGTGTGTGCACGCAGGGCTGCTCGAAGGAAAGAGCAGCTGCAGCAGCACAGGCGACTCGGGAGTAAGGCTGCAAGGTAATGGCCCCTCCCTTAAGGGATAAAAGCCAGCTGAGAAACCGGAGTTCTTTGCAGGAAGCAAAGACGTTTTTGCACTCAAGCCTTGTGGACGTTCAGATTATCTTGGTTGGTGTTTGGAGACTCTTTGTGTTTGAAATATTTCTTGGCCACTTTATCTGGTGTTCTTGGCAGCCTTGCACCACCTTGGCCAGGCTCAGTCCTTATCAGAGACAATGAGTTTGAAACAGCCTTTTAACCGGGAAGGAACGGAATTCGTAAAGAATCATTAAAAGGTTTGGCTGTTACCTCCGTTTGGTGTTTGTTTCCTTGGAACGAGGTTTTTGGGTCAGAACACTTTTTTCCGGTGCTTCTTTTAACTTTCACTAAAGTTCAGCAAATATGCATAAAATATCCTTCCGAGCAAAAAGACAACGTTCAGCTTTGAAAAGTAAGACGTTGTGTAAAATTGAAACTGACAACTGCAGTTGTAATCTGCAATTAGCACAAACAGGCAGCGTCTATTGAAGCAGGAGAGAAATTCCCGGTTTCGCAGAAGATCAGATTCCTCACCTCCTCCTCCTCATCATCACTTAAAGACCCTATAATCCCTTGTGGGGTGGAGTTTAAGCAACTGAACGGAGCTGAGTGTTTGACTGGCCAGATGCTGTTCCTGTTGCCAGTACGGAGGTTTTTTTCCAGCAGACATCTTCTCATCCTGCCCAGAGGGAGAAAAATACCTGCCTCTACTGAGGATCGAACTCACAGCCTCCTGATGGTGAGGCGAGACCTCCACCTCTACACCACCGCGTCACTCATCAGACTCCACACATCTTGGACATTCATTCTTTCAACCTCTACCCTCAAAAATGACGTTAGAGAGCAGGAGCCCCCCAAACCTTGGCAACTTTTAAGCCTGGCAGACTTCAACTCCCAGAATTCCACCACCAGTCCTCACACTTATGACCACTGCAGCACCTGCACCAGCACAGGATTAGAATTCGGGCCGCCAGTATGTATTTTACGAGGGTGGCGAAAGTCCCGTGATCGACATTTGAGACCTTCCAACAAGCGAAGCCAACGGGAGAAACCCGTTTCACTTAATGACCATCTCATGAGTGCAATGATTCACTTAACAACCATGGCAAAAAGAAGTCGCAAAATGGGGTGGGATTCACTTGTCTAGCTAGCGAAGAAAATTCTGCTCCCAAAGAAGCAGAGGTGTACCTGCTTTTAACAACGGAAATTGTGGTCCCAGTATAAGATTTGAAATGGACAAATTATTAGTAGTTGTTAAAAAAAAATATTGAATAGACTAAAATGGGAATATAAAGTTAGTATGTGTTTCTTGGAATAAATATATGATTTGAGTATAATAAAGGGAATAGCATGTGGAATCTGATTTTATGTGTGTGTGTGTGTGTGTTTAATAGTAGTTAAGGGATTATTTATGGCTATATTGTTATAAATTTTTATAATGGGTTAAAGGGAGTAAAATGGGGAAAATGTATAAGTTAAAGGGGTGGCAAGCTCGAATTGATAATAAAAGGGGGAAAACCTTTGAATGGAATAACGGTAACGTGGAAAAAAATTGCAAATGTGACGGATACAAGAAAATGTGTTTTAATTATTATACAGAAATTGAATAAGAATATGGATAACATTGTTAAATAAGACAGGAGAATATTCAAAGACAAATGAAACAAGCTACAATATGAAATGAGATCGTATAAAATAAGAGTAACGAATATAGGAACTGGCTATGGATAATACCGTTAAATAACGTATGAGATTATTTAAAGAAAAAGGCAATAATAATAATAATATGGTATGAATTTGGATACGAAAGCTGGTATGTAATTATGGTCACGTTTGTATGGAGATGTGAAAACCTGGAACCACATTGTTCACCTAATGAGATGTTTTTAAAAGATAAAAAAATTTAAAAAAAATTATTCCAAAAAAAAAAAGAAGAAGAAGAAAAGAAATTGTGGTCTCAATTGCAGTCATAAGACAAAGATTTCCTCTGGATAGTATTTTCCCGTATTGCAAAGGGTTGGAAAGCCATTTTTCCCCCCTTTCTTTTTTTTTATTTTTATAAGCTTTTACTTTTCCAATCTTTATTTCCATTCCTACCTATGATAAAACTGAGCAAAAAAAAGAGAGAAGGAAACAAATATTCGAGCAACATAAATGAATCCATGAAATCCACGAATTCACGCGACACGGAAACTTCCGTTCACGCTAACCCAGCTCGGCCTGCGTTGCACACACAGCTGCTGGGTAGATTCCCACGGTGACCTGGATTCCTTCCTCGTGCAGACTAGATCCCAGCGGGGTGGCAAAGATCCTGCTTACTCGACCACAACCCAAAATCTCTGCGGCTTTGAACTCAGCCAACCTAACGGTGAATATTTTTAGACCCACAACAGCCGGTGGAGCAGCTGAAAGGGGTGTGTCTGTGTGTGCGTGTGTGTGTGTGTGAAGATTTAGAGGTGGGGTCAGCTCTGGCCTGGCAGCTTCCCAGGGTGCACGGAAGGTGAGCCGTTCCTGGAAGGGCGCAAATATGTGATGGGAATTGTGTGTCTCGCCAGGGCACACAAGGTTTCACAAACAGCATGGAGGAGGAGGAGGAGGAGGAGGAGGAGGAGGAGGAGGAGGAGGAGGAGGAGGAGGAGGAGGAGGAGGAGGAGGAGGAGGAAGAAAAGAGGTAGAGGAGGAAGGAAGACGAAGAGGTAGAGAAAAAGGATGGGAGGAGGAAGAGGTAGGAAGAGGAAGAGGAGGAAGAGGAAAAGGAAGAGAAGGAGAAAAAGGAAAGGAGGAGGAAGAGGGGCAGGGGAGAAAGAAGAGGAAGGAGAGGAGGAGGAGGAGAAAGGAGGAGAGGAGGAAGAGGAAGGAAGAAGAGAAGGAGGAAGAGGAAGGAAGAGAAAGAGGAGGAAGAAGAGAAGGAAGAGGAGGAGGAGACAAGGAGGAAGAGGGGTAGGGGAGGAAGAGGAGGAGGAGGAGGAGGAGGGAGGAGGAGGAGGAGGAGGAGGAGGAGGAGGAGGAGGAGGGAGGAGGAGGAGGAGGAGGAGGAGGAGGATGCATGGTGCCCTTAAATGCCCCGGCTTATCGGTCCAGCCTCGATTCCACCAGGCACTCGGCTGTCGTCATCCCGGCTGTCTCGCTCGTTCCCGGTTCCTGAATCGAGCAAGACACATACACACACACACACAGTCTGGGGCAACATTAAGAGCGTGCCGGGGGTGTTGGACTAGATGACCTACAAGGTCCCTCCAACTCTGCTAATCTACTCTAATCTAAGTGGCCGCCTTTGGCGTCCCCCAAAAGGCCCCAGATGGGAGAGGAAGGGTGGAAGGGCAGGGCTGCCCTCCGACGACCCCCATCCTCACGAAGGGTTGGCTCGGATCTCTGAGTGGCCTCCTTTTCCTTCTCCTTCCAGGTAGTCTTCGGCTTGCAAAGATGTTTGTTGCTAAGCAAGGCGGTTGTGAGCTGCACCCCATTTTACAACCTTTTTTTGCCGCGGTTGTTAAGTGAATCTGGTTTCCTCCCTTTCCTTCCTTCTGTCCTCTCTCTTCCTTTCTTTTCCTCCTTCCTTTCCCTCCTCCCTTCCTCCTTTCTTTCTTCCTTCCTCCTTCCTCCCTTCTTTCCTTCCTTCCCTCCTTCTTTTCTTTCCCTTCCTTCCTCCTTCCTCCTTTTTTCCTAGCTTCCTATTTACTTTCCCTTCCTCCCTCTCGCCTTTTCTTCTTTCCTTCCTTCCTTCCTTCCTCCCACCTTCTTTCCTTTCCCTTTCCTCCTCCTTCCTTTCTTTCCTTTCCCTTCCTTCCTCCTTTCCATCCTTCCTTCCTTCCCTCCCTCCCTGTATTTCAACCTCTTAAAAGCTGCCAGGATCCTGAAGGAATTTGGCAGCGCACCAATTTAACCGCTATTATGAAGGGAACTGCGCTCGTGGCTCTCAAGGTCCCGGCCCTCCTAATGCCTTCGGCTTTGCCCGTCTCCCCTCAACCAACCACGCTTTCGGTACCCATAAGCCACACCTCTACCCCATGTCCCATCCATCCATGGCAGGGAACACCAAGCCCCCTCCCCCAAGCCTGGAGAACCTCCCAAATCTCCCCAGAGACCGAGCAGGTCCTTGCCAGAAGGCCACCCCGCCAAAAGCTCTGCGCATGGAAAAAGGATGCCAGCCAGCCAGCGCACAGCACTCTCTCTCGCTCTCTTTCTGTCTTTTTCTTTCTTTCTTTCTCTTTTCTTTCTTTTCTCTCTTTCTGTCTTTTTCTTTCTCTGTCTCTCTTTCTTTCATCTTTCTCTGTCTGTCTCTCTCTTTCCTTTTTCTCTCTTTCCTTTTTCTCTTTTTCTCTTTCTGTCTTTCTTATTTCTCTCTTTCTGTCTTTCTTTCTCTTTCTTTCTTCTCTCTTTCTGTATTTCTTCTCTCTTTCTGTATTTCTTTCTTTGTCTTTCTTTCTGTCTTTCTTTCTCTTTCTGTCTTTCTTCCTTCCTTTCTTCTCTTTCTGTATTTCTTCTCTCTTTCTGTCTTTCTTCTCTCTTTCTGTCTTTCTTTCTTTCTCTTTCTTTCTTTCTCTTTCTCTTCTCTCTTTCTGTCTTTCTTTCTCTTACTGTCTTTCTTTCTTCTCTCTTTCTGTCTTTCTTTCTCTTTCTGTCTTTCTCTCTTCTCTTTCTGTCTTTCTCTCTTCTCTTTCTGTCTTTCTTTGTCTTTCTTTCTCTGTCTTTCTTCTCTCTGTCTTTCTTTTCTCTCTCTGTCTTTCTTTCTCTTTCTGTCTTTCTTACTCTCTCTGTCTTTCTTTCTCTTTCTGTCTTTCTTTCGCTTTCTGTCTTTCTTTCTTTCTGTCTTTCTTTCTCTGTCTTTCTTTCTTTCTTTCTGTCTTTCTTTCTTTCTGTCTTTCTTTTTTCTCTCTTTCTTTCTTCTCTCTTTCTGTCTTTCTGTCTTTCTTTCTCTCTGTCTTTCTTTCGCTTTCTGTCTTTCTTTCGCTTTCTGTCTTTCTTTTTCTCTCTTTCTCTCTTTCTTCTCTCTTTCTGTCTTTCTGTCTTTCTTTCTCTTTCTGTCTTTCTTCTCTCTTTCTGTCTTTCTTTCTCTTTCTGTCTTTCTTTCTTCTCTCTTTCTGTCTTTCTTTCTCTTTCTGTCTTTCTCTCTTCTCTTTCTGTCTTTCTTTCTCTGTCTTTCTTCTCTCTTTCTGTCTTTCTTTCGCTTTCTGTCTTTCTTTTTCTCTCTTTCTCTCTTTCTTTCTTCTCTCTTTCTGTCTTTCTGTCTTTCTTTCTCTCTGTCTTTCTTTCGCTTTCTGTCTTTCTTTCGCTTTCTGTCTTTCTTTTTTCTCTCTTTCTCTCTTTCTTTCTTCTCTCTTTCTGTCTTTCTGTCTTTCTTTCTCTCTGTCTTTCTTTCGCTTTCTGTCTTTCTTTCGCTTTCTGTCTTTCTTTTTTCTCTCTTTCTCTCTTTCTTCTCTCTTTCTGTCTTTCTGTCTTTCTTTCTCTTTCTGTCTTTCTTCTCTCTTTCTGTCTTTCTTTCTCTTTCTGTCTTTCTTTCTTCTCTCTTTCTGTCTTTCTTTCTCTTTCTGTCTTTCTCTCTTCTCTTTCTGTCTTTCTTTCTCTGTCTTTCTTCTCTCTTTCTGTCTTTCTTTCGCTTTCTGTCTTTCTTTTTTCTCTCTTTCTCTCTTTCTTTCTTCTCTTTCTGTCTTTCTTTCTTTCTCTCTTTTTCTCTTTCTTTCTTTCTCTTTCTCTCTTTTTTCTCTCTTTCTCTTTTTTTCTCTCTTTCTTTCTTTCTTTCCCTGTTTGTTTGTCTCTCTCTCTCCCTCCCTCTCTCTTTCTGTCTTTCTCTCCCTCTCTCTCACCCGCATCCCCGCCTCTTCCATGGGCCTGGCTCCCCTGCCTCCCCCATCCGTGGCTCCTCTCCCTCGTTGTTCCCAGCCGGATATTTTTAAACCTCTCGCGGCAGCAGCTCCGAGCTGTGGAGAGCTATATATAGAGAGCGGTGCGCAGCCAGCCAGCGATGTGCGAGATGCGCAGAAGGATTGCAGGCACCACAAGGCCGCGGCACAGGTGCGGCTGGGGTCACCGCCCCGAGATGGCCAAGGAATGACCCAAGCGGGGTCCGAGGCCAGGACGCAAAGCAGGTCGTTAAGCGAGACACGGGGAAGTGGGCTCCGACAACCTGAAAGTGTCCCCGGAATTCAACAAATTCAGTTTTTTCCAGAAAACCGCAAGCTAAAAAGAGAAGGAATCCTCCACTTATGACCATAATCGAACCCAAAAGGCCTGCTGTTAACTGAAACAATTGTGAAGTTGAATTTCATCCCATTTTGTGACCTTCCTTGCCACCGTTGTTAAGTGAATCACCACGGTTGTTAAGTGAATCTGGCTCCCTCACTGATTATCGGAAGGTCGCAAAAGGGGGATCTCGTGACCCCCCCTGGGACACTGTGACCATCATGAGTCAGTGGCCAAGCGTCTGAATTTTGATCACGTGACCCAACGCGACGGTCGTAGGTGTGAAAACTGGTCATATGTCACTTTTTTCTGTGCTGTTGTAACTTAAACATTCACTAAATGAATCGTTGTAAGTCAAGGATTATCTGTATTTCTTAGCCTCCTTTGCTTTAAGACGCATGGATTTCAACTCCAAAGCATTTTGGCTTGGGAATTCTGGGAGTTGAAGTCCACAAAACCTGGCTGGGGAATTCTGGGAGTTGAAGTCCACAAAACCTGGCTGGGGAATTCTGGGAGTTGAAGTCCACAAATCCTGGCTTGGGAATTCTGGGAGTTGAAGTCCACAAAACCTGACTGGGGAATTCTGGGAGTTGAAGTCCACAAAACCTGGCTGGGGAATTCTGGGAGTTGAAGTCCACAAAACCTGACTGGGGAATTCTGGGAGTTGAAGTCCACAAAACCTGACTGGGGAATTCTGGGAGTTGAAGTCCACAAAACCTGGCTGGGGAATTCTGGGAGTTGAAGTCCACAAAACCTGGCTGGGGAATTCTGGGAGTTGAAGTCTCTGCATGGTGGGTAGGGAATTATGGGAAATGAAGTACATACATCCTGACTGGGGAATTCTGGGAATTGAAGTCCCTACATGCTGTTGGCTGGGGAATTCTGGGAGTCGCAGCCCAAATATCTGAAAGTTGCTAAAATTAAAGAAACATATCACCCTAGAAACCCTGAAATGAAACACATCTTAATCGGGGTGGAAAAGCGGGCCAGAAATAACCGAACGGAATCAAACCGAGAGGAATTAAAACGTTCGGCGAGAAGAAGAGGCTGGGGAGGAGACGGGACGTGTGAACAAGAACTTGGAACCGTGGTTGGTTGTGAACTGGAAGTGGGCCAGCAGGGATGATGATGTGTAGCTGCAAAATAAAAAAGAACATCACAAATGTACTTTTTGGCTGTGTCAACCGGAGTGCCATTTCCAAATTACCAAAATGTAATTGTTCCATTTTATTTCTATTTCGGTCAGCGCTGGGTCTACATTCTGGACACTTGAAAGGCAGAAGGAAGGAGGAGGAGGAGGAGGAGCAGAGAGAGAGAGAGAAATCTAAAGGAATAGAATGGAGAAAATGAATAGGAATAGAATAGAACAGAACAGAATAGAATAGAATAGAGAAAATGAATAGGAATAGAATAGAACAGAATAGAAAATAGAATAGAATAGGAAATAGAATAGAATAGGAAATAGAATAAAATAGAATAGAATAGAATAGAATAGAATAGAATAGAATAGAATAGAATAGAATAGAATAGAATAGAATAGAATAGAATAGAATGGAGAAAATGAATAGAAATAGAATAGAAATAGAACAGAACAGAACAGAATAGAATAGAATGGAGAAAATGAATAGAAATAGAATAGAAATAGAATAGAACAGAACAGAACAGAATAGAATAGAGAAAATGAATAGAAATAGAATAGAACAGAACAGAACAGAATAGAATAGAATGGAGAAAATGAATAGAAATGGAATGGAATGGAATGGAATGGAATGGAATGGAATAGAATAGAATAGAATAGAATAGAATAGAATAGAATAGAATAGAATAGAATAGAATAGAATAGAATAGAATAGAACAGAATAGAATAGAATAGAATAAACAGAGTTGGAAGGGACCTTGGAGGTCTTCTAGTCCAGCCCGCTGCTTAGGCAGGAAACCCTCCACGGGAGTGAGGTGGAGGTTAAAGAGGTGTGTCTCTTAGCCCCCAAAAGACTCGGCCTGAAGTCAAGACGGTGGCATGGAAGTGCAATTGAAGATTCAGTTGCTAGGGGAATATGGGAGTTGAAGTCCACACACCCTGGCTGAGGAATTCTGGGAAGTGAAGCCTGCCACCAGAAATTGTGGGTGCCCCACCACTGGAGGCTTTTAAGAAGAGACTGGACTGCCATTTGTCTGAAATGGTCTAAGGCAGGGTCCCCAAACTTGGCCACTTTAAGACTTGTGGACTACAACTCCCAGAGTTGAAGTGCCTGCATGCTGTCTGGGAATTCTGGGAGTTGAAGTCCACAAGTCTTAAAGTGGCCAAGTTTGGAGACCTCTGGTACAGGGGCTCTTGCTTGAGCAAGGGGTTGGACTAGAAGACCTCCAAGGTCCTTTCCAGCTCTATTCTGATTGATGAATTGATTGATTGATTGATTGAAGTCCACATATGCTGGCTGGGGAATTCTGGAAATTGAATTCCCTGTGTGCTAACTGGGGAATTCTGGGAGTTGAAATCCACATATCCTGGCAAGGGAATTCTGGGGATTGAAGTCCCCAAATGCCTGCTGGGGAATTCTGGGAATTGCAACTCCCTGCATTGTTGTCTTTGGACTTCTAGAAATTGAAATCCCTGTGTGCTGACTGAGGAATTCTGGGAATTATAGTCCAGAAATGCTGTCTGGGGGATTCTGGGAATTGAAGTCCCTGTGTGCTGTCTGGGGAATTCTGGGAGTTGAAGTCCACATATCCTGGCTAGGGAATTCTGGGAAGTCCCTGCATTGTGTCTTTGGACTTCTGGAAATTAAAATCACTGCGTGCTGGGTGGGGAATTCTGGGAGTTGAAGTCCATAAGTGCTTGCTGGGGAATTCTGAAAATTGAAGTCCCTGCATGCTGGCTGGGGATTCTGGGAGTTGAAGTCCCTGTCTGGTGCCAGTCATATGCAGCTCCAATTGAGGCTTCGGTCCTCCCGTTCCCCAAAGCGAGACGAAGTGCATTGGAGGCCCTGTTGGGAGATACCATCAGGTCCCCTTTCTTCTCTCCCTGTGTGTGTTTTCTGTCCTTTTGCAAAAGAAAAAAAGGCAATTTTTTGCATTCTTTTGCAGATGTTGGAGATATCTTCCACCAGACAGGCCTGACTCAGCTACGCTGTTGCCGCCTCCGTCATGTTTGCAAAGAGGCCTGCAACCTTTTTCTCACCCATAAAGCAATAAATAATATTTCAGAGAAGCTCTGAGTCACCTTGATTTAGGAATGCAATGTCTCGCTTGCTGCAAGAATCATTCCTGGGAGTGGAGGATCTGGGGCAGGAGGACAAGCCCACTTCCAGACAAGCTGAAATCGGTCTGCTTCCGGGATAAGCAGCCCTGACCTTTAAACTCTTTGTTCCTGAGCCAAAATAATAATAATAAAAAAAACAAACCCTGCTCTGGACAGAAGTCAACAAGCTTAAGTAAGAGGCATTCTTCGAATGATTTGCAAGGCCCACGAAACAAAGGAAGGAGTCAGAAAACTTGCGAATGATCTGTTCAAACAGGAAGCGGAGAATTGCCACTGCGGTCTAAACACAGGAGCACAAGGGTTGTGTGTTCAGAAATGAACTCAGCCATAACGGGTCTCTGGGTTGGGGTTTGGGGCTTGGAGGAGAAGTTAGGAGGCCAGGAATCCCCCAGGCAGCCTGCTATAAGAGGGGAGGACTTCCACTCCCAGAATCCCCCCAGCCAGCCTGCTTTAAGAGGGAAGGACTTCAACTCCCAGAATCCCCCAGGCCAGCCTGCTTTAAGAGGGAAGGACTTCAACTCCCAGAATCCTCCAGCCAGCCTGTTTTAAGAGGGGAGGGCTTCAACTCCCAGAATTCCCCAGCCAGCAATGCTTTAAGATGGAAGGACTTCCACTCCCAGAATCCCCCAGCCAGCCATGCTTTAAGATGGAAGGACTTCCACTCCCAGAATCCCCAGTCAGCCATACTTTAAGATGGGTGGACTTCAACTCCCAGAATCCCCAGTCAGCCATGCTTTAAGATGGGAGGACTTCCACTCCCAGAATCCCCAGCCAGCCTGCTTTAAGAGGGAAGGACTTCCACTCCCAGAATCCCCCAGGCCAGCCTGCTTTAAGATGGGAGGACTTCCACTCCCAGAATCCCCAGCCAGCCTGCTTTAAGAGGGGAGGACTTCAACTCCCAGAATCCCCCAGCCAGCCTGCTTTAAGAGGGAGGACTTCCACTCCCAGAATCCCCCAGGCCAGCCTGCTTTAAGAGGGTAGGACTTCAACTCCCAGAATCCCCCAAGCCGGCCTGCTTTAAGAGGGAGGACTTCCACTCCCAGAATCCCCCAGCCAGCCTGCTTTAAGAGGGGAGGACTTCAACTCCCAGAATCCCCCAAGCCAGCCATGCTTTAAGAGGGAGGACTTCAACTCTCAAAATCCCCAGTCAGCCATGCTTTAAGAGGGGAGGACTTCAACTCCCAGAATTCCCCAGCCAGCAATGCTTTAAGATGGAAGGACTTCCACTCCCAGAATCCCCCAGCCAGCCATGCTTTAAGATGGAAGGACTTCCACTCCCAGAATCCCCCAGTCAGCCATGCTTTAAGAGGGATGGACTTCAACTCCCAGAATCCCCAGCCAGCCATGCTTTAAGATGGGAGGACTTCCACTCCCAGAATCCCCCAGCCAGCCTGCTTTAAGATGGGAGGATTTCAACTCCCAGAATCTCCCAGCCAGCCTGCTTTAAGAGGGGAGGACTTCAACTCCCAGAATTCCCCAGCCAGCCTGCTTTAAGAGGGGAGGACTTCAACTCCCAGAATTCCCCAGCCAGCAATGCTTTAAGATGGAAGGACTTCCACTCCCAGAATCCCCAGCCAGCCATGCTTTAAGAGGGATGGACTTCAACTCCCAGAATTCCCCAGCCAGCCTGCTTTAAGAGGGGAGGACTTCAACTCCCAGAATTCCCCAGCCAGCCATGCTTTAAGATGGGAGGATTTCAACTCCCAGAATCCCCAGCCAGCCATGCTTTAAGATGGGAGGATTTCAACTCCCAGAATCCCCAGCCAGCCTGCTTTAAGAGGGAGGACTTCAACTCCCAGAATCCCCCAAGCCAGCCTGCTTTAAGAGGGAGGACTTCCACTCCCAGAATCCCCAGCCAGCCTGCTTTAAGAGGGAGGACTTCCACTCCCAGAATCCCCCAGGCCAGCCTGCTTTAAGAGGGTAGGACTTCAACTCCCAGAATCCCCCAAGCCGGCCTGCTTTAAGAGGGAGGACTTCCACTCCCAGAATCCCCCAGCCAGCCTGCTTTAAGAGGGGAGGACTTCAACTCCCAGAATCCCCCAAGCCAGCCATGCTTTAAGAGGGAGGACTTCAACTCTCAAAATCCCCAGTCAGCCATGCTTTAAGAGGGGAGGACTTCAACTCCCAGAATTCCCCAGCCAGCAATGCTTTAAGATGGAAGGACTTCCACTCCCAGAATCCCCCAGCCAGCCATGCTTTAAGATGGAAGGACTTCCACTCCCAGAATCCCCAGTCAGCCATGCTTTAAGAGGGATGGACTTCAACTCCCAGAATCCCCAGCCAGCCATGCTTTAAGATGGGAGGACTTCCACTCCCAGAATCCCCCAGCCAGCCTGCTTTAAGATGGGAGGATTTCAACTCCCAGAATCTCCCAGCCAGCCTGCTTTAAGAGGGGAGGACTTCAACTCCCAGAATTCCCCAGCCAGCCTGCTTTAAGAGGGGAGGACTTCAACTCCCAGAATTCCCCAGCCAGCAATGCTTTAAGATGGAAGGACTTCCACTCCCAGAATCCCCCAGCCAGCCATGCTTTAAGAGGGATGGACTTCAACTCCCAGAATTCCCCAGCCAGCCTGCTTTAAGAGGGGAGGACTTCAACTCCCAGAATTCCCCAGCCAGCCATGCTTTAAGATGGGAGGATTTCAACTCCCAGAATCCCCAGCCAGCCATGCTTTAAGATGGGAGGATTTCAACTCCCAGAATCCCCCAGCCAGCCTGCTTTAAGAGGGGAGGACTTCAACTCCCAGAATCCCCCAGCCAGCCATGCTTTAAGATGGGAGGATTTCAACTCCCAGAATCCCCAGCCAGCCTGCTTTAAGAGGGGAGGACTTCAACTCCCAGAATTCCCCAGCCAGCCATGCTTTAAGATGGGAGGATTTCAACTCCCAGAATTCCCCAGCCAGCCATGCTTTAAGATGGGAGGATTTCAACTCCCAGAATCCCCCAGCCAGCCATGCTTTAAGAGGGGAGGACTTCAACTCCCAGAATTCCCCAGCCAGCCTGCTTTAAGAGGGGAGGACTTCAACTCCCAGAATCCCCCAGCCAGCCTGCTTTAAGAGGGGAGGACTTCAACTCCCAGAATCCCCCAGCCAGCCATGCTTTAAGAGGGGAGGACCCCGTTTTACAACCTTCCTCGACGGAGTTGTTACATGAACCACGACGGTTGTTAAATTAGTCACACGGTCGTTAAGCGAATCCAGCTTCTCCCCTCCCTTGACTTTCCTCACCTGAAGGTCACAAAAGGGGACCATGTGATCCCGGGAACCCCGCAACCATCATAAATAGGAGCTGCAACGGTCGTAACTATGGGAAATAAGCCCATCAGTCCATTGTTTTCAATGCCACTATCACTTTCAATGGTCACTAAATGAACAGCCGTAAGTCGAATGGTCATAACCCTGAGGACCCCTTCTACTGCTCTTTCGGCTTGGTTCACAAAATACCCTAAGAAATTTTTTCTATCTATCTATCTATCTATCTATCTATCTATCTATCTATCTATCTATCTATCTATCTATCTATCTATCTATCTATCTATCTATCTACCTGCCTATCTATCTATCATCTATCTATCTATCTATCTATCTATCTATCTATCTATCTATCTATCTATCTATCTATCTATCTATCTTATCTATCTTATCTATCTATCTATCTATCTATCTATCTATCTATCTATCTATCTATCTATCATCTGCCTATCTATCATCTATCGATCTATCTATATACATATATACTGTATATTCCAAATTTTGTTCTATTGTACTTTACTAATTTATTTGATTCTTTTTGTTAGTTTTTAGTGTTTTTTTTATTTTTGTTTCTTTGTTTTAAATATGGTTCTACATTGTGTAAGCCTCCTCAAGTCGCCATGGGTGAATAGGCGGCAATATAAATTAAATCAATCAATCAATCAATATGGGATTATTTTATAAATGGCTGGAAAAACAAAGAAAGAAATGGAATGAATATAAGGTAAGATGTCATGAGAATACTTATAACGATAAGAGAAAAAAGGGATGAAATTTTTAACATGAACGTAACCATTAATGATATTATAGCATGAAATGTATATCAAATACGAATATGTTCACAAGATATACCGTATGTACCCAGTTAACACACCGTTGAGCCGAAAGATGGTCATATTGTAAAAGAAAAATTTTAAAAATGTTAATAAAAAAAGAAATTTTTGTCTCCGATGGAAAAAATTAACCTGGTTGGCCAAAACCACCTTGTTTCATCCTGAAAATGCCAATCCAAAACAATCAAAAAGCATCCTCCAATCTTACCGGTAGTCCCTGACTTACGATGTTTCGTTTAACGACGGTTCGAAGTTCCAACGCCGCTGAGAAAAAAAGTGACTCATGAGCGGCCTTCGCATTGACAGATGCGATCAAAATCACCTCACAATCAGGAGGGGATGTGAGTTCCCTCCTCGGGAGAGGCTAATATTGGGAATAGATTCTCCTGCTCAAGCAGAGGGTTGGACTAGATGACCTCCAAAGGTCTCGCTTAAAAACCGCTTTGCTTAACCACAGAAATTCTGGCCCCTCTTGCGTTGCAAGACGAGGAGGACTACTTGCCCTCAAAGGCAGAAGCTTTGAAATTGGGATTAGATTAAGATTAGATTTAGATGAACGGCGTTGGAAGGGACCTCGTAGGTCATCTAGTCCAACCGCCGAAGGCAGAGCTCTCTGGCCTGCAATATCAGGAGGGCTGTGAGTTCGATCCTAAGTAGAGGCTAATATTTGGAATAGACTGTCCTGGCTTGAGCAAGGGGGTTGGATAGATGACCTCCAAGGTCCCTTCCAACTCTTGTTACTCTATGATGAAACGGTTGCAGGAATGGGGTATAGGTAATCCTCAACTTGCAACACCCTGGTTAGTGACTGTTCGGAGTTACGACATCACTGGATAAAAAGTGACTTGTTCACACTTAGTGACCGTCGCAGCATTCACGTGATCCAAATTCAGACTTTGCTTGGCAAGTACGACTCGTGTTTATGACGGTCATGGAGTCCCCGCGGGGGTCACCTTTTGCAACCTTCGGACCTGCCAAGTCACGGAAGGGAAGGGGGATTCACTTAACGACTGGATTTACTCACTTAACAACTGCAGTGTTTCGCTTAACAATGGGGCGCGGGGTGGGTGAAACGGTTGATCCAAACTCCTTTTGGGGATTTTTAGCTAGATGAGACTAACCCACTTCCCCTCCTGCAACAGTGTTAAGCTGAACGTGGAATGGACATTCCTGGAAAAAAGGGGACACACACACACACACCCAAGTGGGGGAAAACTGAGTTTTTGCTGCTCCTGCTAACACACACACACACACACACAAAAGAACTTGGAAGAAAATGATAATCAAAAAGTGGGACAAAAAGAGGATATCCAATGGAATCCTTGCCAAATTTGAAGGAGAGGTTGGGGCAGACGAGTATGGAGAAGGTTCCTCTTAAGGATACTGTCTGTCTGTCTATCATCTATCTATTGATTAACCGAACTACTTATCAATCCACCTGTTTATCCGGCTCGCAAACTAGCTGTCGATCTATCGCTATCCATCTTGCTATCTACCGATCTAACATCTATATACCTATTAATCTATCACCTCTATCAACCTCTGTATCTATATCAACAGTATCACCTATCTATTGATCCATCGGCTGACATATTCATCTTATCACTCTTCCTATCGCTCTATAGATCAATCTCTCTATTGAGCTATTTATCTATCAATAAATCTATTTATCAAGCTAGCTAGCCAGCTAGCTATTAATCACAATCAATCTTTCCATCTTTCTCTCTCTCTCTCTCTCTCTCACTCTATCTATCTATCTATCCATATCTATCTATCTATCTATCTATCTATCTATCTATCTATCTATCTATCTATCTATCCATCTATCTATCTATCTATCTATCTATCCATCCATATCTATCTATCTATCTATCTATCCATATCTATCTATCCATCCATATCTATCTATCCATCCATCCATATCTATCTATCCATCCATCCATCCATATCTATCTATCTATCTATCTATCTATCCATCCATATCTATCTATCTATCTATCTATCTATCTATCTATCTATCTATCTATCTATCCATCCATCCATATCTATCTATCTATCTATCTATCTATCTATCTATCTATCTATCTATCTATCTATCTATCATCATCTATCTATCTATCTATCTATCTATCATCTATCTATCTATCTATCTATCTATCTATCTATCTATCTATCTATCCATCCATATCTATCTATCTATCTATCTATCTATCTATCTATCTATCTATCTATCTATCATCTATCTATCTATCTATCTATCATCTATCATCTATCTATCTATCTATCTATCTATCTATCTATCTATCTATCTATGTCTCTCTCTTATCTATCTATCTATCTATCTATCTATCTATCTATCTATCTATCTATCTCTCCATCTCTCTATCTATCTATCTATCTATCTATCTATCTATCTATCTATCTATCTATCTATCTATCTATCTATCTATCTTTCTGTCTGTCTGTCTGTCTTTCTATCCATCCATCTATCTATCTATCTATCTATCTATCTATCTATCTATCTATCTATCTATCTATCCATCCATCCATCCATCCATCCATCCATCCATCCATCTCATTTCTATGGCCAGCCATCTTAGGAAAAGTGACTGGCGTAGACCAATTAAGAAAAACAATAAATATATAGAAAACTATTCTCATTAAAAAATATATAAAACAATCATTGTCCAATGGTGGGGGGGAAAAAACTAGGCCAAAGTTCAACAGGAAAAGCTTTCCAAACCAAGGAAGAGACCAAACTCTTGAGACATCTGCGTTGGTTAAGCCCTCCTTTCCCTCAAGGACAGCCGACGTGGGATTTGCAGCGCTGAGCATCAAAGGGACCCAGAGGGTCAAAGGAAAAAGAAAAAATCCCTCCCAGATTCCCTCCTAGACCAGCTCCTAGTATTTATGGGTAGAGTGCTCCTGAAAAAGGAGGCTCCATTTTAAGGCCCCAAGAGCCACAACCAGGCAAAACCTTTTCCTTCTGCCTTCCCCATAAAGGCTATCCGGGCTGGTGATCACGCTCCCTTTTCACACCCACCCACACAACTCCACAAAGAAACTGTGTGAAACGTACAACGCCCTACATCTACCTCCATGGACGCCGGCAGGATGCCTCCACGGGGAACGAACAAACCATGGAAATGGTTCAAACCGGGATGCAAAACCATCTCAGTTTGTTCCCGGCCTCCTTTCTGGAGACGCCAGGAAGCTGGCAGCAAAAAAAAAAAAAAAAAAAGCAAGGGAAAGAAAAATAAAGGAAGAATTGCAAAATATATATATATATATACACACACACCAGCTACAGAGGCAGGCTCTTTGCAACTGTTCCGATGAACCAGGTAAATATTAACCCTGGTGACCAGCAAGCCACAAACCAACTGGGATCAACCAAGGGGGACAATTCCCACTTAAAGCAACCCCCGAAACGTGGCAGGTATGCCAAGCTCATCCCAACCAGCCAGTCCAGATTTCCTTAAGAGACCCCCTCCTTGCGCTCCGGAAAGAAGCCGCCGAGCCCACCGAGGCTTGGCTGAGACTCGCTGGACCCCCCCCCAAAAGACCCCTGGTACTTACTCCTCACCCTGTCCTGTTTCGTGAGAACGCCAGTGTCCCAAAAGCCGGAACAAATGGGACAATTTTGCTATAGTTCCCCCCGGAGCAAAATTTCCGCCTGACCACAAGGAAAGGCAGAAAGAGAGAGAGAGAGAGAGAGAAAACGAAAGAGAGAGAGAAAGAGAGAGAGGGAAAGGAGGGAGAGGGGAGAAGGAGGGAGGGGGGGGGCTTATCCCAACGCCAGGAATTCCAAACTTCTCCCAGGCCTGACTCACCTCCCCTCCCCTTCCCAAAGATGGGGGCTACGGGTAAACATTTCCAAATATGGAGATCATAACTCGAAAAGCATGTTAGAAAAATCGGCCGACTTGGAGAGGAATTCCCCCCACCCCACACCCGCCTTTTGGGGGGTTAATGATTAACTTGGAAGTGACTACAAACCAACATCCTGGCCAGGTTTGCTTTCGCCTCCCTTCTAAGGAGCGGGGGGGGGGTGCTGATGCCATCCAGCCGTGCCCACCCAACCCCTGAAAGCAATTCCAGAAGCAGTACGGAGGTGCAGATGCAAGATCACACACACACACACACCTGTCCGTGATGCAACCCTCCTGGGTTTGCACTCCGGGTGCGTTCGCACAACCAGGTTAGGGAAAAGAACCAGGATGCACAGCAAGAGCCTGACTTTATTTCGGAGTGGAGCTCTCGGGGTGGGGCTTTGGGCGGCCGAGCCCAAATGTTAAGGTGCAAATGTTCCAGGTAAATGGCTGCACACACCTGTGTGCAAACAAGGAAATGGATGGAGGGTGCCGGCTGATTTAAAAAACAAACAAAAAACACCTCATCTTTCGAACGCAGCACTCGGTCGGGGTTGAATTCAAGCGGGGATACAGGTAGTCCTCGGCTTGCAATGGGAGTCCCAACAATTCTGCCGCTAAGTGGGACAGGAGTGAAGGAGTTTTGTTTTGCTTTAAGGTAACCAGGTTTTTACCAAATCAAACACCGCAGGATGAACGCCGCTGCAGGGGGGTGTTCACAAAGGTAGCAGTTCTTGACTTACGACCGCGAGGGAGGGCAACATTTCCGCGGCTTTCTGGCCACCATTGTTAAAGCGAATCCCCGTTAGCAACCGGTCATAAATCGGGAGGCGGTCAAAAGGGATACGACCCTGGGACACGCAACCGGCAGTCTGAGTCAGTGGCCAAGGGGGTCTGAATTTTGCATCCCCGTGACCACAGGGGATCTGGGAACGGTCGTTAAGTGTGAAAAAACAATCCTTTTGTTTTCAGTGCTGTTGTCATTTCAATCACTAAACGAATGGTCATAAGTAGAGGACCTCCCTGCATTAAGTGAAAAGCATCTCCCCCCTGTTTTCCCCAACAGGGATGACTTATTTTTGGGGGGGGCAGGGGGGGTAAGAAGGACGTCTGATGGCAGAACTGTCAGTCCTCGAGTTACGTCCACAATAGAGCCCGGAAGTCCTGCCATTAAATGAGACATTTGCCAAGTGAGTTTGGCCCCATTTTACGACCTTTCTTCCCTCCGTTAAGTGAGTTGCTGCAGTTGATAAGGGATAAGTAGCCCAGTCGTTAAGCGAATCTGGCTTCCCCTGCGACCTCGGGGACGCTGCGACCGTCGTAAATACGAGTCGGTGGCCAATTTGGACCATGCGATTATGAGGATGCTGCAACGTTTGTTGAGTCCCCTTTTGATCAGTGCCCTTGTCGCTTCAAAACAGTCGTTAAACGAACCATGGTTAGTTGTGGACTATCGGTAAATTCCTGACTCCATCAAAGTGGCTACAGGGGCTCCTCGGTTAATGACCGGTTGCTTCAGCACAGCCTTTGGGGGGAGGGGGAGCCACGTGGTAGCACCACCCCCCAACCCCAAATCACCCACGGCCCAGGCCTCGCGAGGCCTGCTCTTTTCTCCACACAAGAATCGCCTCACGACATTTCTCCGCGCTTCCGCCTCAGGAAGGTCTGGGCTCAACAGGGATCGAAAGCCACCAGGAAGTTGTGGGGGCTTTCCCACACCGGAGGCTTTCAAGAAGAGGCTGGGCCACCATTGGTCTGGGAGGGTGTCAGGTCTATAGGGGGCTGGACTGGATGACCTCCAAGGTCCCTTCCCTCATTGTATGATCCTGTGAGGGTCTCCTGCTCGAGTAAGGGGCTGGGCTGGATGACCTCCAAGGTCATTTCCAACTCTGTCATTCTATGATCCTGTGAGGGCCTCCTGCTTTAGCAGGGGGCTGGACTAGATGTCCTCTAAGGCCCCTTCCAACTCTGTTATTCCTTCCTTCCTTCCTTCCTTCTCTCACTCTTTCTTTTCCTCTCCCTCAATTCCTTCCTTCCTTCTTTTTCTTTTTAAAAGTCTCCTGCTCGGGAAGAAGGCTGGACTAGAAGACCTCCAAGGTCCCTTCCAACTCTGTTATTCCTTCCTTCCTTCCTTCCTTCCTTCCTTCCTTCCTTCCTTCCTTCCTTCCTTCCTTCCTTCTTTCCTTCCTTCCTTCCTTCCTTCCTTCCTTCTCTCACTCTTTCTTTTCCTCTCCCTCAATTCCTTCCTTCTTTTTTTACAAAGTTTCCTGCTCGAGAAGGGGGCTGGACTAGAAGACCTCCAAGGTCCCTTCCAACTCTGTTATTCCTTCCTTCCTTCCTTCCTTCCTTCCTTCCTTCCTTCCTTCCTTCCTTCTCTCTCACTCTTTCTTTTCCTCTCCCTCAATTCCTTCCTTCCTTCTTTTTTCTTTGTAAAAGTCTCCTGCTCAAAAAGAGGCTGGACTAGATGACTTCCGAGATCCCTTCCAACTCTGTTATTCTATAATCCTGTGTGGGTCTCCTACTTTAGCAGGGGGCTGGACTAGAAGACCTCCAAGGTCCCTTCCAACTCTGTGATCCCTCCTTTCCTTCCTTCTTTCCTCCCTCCCTCCCTCTTTCTTTTCCTCTCCCTCAATTCTTTCCTTCCTTCTTTTTTCTTTTTAAAAGTCTCCTGCTCAAGAAGGAGACTGGACTAAATGACTTCCAAGGTCCCTTCCAACTCTGTTATTCCTTCCTTCCTTCCTTCCTTCCTTCCTTCCTTCCTTCCTTCCTTCCTTCCTTCCTTCCTTCCTTCCTTCCTTCTCTCACTCTTTCTTTCCCTCTCCCTCAATTCCTTCCTTCCTTCTTTTTTCAAAAAAAGTTTTTTTTTTTTAAGAAGACACAGCCTCTTGTCTGAAATGATATAGTCTCCTGCTCGAGCCGGGGGAGGTCAGACTAGAGGACCTCCAAGGGACCCATCCAGCTCTATTCTGATGGATTGACAAGGCCCCCTGATGCGCCAGGAAGGAAGGGCTTCTCAGAAACCCTGCTCTACATGCAAGGAAACCACCGAGAGATACCGGTGGGTGGGTGGCGGCATGACTCGAGACAGAAACAGTTCCCAAAAAACACAAAACTCCCCCCTTCCCCCCCCCAAAAAAAAACCAGAGGAGCTGAAATTTAAGGAATGCCGATTCCCAGCAGGAAGAGGCTGGACAAGCCAAGATTGTGGGGGCAGAGAATGGCGTTGCCTTCCAACCACGTGCTTATCGCTGTCTGGAGACAACGAGGCAAGAGATCTTAGATTTGGCCATATATGGCCAGACTCGGCTCGCAAAGTGACCTTTTGATGTTCTCCAGCCTTGGCCCAACAGCGGAGAACATTGGGGGGAGGAGGAGGAGGAGGAGGAGGAGGAGGAGAGAGAGAAAGAGACACAGAAGGATGAAGAATAGTCACATTTTGCAAAGGAAAGGCAGAAAATGGGAGATCAATGAACTTACCAAATTTGCAGGTGAGACTAAGCTGGCAGGAATAGCCAACACCCAAGAAGATAGACTCAAGATCCAGATGGATCTTGACAGACTAGAACACTGGGCCATATCTAATAAAATGAAATTCAATGTAGAGAAAAGTAAAGTCCTACACTTAGGCAAGAAAAACCAAAAGTACACATATAGACTGGGTGAAATCAGGCTCAATAGCAGGAACTGGGAGAGGATCTTGGAGTCTTCGTGGACAACCAGCTAAATAGGAGCCAGCCGTGTGCAGCAGCCGCCAAAAAAGCCAATGCAATCCTAATTGCATTAACAGAGGGATACAATCCAGATCAAGGGAGGTACTAAGACCACTCTGTAAAGCCTTAGTAAGGCCACACCAAGAGTACTGCATCCAGTTTTGGTCACCACACTATAAAAAAGAGGTTGAGGCTCTAGAAAAAGTGCAGAGAAGAGCAACCAGGATGATTTAGGGGATTGGAGAGTAAAACCTATGAAGAACGGTTGCAGGAACTGGGCCTGGCTGGTCTAGGGAAGAGAAGGACCAGGGGAGACAGGAGAGCATCTTCCAATACTTGGGGGGCTGCCCCAGAGAGGAGGAAGGGGGTCAAGCTGTTTTCCAAAGCACCTGAAGGCCAGACAAGGAATAATGGATGGAAACTGAACAAGGAGAGATTCAACCTGGAAATAAGGAGAAACTTTCTAACAGCGAGAACAATCAACCCATGGAACAGAAGTTGCCCTCAGAAATTGTGGAAGCGCCATCACTTGAGACCTTCAAGAAGAGACTGGACTGCCATGTGTCAGAAATGGTGTAGGGTCTCCTGCTTGGGCAGGGGGTTGGACTAGATGACCTATAAGGTCCCTTCCAACTCTGATTATCTGTTATTGGTTAATGTTGGGCTTCCTACAAACCAGCATGGTCTCCATTTTCACACTTAAGTAAGATGTGATCAATCAATATAAATGAGACTGAATTCCCCCACAAAAAGAGGAATAAATTACACATTATACAAAAGCTGAAAGCAGAGGTACAATTTGTCTCCAAGAAACCCACATTTTAAAAAAGCAACCTTAGTGAATGAAGGGAGTACCCCAAAACAATAAAGAATTCTTTTATTGGCCAAGCGTGATTGGACAAACAAGGAATTTGTCTTGATGCAAAAACTCCAACATTGGGGGAATTATATATTTTTTCATCCGCACAACGTGCACAATACACAATATATTAGGGAATATTCTTGGGGACTGTAGTGGCATAACTGAAAGTCAGAATTGGAATGGAATTGGAGAGGGGGGGGAAATGGTGCATAATTTCTTAATAATAAGATGATGTAAGAAAAAGAAAGGAAACTAGAATCTGAATGAGGGTGATATAAAGTATAATTGAATAATATGAAGATTAGCATAAAAGAACTAATATAATAAAAGACTGAATATATAAATGAATAAGAGATGAAATGGAATATAAGGATGTGTATTAAGGTTGGAATGAAATAAGATTATGAAAAATAGTTAACATGATTATTAATATGTTATTGGATGTAAAATGTAAAACACCCAGGTGTTATATTGTTCACACATTGATATGTATATAAAATAAAAATAAAAAACTTTAGAGGGGGGGAAAAGCAACTTAATGAATTACGGGAGTAACCCAAAATTAGGGAAATTATATATTTTTTCCATCCGCACAACATGAACAAGACTGGAAAAAACGAGGCAGTTAGAAACAAAAGAAGACTAGTGAAATATAGAAAAATATGTTAATAGAATTAAATAAGATAAGATGAGGATTGTTCTAATAATTAGACATATTATGTACTTGAGTATTGAGATAAGAGGAGAGAATTCATATTAATGGAATGAATATGGATGTAAACTTTAATTGTTTATTGCACAAGATATTTGCCCACTGGGATGACACACTGTTAAGCTGAAGATGGATTGTTTGTAATACAATTTTTTTAAAAAAATATTTTAAAAAAATACTGGAAAAATGAGGAAACATCGAGAGAAGAAGATGCAATTTTTAAAAAATATATTAGATTGTGCAGAAATGGACAGTCTGACATTAAAGAGAAAAGAAAAAGGACACACGGAGTGTTTTCAAATATGGGAATTTGCTTTATAAATGGTTGGACAATAGAGGTAGAAATTAGGAGTTGGAAAAATATGATTATGTTAAACAAATTGATCCAGACAATATACTGTTCGGAAAGCACTGATGTACCCTGTTTCCCCGAAAATACGACCTACCCTGAAAGTAAGTCCTAGCTTGATTTTGACACGTGCGCCCAATATAAGCCCTACCCCTAAAATAAGCCCTAATTGAGATCCCGCCCACTCCAGAGTAGACAGGTAAAAATTAAGCCAGGGTGGGGATGTGGGTGGTGGAGCTGCCCTACTACTTACCTTTGGACAGGTGTAGCCAGGCCTCGCACCCCCCAACACCTGCCTAGCCGGCCCATTTCTTCTGCAGCTGGCAAGGCTGGCAAGGCTTTCCGGAAGGCCTCTGGAGCTGAGAACAAAGCTCAGGATCGATCCAGAGCTCTATTATGGGATGCAGAGGCCTTCAGGAAAGCCTTGCCGGCCGCGGTAGAAGTTCCTGAAGGCCTCTGACAGCGAAAAGGAGGCTGGAGGACGATGCACGCAAGTGAGGTTAGTCAGTGGATGTATATGTAGTCTAAGGAAGAGAAGGACTCGGAGTGACATGATAGAAGTCTTCCAATATTTGGGAGGGCTGCCACAAAGAAGAGGAAAGGGTCAGCCTATTCTCCAAAGCAGGGGTCTCCAACCTTAGCAACTTTAAGATTTGGGGACCTCAACTCCCAGAATCCCTCAGCCGGCAAAGCTTGCGGCCTTCAACTCCCAGAATCCCTCAGCTGGCAAAGCTTGTGGGCTTCGACTCCCAGAATCCCTCAGCCAGCAAAGCTTGTGGGCTTCGACTCCCAGAATCCCTCAGCCGGCAAAGCTTGTGGGCTTCGACTCCCAGAATCCCTCAGCCAGCAAAGCTTGTGGGCTTCGACTCCCAGAATCCCTCAGCCAGCAAAGCTTGTGGGCTTCGACTCCCAGAATCCCTCAGCCAGCAAAGCTTGTGGACTTCGACTCCCAGAATCCCTCAGCCAGCAAAGCTTGTGGGCTTCGACTCCCAGAATCCCTCAGCCAGCAAAACTTGCAGGCTTTCAACTCCCAGAATCCTCAGCCAGCAAAGCTTGTGGGCTTCGACTCCCAGAATCCCTCAGCCAGCAAAGCTTGCGGCCTTCAACTCCCAGAATCCCTCAGCCAGCAAAGCTTGTGGGCTTCGACTCCCAGAATCCCTCAGCCAGCAAAGCTTGCGGCCTTCAACTCCCAGAATCCCTCAGCCGGCAAAGCTTGTGGGCTTCGACTCCCAGAATCCCTCAGCCAGCAAAACTTGCAGGCTTTCAACTCCCAGAATCCTCAGCCAGCAAAACTTGCAGGCTTTCAACTCCCAGAATCCCTCAGCCAGCAAAGCTTGTGGGCTTCGACTCCCAGAATCCCTCAGCCAGCAAAGCTTGCGGCCTTCAACTCCCAGAATCCCTCAGCCAGCAAAGCTTGTGGGCTTCGACTCCCAGAATCCCTCAGCCAGCAAAACTTGCAGGCTTTCAACTCCCAGAATCCCTCAGCCAGCAAAGCTTGCGGCCTTCAACTCCCAGAATCCCTCAGCCAGCAAAGCTTGTGGGCTTCGACTCCCAGAATCCCTCAGCCAGCAAAGCTTGTGGGCTTCGACTCCCAGAATCCCTCAGCCAGCAAAGCTTGTGGGCTTCGACTCCCAGAATCCCTCAGCCAGCAAAGCTTGCGGCCTTCAACTCCCAGAATCCCTCAGCCGGCAAAGCTTGTGGGCTTCGACTCCCAGAATCCCTCAGCCGGCAAAGCTTGCGGCCTTCAACTCCCAGAATCCCTCAGCCGGCAAAGCTTGTGGACTTCGACTCCCAGAATCCCTCAGCCGGCAAAGCTTGCGGCCTTCAACTCCCAGAATCCCTCAGCCGGCAAAGCTTGTGGACTTCGACTCCCAGAATCCCTCAGCCGGCAAAGCTTGCGGCCTTCAACTCCCAGAATCCCTCAGCCAGCAAAGCTTGTGGACTTCGACTCCCAGAATCCCTCAGCCAGCAAAGCTTGTGGACTTCGACTCCCAGAATCCCTCAGCCGGCAAAGCTTGTGGACTTCGACTCCCAGAATCCCTCAGCCAGCAAAGCTTGTGGACTTCGACTCCCAGAATCCCTCAGCCAGCAAAGCTTGTGGACTTCGACTCCCAGAATCCCTCAGCCAGCAAAGCTTGTGGACTTCGACTCCCAGAATCCCTCCGCCGGCAAAACTTGTGGACTTCAACTCCCAGAATCCCTCAGCCAGCAAAGCTTGGGGACTTCGACTCCCAGAATCCCTCAGCTGGCAAAGCTTGTGGACTTCGACTCCCAGAATTGAAGAGAACTAAATTACAATGGAGAGATTGCAGAGGAAGGGATCACAAGAGATGAGGCATAGACAGCTGGGGAATTCTGGGAGTTGAAATTCTCCAGGCTTAAAGTAGCCAAGGTTGGAGACCCCTGCTCCAAAGCACCTTCAAAGTAGGACCCAAAGCGATTTTTTTCAGTGCTGTTGCAACCTCTAACTGTCACTAAATGAATGGTTGTAACATCGAGGACTGTCTCTCCCCACAAATGCACAGTAATGTCTTGATCCAAAGATTAAGAACAAAACTGTTGTTAGCGAATCGAACGCACAGCGCAAAGAGGTCTGCTTACCAGTTGGGGCTGTGGGTCAGTTGGGCGAGGACTCCACTTAGGGAGAGGTCTTCTTTCGGAAGCCACCCACTTGGGGGGGGGGGGTCCCTCTCGCAGTCCTGGCGGAGAGAGAGAAACATGGTAGGAACACACAAAGGTTACCCAACAGCATATCCCAAGAGCAACTGGCCAGGGAATTCTGGGAGTTGAATTTATGCATCTTAAATTGGGTCAAGATGGAGGGAGCTCTGCTTTAATGGAGCTCCATCACTGGAGGTTTTCAAGAAGAGACTGAACAGCTGTTTGTCTGAAAAGGGATAGGGAAGCTTGAGCTGGGGGGGTTGGACTAGAAGACCTCCAAGATCCCTTCCAACACTGTTATTCTGTCCTTCCTTCCATTCTCATTCGCTTTTTGCCTCCCCCAATTCCTTTCCTTCCTTCCATTCTCTCTCTCTGTCTCCAATTCCTTCCTTCCTTCCATTCTCTCACTTTCTGTCTCCCTCAATTCCTTCCTTCCTTCTTTCCATTCTGTCACTCTTTCTGTCTCAAATTCCTTCCTTCCTTCCATCCTCTCTTTCAGTCTCCCCCAATTGCTTCCTTCCATTCCCTCACTCTCTTTCTCCATCAATTCCTTCCTTTCATTCTCTCATACATTTTGCCTCCCCAATTCCTTCCTTTCTTTCTTCCTTTCTCTCATTCTCTTCCTGCCTCTCTCAATTCCATCCTTCCTTTCCTTTTTTTTTTTTTTTAAAGAAGGTTTTTAAGAAAAAAAAACAGCCATTTCTCCAGAATGGTATAAGGCCTCCTGCTTAAGCAGGGGGCTGGACTAGAAGACCTCCAAGGTCCCTTCCAACTCAGTTATTCTGACAAGGTCTGCTTTACACTTTGCAGCAAGAGACTGACCCCAAAGCCAACCAAGCTGGCTTTTGTGGCTAAGGCGGGACTTGAACTCACGAGCTCCGGGTTTCTAGCCTTGCGATTTAACCACTAGGCCAAACTACCTCCCTCTCTGCAACTTTCCCAGCCAGCTTCCAACAAGCAAAGACCACAGGAGAAGCCCCATTCGCTTAATGACGATGTGATCTTGCAGTGATTTGCTTAATAACCATGGGGGGAAAAAAGGGTCGTAAAATTGGATGGGACTCACTTAACAACCAACTTAAAACTTCTGGTCTCAATTGTGGCCATGAGTCGAGGACTCCCTGTCTAATCAGCCGTGCAGCCCTGGTGCCCTTTTTCCAGGCCAGTCCTGGTGCTCTTGAACCCTCTGATCCGTGGTGATTCAGCAAAATATGATGATTATTTTTTCCACCGGTTTTAAAATTGCATTCCCCAAAAATGCAACACAAACCTAGCTATAAAAGGCTTGAGAAACGGACAGCAGCGCAGGGGGTCCAAATTCCACCACATATTAGGAAAAATTCCCAACATTGCAAGTTTTTTTCAAAGCAAAAGAACAAAAGAAAATCTGCACCACTTTTAAGATTTGTGGTGGAAAGGAACTGGGACATGGGCATCCACAGCAGGCTGGGCTGGATGACCTCTAGAGACCCTTCCACCGTTCTGCTGAGTTTCTATGCTGGTCAAAAATCCGATTAATTCTGTGAATTGGAGGGGGAGGTGAAGTCGAGGGAACCCCATCAGCCCAAACCCAAGTGAAACGTCCTACAAAAGGAAACCGGGAGTCCAATTTTTCATGTATATATTAGATTTTTATCCTGCCTTAGGCATGAGAACCAGCTTGGTGACTCTGAGCCAATCCCCAGGAGATGGTGAGTTCTAGTCCCGCCTTAGGCATGAAAGGTGGTTGGGTGACTTTGGGCCAATCACCAGGAGTTCTAGTCCACCTTCAGCAGGAAAACTGGCTGGGTGACTTTGGGCCAATCACCAGGAGACGGGGAGTTCTAGTCCCGCCTTAGGCATAATAGCCAGCTGAGTGACTTTGGGCCAATCACCAGGAGACAGGGAGTTCTAGTCCCACCTTGAGGCATAATAGCCAGCTGGTGACTTTGGGCCAATCACCAGGAGACAGGGAGTTCTAGTCCCGCCTTAGGCATAATAGCCAGCTGGGTGACTTTGGACCAATCACCAGGAGACAGGGAGTTCTAGTCCCACCTTAGGCAGAAAAGCCAACTGGGTGACTTTGGGCCAATCACCAGGAGACAGGGAGTTCTAGTCCCGCCTTAGGCATAATAGCCAGCTGGGTGACTTTGGACCAATCACCAGGAGACGGGGAGTTCTAGTCCCGCCTTAGGCATAATAGCCAGCTGGGTGACTTTGGACCAATCACCAGGAGACAGAGAGTTCTAGTCCCGCGTTTGGCAGGAAAGCCGGCTGGGTGACTTTGGGCCAATCACCAGGAGACGGGGAATTCTAGCTCCGCCTTATGGTATGTTCACCATCTTGAATTATTTATAAAGAAATAAAGGTGACATAAAAATCTAAAATGAATAAAAGTATATAAATAACCTGATTAGAGAAGTTCAGAATTGTAAACAGGAACAAGAATTTTTTTTTTTTTTTTCTTTTGCTCAGTTGAAACCACTTAAAACAGGAGAAAAGCTAAGGGCCCTTTTTTAGGAAATGAACAGCGCATCTCCAGGTGTGACTTTACTTCTCCTGCGTGTTGCGGCTACACAACCTGCCTCACCAAATTGATGCAATTTTTCCAGTTTGGCACCAAGGACAGAATAGAAAACCCACCCAAGTGGCTGCATTCACACACAGCAAGCTAAGCCAACCCAGAAACTAAACCAAGGTTTCCCCATCCAACCTTAGCAGGTGTGAAACACAACCACAGTGAGCCTCCAACGCATTGCGGGTAACACAAAATCGGCAATCCTTCCAGGTCCAAAAAAAAGAAAGAAAGGTGACAAAAGCTCAGCAAGCAACAATCTTGGGATCAGACGCAACCCCACAATGCCCTCCGTTATTCAAGTCAAGCAGAAACAGGTGACTTTGCACATGGTTTTCATGCGCTCCAAAGGGCAATTGCACTAGTTTGCTAGTGCCTTTTTGTCTAAGGAAGAGAAAGGGAGCGCATGGTAGCATTTTCCAATATTGGAGGGGCTGCCCCAAAGAAGAGGAAGGGGGTCAAGCTATTCTGCAAAGCACCTGAGGGCAGGAGAAGAAGCGAAGGATGGCAACTAACCAAGGAGAGACGCAACCTGGAATTAAGGAGGAATTTCTTGACAGTGAGGACGATTAACCAGTGGGACTGCTTGCCACCAGAAGTTGTGGTTGCTGGAAGTTTCTAAGAAGGGACCGGACAGCTATTTGTCTGAAATGAAACAGAATTTCCTCCCTGAGCTAGAAGACCTCCGAGGGTCCCTTCCAGCTCTGTTATTCTATATTCAGTGGAACGACTTAGAATCATAGAGTTGGAGGGGACCATGGAGGTCATTTAGTCCAGCGCAAGCAGGAGACCCTTACAGGATCCATAAAATGACAGAGTTGGAAAGGACCCTAGAGGTCATCTAGTCCAGCCCCCTGCTCAAGCAAGAGATCCTCGCAAGGGTCATAGAATGACAGAGTTGGATGGGGACCTTGGAGGTCATCCAGTCCAGCCCCCTGCTGAAGCAAGAGACCCTTACAGGATTATAGAATGACAAGAGTCGGAAAGGATCTTAGTATGACAGAGTTGGAAGGGACCTTGGAGGTCTTCTAGTCCAGCCCCCAGGCCAGGCACTTGCCTTCAGTAGTTGTGGGTACTCCATCACTGGTGGTTTTTAAGAAGAGAGTTGTCTCAAATTGTATAGGGCAAGCGGTCTTCAAACTTGGCAGCTTTAAGGCTTGTGAACTTCAACTCCCAGAATTCCTCCTCCAGTCATGGTAGCTCAGGAATTCTGGGAGTTTTTAAATATATATATTTAGAAGAATTTGAATAATGAAATTATTATGTATGCTTAAGCAATACGGTGATTGGCATTAGAAGTAGTGATTGGAATGCTAATTAAACAATGAAGGATCATAAACCATTATAAATATGTGTATCAATATTAGCATTATACTGTATATATACAAATGTGATGAATGTTGTTATTTCTCTTTGCACCAAAATGTATGATGATTAGGTGCCCCATTCTTTATGTATTGATGACTGTAAGTAGAATAAATAAATAAAAACTTGCAAAAAAAAAAAAGGGAATTCTAGGAGTTGGAAGTCCACAAGTCTTAAACTTGCCAAGTTTGAAGTCCCTTCTTATGCAAGGGGTTGGACTAGAAGACCTCCAAGGCCCCTTCCAGCTCTCTCAAAACGCCATGCGAGGGAATCCGCAGCCCGTGACAAATGCTGAGATAAACCAGCATCAAACCTTTGGGAAACCTCCATATAAGGGCATTCAGGCTTGTTGGAGCAAAAAAAAAGTGCAAAAAAATATATATATGAAGCAATTGGCTTCCAAGCATTCCATTCGGTTTGCGAGTGTGTTTTGCACACTTACGGAAACTTTAGGATCTCTGCCCTTGGAACGGAGGGGCCTGGATGCACCCTGTCCTTTGACCTGCCTTATACAGGTAGTCCTTGACTTACAACCTCTCGTTTAGTGACCAAAATTATAACAGCCCTGAAAAAAGGATTTTGCACACTTTAATGACCGTCGCAGCATTCCCCACAGTCACGTGATCGAAATTCAGACAGACACACACACACACACACACACACATATCCCGGCAACTGACTCGTACTTACGACAGTCGCAGCGTCTTGGGAGCAATGTCAACGGGCCAGCAGGATTCACTTAACGACCGTGTGACTAACTTTAATGACTGTAGTGATTCACTTAACGATAGGGGCTAGAAAGGGGGCAGACCACTGTCTCGCTTAGCGACAGACAGGCCGGGCTCCATTGCGGTCGTAAGTCGAGGACTACCTGCACTCCAAAGGTTGGTTGAGAAAAAGAGAATTTCGCTTTTTTTAATCTAATTCTTTTTTTAAAAGCTCCTTGCTTTGGGGTGAGGGGTGTCTTTCATCTCACCCCTCCCTCTCCCTCGGACCCGGGACCTCCCCAGGACACTGTAACCGTCGTAAGTGCGAGCCATTTGCCAACATCCAAATGATCCACAGCCCCCCACTTTTTTTAAAGGGCCGTCGGGATTTCCGGTCACTAAACAAACTGTTGTAAGTTCCCACGGAGGCATCAAAACCCCACGCTGGATTCCCTGGCCGCAGCCTGCATCCGAGATCCACTCCCCCCACATCCCACGTTAGCTCGCCCATCGATCTGGTTTCCGTCCAGATCAGGGATCCATATTTCCATCCGGAAGAGAAAAGGGAGCGAACCAAGTCTATCAGAACAGAACCGAAAGGGACCTTGGAGGTCATCTAGTCCAGGGGTCACCCACCTTTTGGACCTCAGGGACCCCCAAACTCATCATTTGAAATCCCGCGGACCTGAGATCCTGGGAAAATGCCCCCAAAAAGTCTGCAGGAAAATCCCCACCCCGTTTTCCTACCGATCGATCGTTCTTCATTTGGGATCGCAGGATACCGTCTTCCAGCTCCGTTCTCAGGGAGAGAGAGAGAGACTTTTGGCTTCATGCAAGGAAAGCAGCAGGAGCTGCAGAAGTCTTTCTTTCTCTCCCCCAAACTCCGCCAGAAAGGAGTCTTTGCCGGCTCAGCCTCTTGGGGCAGGAGGCCTTGCAGGATCCCAAAGACTCATTTCTGGTGGAGTTTGGGGGAGAGAAAGAAAGACTTCTGCTGCTTTCCTTGCCTGCAGCCAGAAGCAGAAGAAGAAAGAAGCGGAAAGAAGCAGCCCGGTTGGCCAGGCCAGGTGAGTGGGGCAAGCGGGGCAAGTTTCCCTACTGGTTTGGTAATTGCGCACTTTGCGCATGCAGGCAGCTTTCCAAACACCAACTGAGGCTCTGCAGCGCCAATCAACTGAGAGGATAAAGAAGAGAAAAGACCATTCCACACAACCGGTTGTCCAATCTCTTCTTTAAAAATCCCCAGAGATGGAGCACCCACAACTTCTGAAGGGAAACCATTCCACAGATTAATTGTCCTCGCTGTTTCTCCTTAATTCTAGGTCGCTTCTCCTTGTCACGCCCTAACAGTGAGGACAATGAACCGGTGGAACTGCTTGCCACCAGAGGTTGTGGCGGCTCCATCACTGGAGGGCTTTTAAGAAGAGACTGGACAGTTAGTTACCTGTCTGTAATGGTACTACAGGGCCTCCTGCTTGAGCAGGGGGGGTTGGACTAGAAGACCTCAAAGGTCCTAGGATTCTATGATAGGCAGGCAAGGAAGGAGGGAGGGAGGGAGGGAGGGAGGAGGGAAGGAAGGAAGGAAGGAAGGAAGGAAGGAAGGAAGGAAGGAAGGAAGGAAGGAAGGAACAGAATATCAGGGTTGGAAGGGACCTTGTAGGTCATCTAGTCCAACCCCCCCCAAGCCGGAAGCACTATACCATACTGGACGGCTGTTTCTTCAAAAAAAACCTTTAGAAAAAAGGAGGGAGGGAGGGGGAGGGAGGGAGGAGGGAGAGGGAGGAAGGAGGGAAGGAAGGGAGGGAGGGAAGGGAAGGAAGGAAGGAAGGAAGGAAGGAAGGAAGGGAAGGAAGGGAAGGAAGGGAAGGAAGGGAGGAAGGAAGGAAGGAAGGAAGGAAGGAAGGAAGGAAAGGAAGGAAGGAAGGAAGGAAGGAAGGAAGGAAAGGAAGGAAGGAAGGAAGGAAGGAAGGAAGGAAGGAAGGAAGGCGCAATGGGTGCACAGGGGGAGATCAAACTTAGAAATAAGGAGAAACTTCCTAACCGTGAGAACGATTAACCAATGGAACTGCTTGCCACCAGAAGTTGTGGGGGCTCCATCACTGGAGGGCTTTCAAGAA
Organism: Notechis scutatus; assembly: GCF_049901735.1. Classification (NCBI taxonomy): domain Eukaryota; kingdom Metazoa; phylum Chordata; class Lepidosauria; order Squamata; family Elapidae; genus Notechis; species Notechis scutatus. Next base: position 167,144,543 of record NC_142012.1, on the reverse strand, counting down.
GGGGCTGGACAGCCACTTGTCTGGAATGCGACAGGGTTTCCTGCCTAAGCAGGGAGAGTTGGACTAGAAGACTTCCAAGGTCTCCTCCAACTCTTGTTATTCTAACTCTTAAAATAAAGTAGAATAACGAAGCTGGAAGGGGCCTTGGAGGTCATCTAGTCCAACCCCCGGCTGATGCATTGGGGATGTTCCAGCCAAGGCTGGTGACCTAACAAAGGAGGGGGCAGAGAGTCCTGACCCCCAATGCTGACTTGATTGTTTTCTACCTCCTCACCCCCTCCCCAAATATCAGAAGATCTGGATTCTATCCCTAGAAGTGAGAAGGGTGAAGCACGAGGAAGGAATGCAGCAGGAATCAGAATCAGCTGGAAGGGGACTTTGGAGGTCTTCTAGTCCAACCCCTGCTCAGGCAAAAGACCCTCCATCATTTCAGTCAACTGGCTGCCCAGTCTCTTCTTAAAAGCCTCCAGGGATGGAGCAGCCACAATTTCTGGTGGCAAGCAGTTCCACTGGTTAATTGTTCTCACTGTCAGGAAATTTCTCCTGCCTTCCTTCCCTCCCTTCCTCCTTCCTTATTTTTCTTTCCTACTTTCTTTCCTCCTTCCTTTCCTTCCTTTTCTATCTTTCCTTCTTTCTTTCCTCCTTCCTTCCCTCCCTTTCCTTCCTCCCTCCATTTCTTTTTCTTCCTTCCTTCCTCCTTCCCTTCCTTCCTTCCTTCCTTATCTCTCTTCTTCCTTCCTTCCCTCCCTTCCTTATTTTTCTTTCCTTCTTTCTTTTCCTTCCTTTCCTTCCTTTTCTATCTTTCCTTCTTTCTTTCCTCCTTCCCTCCCTCCCTTTCCTTCCTCCCTTCATTTCTTCTTCCTTCCTTTCCTTCCTTTCCTTCCTCCCTCCCTCCTTCCCTTCCACACTCATAGAAGACCCTCCATCATTTCAGTCAAATGGCTGCCCAGTCTCTTCTTAAAAACCTCCAGGGATGGAGCAGCCACAATTTCTGGTGGCAAGCAGTTCCACTGGTTAATTGTTCTCACTGCCAGGAAATTTCTCCTTCCTTCCTTCCTTCCTTCCCTCCCTTCCTCCTTTCTTCCTTTTCTTTCCTTCTTTCTTTTCCTTCCTTCCTTCCCCATCTCTCCTTCCCTCCCTCCCTCCCTCCTCCCTTCCTTCCTTCCTTCCTTCCTTCCTTCCTTCATCTTTCCTTTTTTTCTTCCTTCTTTCTTTTCCTTTATTTCCTTCCTTCCTTTTCTATATTACCTTCTTTCTTTCCTTCCTTCCTCCCCCTTCATTTCTTTTTCCTCCTTCCCTCCCTCCCTCCCTTCCTGACTCATAGAATACCAAGGCTAGAAGGGACTTAAGAGGTCATCTAGTCTGACCCCCCTGCTCAACCAGGAGACCCTGTTTCAATCCAGACCAGTGTCTGTCCAATCTCTTCTTAAAAGCCCCCAGTGACAGAACAGCCACCACTTCTGGTGGCAAGCAGTCCCACTGGTTAATTGTCTTCCCTGTTAGAAAATTCCTCCTTCCTTCTAAGTTGCTTCTCTCCCTGATGACTTCCACTGCTTCTCGTCCTACGCTCCGATGCTTTGGAGAATAGCTTGACTCCCTCTTTTTGGGGGGGCATCCCCTGAGATATCGGAAGGCCGCTATCCCGCCCCTCCTCTCCCTTCTTTTCTCTAGACTGGCCGCTCCCAAATCCTTGCAACCCCATCAGGTTCTAAAGTCCATCAACCGGAAAGAAGCCGAGATTTTTTTCTGGGCAGCAAAGCCAAGGATTCATTTGGCTCGTGACCTCCATTCTTCCTGCCTGACAGGCTCCACAAGGGTGTGGGTTTATTTTAATCATTATTTTTATTTTATTTTATTGGTCTTTGTGGCGTTTCAAGGGAGATTTATTATTATAACATAAAATACAAGGAGAATAAAGGTGTTTTTTTTCCTTTCAAGGGGGAGGGAAGTGCAGAACGAAAAAAAACGAGAGGAAAGAGAAAGCAAAACAACCCCACCCAAAAAAAAACCAACACTGACTTCCCAATTTTTGCAGAATAGCGCAAAGGGACGTCCTCCGATTGGCAAGCACTCGCTTAGAGACCGTTTGAAGTTACGGCGGCACGGAGCAATGTGACTTGCATGGGTTCCTCATACTTACAACCAGCAATGACCCCCATGGTCGTGGAGTCGGGACTCTGCCCCCACCACTTCCTCTGTTAGGTGACCCAGTCTTGACTGGAACGTCCCCAAATTGTGAGCAGGGGGGGGTTGGACTAGATGACCTCCAGGGTCCCTTCCAACTCTGCTATTCTACTCTATTCTAAGAGTAGAACAGCAGAGTTGGAAGGGACCCTGGAGGTCATCTAGTCCTATTCTAAGAGCAGAGTAACAGCTGGAAGGGATCCTGGAGGTCATCCAGTCCAACCCCCTGCCCAAACAGGGGAAACCTAGGCCATTACTGACAGAAAGCTTCCCTTTTTGGCCTGAATTGACCAGGTAGGTAGGTGATTAGGCAGATGGGTGGATAGATAGGTACAGGTGGTCCTCTATTTACAACCGTTTCCATTTAGTGACCATCCCAAGTTACAATGGCACTGAAAGTTTTTCACACTTACGACCGTTGCGGCCTCCCCCAGGGTCACCTGATTGACCTTCGGACGCTTGGCAACTGATTCACAATTACGACGGTCTCCCGGGATCAGGGGATCCCCTCTGACCAGCAACGTCAACGGGAAGCCAGGTCCACTTAACAACGGCAAAGGATTCACTTAACAACCGTGGCAGGAAAAGTCGTAAAAGGGGGCAAAACTCAGTTAACAACTGTCTCGCTTAGCCTCGTAAATTTGGGGCTCACTTGGGTTCGTAACTCGAGGACTACCTGTATATAGGCAGCTGGGTGGGTGGATAGCTAGATAGGTTGGGATAGGTAGGTAGGCAGGTAGGTAGACAGCTGGGTGGCTCAGTAGCTAAGTAGGTAGGAAGTGGGTGAGTAGGTAGTGAGCTAGGGCAGGTGAGTGGGTAGGTAGGCACAGTATCTAGATAGGTGGGTAGGTGGATGGGTGGGCAGGTGGGTGGGTAGATAGGGAGGGAGGGAGGCAGGTAGGTGGACAGGTAGCACGGTAAATGGGTGGACACGTAGTGGTTAGGTAGGCCAGAGCATGGATGAGCGGGTGGATAGGTTGATAAATAAGTAACTAAGTAGTTAGGTAGGCAGGCAGGCAGGCAGGTGAGGGTAGGTAGAGAGCTAGAGTAGATGAGTGGATGGATAGGTAGGCAGGATATGTAGGTAGATAGGTGAGTGGGTAGGTAGGTGGGTGGGTGGGTGGTGGACAGGTAGGCCGGTAGGCAGGCCAGAGCATGGGTGGGTGGGTTGATAAGTAAGTAGGTAGGTAGGCAGGTGAGTAGGGAGGGAGGGAGGCAAGTACATGGGTAGGTAGGTAGATAGAATAGGTAAATATGCAGATGGGTGGGCAGGCAGGTGAGTGGGCAGGTAGCTAGCTAAGTGAATGGAGAGTGAATGGAAGGGTGGGTGGGTAGGTAGGCAGGTGGGGGAGTAGGTTGATAAACAGGTAGGTAGGCAGGTGGGGGAGTAGGAAGGGAGCTAGGCCATTACATGGGTCTGTAGGGGGTGCACAGGTAGGCAGGGCATGTAAGTAGGTCGCTAGGTGAGTGGGTGGCTAGGCAATGGGTAGAGGGCTACCTAGCTAAGGTGAGGTGCCAAGAGCCCATCAAGCGACTTCGCACAGCGCTAGTCCCCAACTTTTCCCGCTTTCTGCTCGCCTCCCCAGACCTTCCCAGGGCCAAGACCCCCAGCACTGGCCGTGGGGGGTGGGGGTCCGCGGGGACCCCTCCAAGCCGTTGCGGGGGGAGGGCAAACCCCCCTCCCCGAAGGTCTCAGGGCGGCCGCTCCCACCCGAGCCAGCCCAGCCACGGCTGCCCCCCCGACCGGCGCCCGCAGCAAAACCGAGCCCGACCTCGCTCTAGCTCTTCCCCGCCCTCCGCTCGGCCGGCAGCCCCTCCCGGAGCGTGACGCCCCCCCCCAGCCCGCCCTCCTCCCATGGCCCCGCCCCCCTCCGCCGCGGAGGGGGCTTAGGCCCCGCGTCCCGGGCCGGCTCCCCAAGGAGGATCTGCAACCGGGCGCCCGCCGCTCGCTCGCAGCCAAGCGAGGCAGCCGGAGCCCGAGGAGACGCGGACCGTACCTGCGGCGGGAGGAGGAGGAGGAGGCGGCGGCGTCGGGGCCCCGGGGAGCCTCGGGCGACGACCAGGCGGCGGTGTTGGAGGCGGCGGCGGCGGCGGCGGGAGCCGAGAAAGGAGGAGCCGGCGGCGGGGCGGGCGGAGAAGGGCGCCCGCAGCCTCCGCCCTGCCTGGCCGTTGCTCCGCCCGCGGGAAGGACCCGGCTCGTCCCGGAGAAGGGAGACGGGGTCCTCCGGGGCTTCCTCCCCTCCGCCCCGCTCTCCTTCCAACGAGGCCCAGAACGGGGAACTCCCAACCGGGCCCCCCCCGGCTCTGCCCGCTTCTGCAACCTGGCGCCCGCCGCACGCGCCCTGGGCCTCGCGCTCTGCTGGGAGCGATGGGCTCGGGAGTCCCTCCCGAGTGGGGGACGGGGTGCTCCAGACAAGGGCTGTATATATACACCGTGTTTTATCATATGGATGAGTCGTTGCTGCGCAGCCTGATTTTAATGTTTCAACAGCGATTTGGTTGGAAGGGCCCAATAAAATAAATATATGTTTAAGGTTATCAGCCATGGACATTTTTATTCCTGGGAGGAGTTGTCGTGAGTGCTCCGGGAGGCTGCTTTGCCCGGGGTCCATAATGCTGTTAAGTCTGCCCCACATTCACCCACGCTTTTATTGTGGGGGGATAGGTCCCCAAAGGTGCTTTTTTTTTAGGAGGCAACTGGACTTCCTTGGTTTTTTCTTCCTTTCTTTCCGCTTTCTTTTTTTTCCCCCTTTAAATAAGTTTCGTTTCTCATCTAAGGAGCTTCTTCAGTTCTGACTGGATGGTGGGGAAGGGAAGGATTGATTCTCCTTGCAGACAGCTGGTCGTTTGCATCCTTTTTCGAGGGGCGTTGAGGCCGCATGGAGGTCTGTCTGCGTCCTCAGGTCCTCCTTTCAAGGCCTCCACAAAGGAAGGAAGGAAGGAAGGAAGGTCATTTGCATCCTTTTAGAGGGTCGTTGAGGCGCATGGAGGTCTGTCTCGGCTCAGGGTCACTTGAGTAGTGCAAACTTTCAAGTGCCTCCACAAAGGAAGGAAGGGGAAGGAAGGAAGGTCATTTGCATCCTTTTTAGAGGGTTGTTGAGACCACCTGGAAGTTTTATCCGTGTCCTCAGGGTCACCTGAGTCATGCAAGTGGGTGTGGCGTCTCACCAACATCATCCATCTCCAATCTACACCACAGTCCCTTCGGCAATTCCCAGAAGTCTCCACACCCATTTCCCACCACTGAGGACACAGGTAAACCCCCCAGGTGGCCTCAATGATTCTTTAAAAGGATGCAAATGACCAGCTGTCTCTTAGGGGAGAGAGAAGATGCAAAGATTGGAAGAGGAGCAGCCGAAATGCCATTTTTCTGGACTGGAACACACACACACACCTCTGAAAGAGACACCAACCCAGTTCTCTTCTCTTCCAGTGTCATCTCCCCCCACAGCCACCGAAATCTCCATCTCACAACCTGCGCTGGTGTAACAGCCGCAGCTCTGACAAAATAAATGGAGCACCCTGCCATTTGAATATCGCGCCAGCCATCTGAATTTTCCCCTTTTTATTTTTTTTATTTTTAAGGATTCTGAGTTCTTTTGGGAAGTTTTCCTCCTTTGGAAGCTGCGCTTTGCAGATGGGATTATTCCCTGGGGTGCCAGGCGTGGCAGATGAGGATTAAACCTTAGAAGAACTTAGAAGAACTTTATGGTCACTTTGAATGTACATTAAAATGAAATTTTGTTGCCTATGGCTCTCAAAGAATCTCCATCTCTACTATATACCACATAAGCATGACAGGAAGGAAGGAAGGAAGGAAGGAAGGAAGGAAGGAAGGAAGGAAGGAAGGAAGGAAGGAATGGGAAGGAAGGAAAGAAAGAAAGAAGGAAGGAAGGAAGGAAGGAAGGAAAGAAAGTGAAGGAAGGAAAGGAAGGAAGGAAGGGAAGGAAGGAAGGAATGGGAAGGAAGGAAGGAAAGGAAGTGAAGGAAGGAAAGAAGGAAGGAAGGAAAGAAAGAAGGAAGGAAGGAAGGAATGAAGGAAGGAAGGAAGGAAGGAATGGGAAGGAAGGAAAGAAAGAAAGAAGGAAGGGAAGGAAGGAAGGAATGGGAAGGAAGGAAGGGAAGGAAGTGAAGGAAGTGAAGGAAAGAAGGAAGGAAGGGAAGGAAGGAAGGAAAGGAAGGAAGGGGAAGGAAAGAAGGAAGGAAGGAAGGAAGGAAGGAAGGAAGGAAAGAAGGAAGGAAGGAAAGAAGGAAGGAATGGAAGGGAAGGGAAGGAATGGAAGGAATGGGAAGGAAGGAAAGAAAGAAGGAAGGAAGGGGAAGGAAAGAAGGAAGGAAGGAAAGGAAGTGAAGGAAGGAAGGAAAGAAGGAAGGAATGGAAGGGAAGGAAGGAAGGAAGGAATGGGAAGGAAGGGAAGGAAGGAAGGAATACAAAATTATGCATATACCCACATATATGACATGGAGAAACAACACAGTCTACTTTGAATGTATACGTGTACATGGCGAGAAGAGCGAATCTTGCACATTGGCCAGACGCATGGCCTAGGGAGCAAAGCTGTTCCAGGATCTGGAAGTCGTGTTAAAAATGCTTCGAAACTTCCTCCCAGAGGGGAGCAACAGAAACAGACCATGGAGCAAGTATGTGGAGACTCTTAACCATGCTTTGAGCTCTAAGCACACAGCACTTAACAAGTAGCATCCTGAATGACGGGAAGTGAGCTCAGTTGTCCTCACCACTCTCTGTAGGGGCTTTCTATTATCCGTGGCGCTGTGGCCACTAAACCAAACAGGGGGTGCGGTTTGTTAAAAACGCTCTCCGTCGGGCCTCTGCAAAAAGTGGCCAGGAGAGAAAGAGAAAAGATAATGCTCCGCTCATCCGACGTAGGAAATGCAGACGGCGGTTTGCACGCTTCACGAAGGATGACGTGTGGAGAAACCCGTTCAGATTGTGAGTTATATTCCCCCCTCGCCCGCCCCAAGATAATTAATCATGTTGACCTCTTCTACGGCTGCATATTGAGTGGAGTATGACCATGCCGGCTCTTTCTAAAATGTACGATGATCTCCTTCATTTGATTAACATTCAGAACCAGGTCCCTTTTATTGCATCATAATTAATTGGGCACTAGATAAATAGTTGGATTGTGGGGGGTCCTTGGTGCTCTCTGAACTTGGCGGTTTTCTGGCAGACGTTTCATGACCCGACTAGGTAACATCATCAGGGCTAGAAGGGATGGAGGTTTGTGGAGGAAAAGAGGAGGAGGAAGAAGGGAACTATGAGATCCTTGGTGCTCTCTGAGGTCAATGGATTTCTTGCAGATGTTTCATGACCCAACTAGGGAACATCATCAGTGTTGGAAGGGAATGGGGTTTGTGGAGAGGAGGAGGAAGAGGAGGAGGTGGTGGTGATGGAGGAGGAGGAGGAGGAGGAGGAGGAGAGGAGGAGGAGGAGGAGGAGGAGGAGGAGGAGGAGGAGGAGGAGGAGGAGGAGGAGGAGGAGGAGGAAACTGTGGGGTCCTTGGTGCGCTCTGAGCTTGATGGTTTTCTTGCAGATGTTTCATGACCCAACTAGGTAACATCATCAGTGTTGGAAGGGAATGGGGTTTGTGGAGAGGAGGAGGAAGAGGAGGAGGTGGTGGTGATGGAGGAGGAGGAGGAGGAGGAGGAGGAGGGAGGAGGAGGAGGAGGAAAACTGTGGGGTCCTTGGTGCGCTCTGAGCTTGATGGTTTTCTTGCAGATGTTTCATGACCCAACTAGGTAACATCATCAGTGCTAAAAAGGAGAAAGGTTTTCGTGGAGAGGAGGAGGAAGAGAATGAGGTGGGTGGTGAGGAGGAGGAGGAGGAGGAGGAGGAGGAGGAGGAGGAGGAGGAGGAGGAGAGGAGGAGGAGGAGGAGGAGGAGGAGGAGGGGAGGAGGAGGAGGAGGAGGAGGAAGAAGAAAACTGTGGGGTCCTTGGTGCGCTCTGAGCTTGAATGGTTTTCTGCAGATGTTTCACTGACACCAAACAATTAGGCGCAGGACAGTTTTCCCCAACATCATCAGTGCTAAAAAAGGAGAAAGGTTTTCAGGAGGTCCAACTAGGAGGAGGAAAAGAGAGAGGAGGGGACTGTGGGGTCTTGGTGCTCTCTCCTGGTCTGGTTTTCCCACTTGCAGACGTTGCACAACCCAACTATGCAACATCATCAGTGCTAGGAGGACTGTTTCCCAGGTTTGATTTGAGAGGTGGAGGAACGTCTGAATTTTGATCAGGTCGCCATGGGGAGGCTACATGGTTCTTGAGTCTTGAAAAACGAGGCTATAGAGCCCTGCACACCAGAACAACTAGACGCAAGGACAGTTTTTCCACTGAACGCTATCATTCTGCTATTCAAATAATTCCTTCAACACTGTCCAACTGTTTACTAAATGTGGATTACTATTACTATTAATCTCCTCATCACTCCTTATTCACCCATCCTCCCACTTGTGACTGTATGATTCTATAACTTTGTCGCTTCTATCTATTCCTTATTCTATTTATATGGACTGTTCCTAGTATGATTCTGATTGCTTATTGTACCCTGTGATTATTGTTATTCTAGTGTTGTTCTGATGATTCTTGACTTCTATGGCTATTCTATTCTATTCTGTCCACTTCATTCATTCCAAGACAATTCCATTGTGTCCAATCCACACTTGGCCAATAAAGAATTCTATTCTATTCTATTCTATTCTATTCTATTCTATTCTATTCTATTCTATTCTATTCCATTATTTTATTCTATTCTATTGTATTCCATTCCATTCCATTATTCTATTCTATTCTTATTGTACCCTATGACTATTATCACTAAGTGTCGTACCTGATGATTCTTGACTCTTGACGAATGTATCTTTCCTTTTATGTATCCTGAGAGCATTTGCACCAAAGACAAATTCCTTGTGTGTCCAATCACACTTGGCCAATAAAAGAAATTCTATTTCTATTCTATTCAGTTCTATCCAGTTCTAAAACGATCGCAAGTGGCTTTTCTTCAGTGCCGTTGCAACTCCAAGCGGCCACTAAATGGAACCGTTGCAAGGTGAGGACTTGCCCGCCTTCCACCCTTCCCGCTCTTAAAGCCACGGGGGGAAAAGATGAGCCGTGAACCCAGCAGGGGAAAGCCTCCTCGGCACATTTGCTATCCAAGCAGCGAGATGAACAAATGTGGCAGCTGGTCGGAACAGCAGCGATGTCAGCAGAAGGGGGGCGGGGGGGGATGTCCTTTTCCCCCCCCCCCACTTTCTTTTCTTCCCTTTTTCTTTTCCTTTTTGGCAGGGGGAGAAGGTTGGACAAGCTGTCGAGAGAAGAGAAGCTGCCATTTCCCGGAGCCAAGGAAGAGACCAACAATCTGACAACTTTTCAAGCTAAAAAATGCATTGCAGAAATTGCAAAAATCCCCAGCAAGCAAGGAGAAGAGGAGGAGGAGGAGGAGAAGGAGGAGGAGGAGGAGGAGGAGGAGGAGGAGGAGGAGGAGGAGGAGGAGGAGGAGGAGGAGGAGGAGGAGGAGAAGGAGGAGGGAGAAGGAGGAGGAAGAGAGGAGGAGGGAAAGGAGGAGGAGGAGGAGGAAGAGGAAATGAAGGGTGGAGGAAGAGAGGAGGAAGGAGGAGGAGGAGGAAGAGGAAGGAGGGGAGGAGGGAGGAGGAAGGAGGAGGAGGAGAGGAGGAGGAAGGAGAAGGAGAAGAAGAGAAGAAGAAGAAGAAGAAGAAGAAGAGAAGAAGAAGGAGGAAGAAGAAGAAGAAGAAGAAGAAAGAAGAGAAGGAGGAGGAGGAGGAGGAAGAGGAGGAGGAGGAGGAGGAGGAGGTGGAAGAGGAGGAGGAGGAGGAGGAGGAAGGAGAGGAGGAGGAAGAAGGAGGAAGAGGAGGAGGAAGTGGAAGTGGAGGAAGAGGAGGAGGAGGAGGAGGAGGAGGAGGAGGAAGAAGGAGAAGGAGAGGAAGAGGAAGAGGAGGAGAAGAGGAAGATGGAGGAGGAGGAGGAGGAGGAGGAGGAGGAGGAAGGAAGAAGAAGAGGAAGAAGAGGAGAAGAAGAAGAGAAGAAGAAGAGAAGAAGGAGAAGGAGAGAGAAGAGGAAGAGGAAGAGGAAGAGAGGGAGGAGGAGGAGGACATGGAGGTGGAAGAGGAGGAGGAAGAGGAGGAGGAGGAGGAGGAGGAGGAGGAGAGGAGGAGGAGAAGAGAAGAGAAGAAGAAGAAGAAGAAGAAGAAGAAGAAGAAGAGGAAGAAGAAGAAGAAGAAGAAGAAGAAGAAGAAGAGAAGAAGAGGAGGAGGAGGAGGAGGAGGAGGAGGAGGAGGAGGAGGAGGAGGAGGAGGAAAGTAGAAGAGAAAGAGGAGGAGGAGAGACATGGAGGAAGAGAGGAGGAAGAGGAGGAGGAGGAAGAAGAGGAGGAGAGGAGGAGGAGGAGGAGGAGGAAGGAGGAGGAGGAGGAAGAAGAAGAAGAAGAAGAGGAGGAGGAGGAGGAGGAGGAGGAGAGAAGAGGAAGAAGGAAGAAGAAGAGGAAGAGAAGGAGGGAAGGAGAAGAAGAAGAAGAAGAAGAAGAAGAAGAAGAAGAAGAAGAAGAAGAAGAAGAAGAAGAAGAAGAAGAAGAAGAAGAAGAAGAAGAAGAAGTTTGCTTATTTCTGCCTGGTTTCAAAGATTTTTTAGCAGGGCTCCAGGGCTGGGTTTCTGGACCAAAGTCTAGCCCAGGATTATGGGTCTCCTGCTGGCTGAAGAAACATTATGAGACAGTCCTCGACTTACGACCACAATGGAGCACATGACATTTCCATCGCTAAGCCAGGCATTCATCAAGTTTTGCTCCGCTTTACGACCTTTGTTGCAGTGGGTTTTTGCCACAGATTGAAGTGCACCGTTTTGGTTGTTCGGGGAATAACCATGGTCGTTAAATGAATCAGGCTTTCCCATGTATTTTGCTCGTCGGAAGGCCACCAAAGGGAATCCCGTGACACTGCAACAGGCATAAGTACATGCCAGTGGCCAAACATGTGCATTTTGACCATGTGACCACAGGGATGCTGCAATGGTCATTAAGCGTGAAAAACGATCCTAAGAGTTGTAGCCCGCCAGCGGCCAGTAGAGCTGGCAGCAGACTGGGACAGTGAGGAGGTTGGGGAGGAACCTGGGCCAGTCCTGGGGTCTGAGGAAGGCTCGGACGAGGGCCCTGCGTTGGAGGCAGAGATGGGGCCAGGGCCATCCGACAGTTATTAGCTGCCTTTGGAGCCGGAGATCAGTGGGGAAGAAGAGCAGCTGGAGCCTGTTTCCAGTGTGCGCAGGCGCAGAGCTGCCAGATGAAGGGAACAGCTAAGGAACAAGGGCTGACTTGGGAGTAAAGCCACAGGTGGATGGTGAATGGCCCTTCCCATAATAAGGAATAAAAGAGGAGCAAAAGGGGAGTGGGGTTTGCAGGAGACAATTAGTTCAATTCATGAGGGTGAAGATCTGTTCCTGACTCCTTGCCAAGTAATTGCTGCTACAGTGTGGCGTTTGGAAGCTATTGGCCTGGCAGCTCTCCAAGCCTGATCAAGGTCTGTCGTTGTGAATGAATCTCTTGAAAGACTATTGGCCAGCACTTTGCTGGAGAGGAATTCCCTTTAACCTAAATAAAAGGGTTTTATCAGGATGAGGCTTCGTGCCTTGGTCAGAAAACTAAGTCACTTTTTCAGCGCCGTCATAACTTTGAATGATCACCAAATGGACTGTTGTAAGTTGAGGAGTACTGTACTTCCACCCAGTCCATCGTTGGCCCAGCCTGGTTGATTTCCTCCACCCTGAAAATTGGGGGAAATGCTACAGACGCCCCTGACTTACAATGATTCATTCAACAACCGTTCACGCTTGCGACAAAAGGGGGGTGAAAACTGTGATTTTAGAAAGTTAAGAATGGACTAAGGTGTTCTGACCGAGGCGTCTCCCAAAGCACGAAGCCGGCTCCTCGTCCCGATAAAACCCCTTTCGTTTGGTTTACAGTGAATTCCTCTCCAACAAAGTCTCGGCCAACAGTCTTTCAGGAGATTTCACAATTACAGAGCTTTATCAGGCTGGGAGAGTTGCCAGGCCGATAGCTTTCAAACGCCACGCGGTAGCAGAAATTACTTGGCAAGAAGTCAGGAACAGACCTCCACACTAATGAAACAAACTCATTGTCTCCAGCAAACCCCACTCCCCTTTCGCTCCTCTTTTATTCCCTCTGGGAGGGGCCATTCACCGTCCACCTGAGTTCTTTACTCCCAAGTCGACCCTTGTTCCTTAACTGTTCCCTTCTCCTGGCAGCTCTGTGCCTGCGCACACTGGGAACAGGCTCCAGCTGTTCTTCTTCCCCACTGATCTCTGACTCTGAAGGCAGCTGATAACTGTTGGACGACCCTGGCTCTATCTCTGCCTCCAACGCAGAGCATCCATCAAAGCCTTCCCCAGACTCCAGGACTGGCCCAGGTTCCTCCCCAACCTCGTCACTGTCTGAGTCTGCTGCCAGCTCCACTGGCCACTGGCGGGCCACAACATAAGGGTCCAAATAAATTTCCAATAAGATTTTGGAATGGATGATAAAAGAATCCTTTTCTGTGGGAAAATGCTTTCCTTTTGAATTTGTTTAAAAAAAAAAAAACATAATAAGACAAGAGTTTAAAATGTGGCTGCTAGGGGGAGCTAGTGGGAACTAAAGATTGCAATTATAAGAGCAGGAAACTCAAAGTTCAATTTACAATCACAGAACGAAGGTCAATATTTTTTTTTTTTTAACGATGAACATATTGAAGAATATTTTCAAACCACGGAGCCAGAAGTTAATTTCAGCAATGTTCTGCCTGCATAGATTCACTGGGTCTAAAAGAGGTTATGAAAGAAGAAGTTCTACCTGGAAAAAAAAAATGGAGACTGAGTTGAAAAAGAATTTAAAAATGACAGTTTAGAAGAAAGACATGGAAAAAAAGACATGTGTATAGGACATACAAAAGAAACCGTGTGATCCCTTAATCATTAAATAAGACAGGTAAAAACCACATACCAAGAGTGTGACCTATTCGGATTTACAAAAGAGACTTGTTAAAGCTTGGAAGAATTTTGTGAGTAAGGACTGGGGGAGAAAAATGGAAATAAATTAAGTTCTGCCATTTTAGGACAAATTGCATAGGGCAGGAGATGAGAGATCACCTGGTGGCCTACTTTTTCAGGTGCTTTAGAAAATAGCTTGACCCCTTCCTCCTCTCTGGGGCAGCCCCTCAGATATTGGAAGGCTGCTATCCTGTCTCCTCTGGTCCTTCTCTTCCCTAGACTAGCCATGCCCGGTTCCTGCAACCGTTCGTCGTATGTTTTAGTCCCCTCATCACCCTGGTTGCTCTTCTCTGCACTCTTTCTAGAGAGTCTCAGCATCTTTTTTATAGCGTGGTGACCAAAACTGGATGCAGTACTCTAGGTGTGGTCTTACTAAGGCTTTATAGAGCGGTATTAGTACCTCCCTTGATCTTGATTGTATCCCTCTGTTAATGCAACTGAGGATTGCATTGGCTTTTTTGGCTGCCGCTGCACACGGCTGCCTCCTATTTAGCTGGTTGTCCACTAAGACTCCAAGATCCCTCTCCCAGTTCCTGCTATTGAGCCTGGCTTCACCCAGTCTGTATGTGTAGTTTTGCTTTTTCTTGCCTAAGTGTAGGACTTTACTTTTCTCTACATTGAATTTCATTTTGTTAGATACGGCCCAGTGTTCTAGTCTGTCAAGATCCATCTGGATCTTGAGCCTCTTTTCTTGGGTGTTAGCTATTCCTGCCAGCTTAGTATCCTCTGCAAAATTTGGTAAGTTCCCCTTCTATTCCCTCATCTAAGTCGTTAATGAAGATATTGAAGAGTCCTGGGCCTAAGACAGAACCTTGTGGCACCCCACTGCTTACTTCCCTCCAGGTAGACTTAGACCCATTAAGGACTACTCGTTGAGTACGGTTTGCAGCCAGTTGCAAATCCATCTAGTGGTGGTGCTATCTATTCCACTTTTTTCTAGCTTACTAAGAAGTAGGTTGTGGTCTACTTTGTCAAATGCCTTGCTGAAGTCTAAATATATTATGTCCACAGTATTTTGCTGGTCTACTAATTTAGTCACTGTGTTGAAGAATGAAATAAGATTGGTTTGGCACGATCTGTTCTTAACAAACCCGTGCTGACTGCTAGTTATTACTTTACTTGTTTCTAGATGTTGGCAGATGTGTTTTTTTATTATCTTTTCCAGTATCTTCCGGGTATTGATGTTAGGCTGATTGCTCTATAGTTTCCTGCGTCTGTTTTTCCCCCCCTTTTTTGAAGATGGGAACCACATCAGCTCTTTTCCAGTCCTCTGGTAGTTCCCCGGTGCTCCAGGATTTTTGAAAGATATGGTGCAGCGGTTCTGAGATGACCTCTGCCAGCTCCTTTAAAACTCTGGGATGTGATCCATCAGGCCCCGGTGATTTGTTTTCATCAAGATCAGATAGGTGTTCTCTTACTATTTTTTTACTCATTTTAACTTTTATTTCTGGTCTGTCTTTTATAGTTATGTTTTTGGTGGGTTGAGCTATAGTTTTTTTTTTTTGCGTGAAGACAGATGCAAAGAATGAGTTAAGCAGTTTTACTTTCTCTCTGTTGCCTGTTACTTCCTTGCCGTCTTCTCTCTTTAGTGGACCGACTGTTTCCTTGATTTTTTTTCTTGTTATTTATATGTTGGAAGAAACTTTTTTTATTATCTTTGACTTTTGTTGCAAGTCTTTGTTCATTCTGACTTCGTCTTTGCAGATTCTGGCTATCTGCTGATATTCTGCCTTAGTTGTACGTCCTTCTTTCCATTTTGTGTACTTGTCCTTTTTTTCTTTCAATTTGCCAGAGAGATCTTTGTGTAGCCATGCTGGTTTCTTCTTGGATTTCTTGTTTTTCTTTTTCAGTGGTATGGTGCTGGTCTGGGCTTCTGTGATCATACTTTTTAGAGTTTCCCAAGATTCTTGAGTTGTTTTCCCCTTTAGGATTTTCATCCATGGAATCTTTCCCAAGTTCTCTCTGAGTTTATTGAAATCAGCTCTTTTAAAATCCAAGACTCTGGTGTCATTATGTTCTGTTGCTTGTGTTTGTGTTATGTTGAATTCTAGTATGACATGGTCACTCTCACCCAAGGTTCCTGCAGTTTCAACTCCCTCTATCACTCCTTTTCTGTTTGTAAATATTAAGTCCAGTATAGCTGTCCCTCTAGTTTCACCCTCTACCTTTTGGACAACAAAGTTGTCAGCTAGGTTGGTTAGGAACTTATTTGATTTCTCACTTGGTGCAGAATTAGTTTTCCAATTGATATCAGGGTAACTGAAGTCTCCCATTACTATTGTTGTGTGTTTCCTGCATATGTTTGTTCGTTGGCTGGCAAAAAGGACATCTATATTTTCTGCTTGATTGGGTGGCCTATAATATACACCTATGGCCATGTCATTCTTTTTTCCTTTTATATTGACCCATATGCATTCTAGGAGGTTTTCATCCTGTGGTGTTTGTGTTTGAAATACTTCTTAGCAACTTTATCTGGTGTTCTTGGCAGCCTTGCACCACCTTGGCAAGGCTCCTTCTTATCAGCGATAATGAGTTCGAAACAGCCTTTTAACTGGGAAGGAACGGAATTCGTAAAGAATCGTTAAAAGGTTTTGCTGTTATTTCTGTTTGTTTCCTTGGAACAAGATTTTGGGTCAGAACCCCAGTCCCCTCATCATTCTGGTTGTTCTTCTCTGCACTCGTTTCGTTTCAGGAAAGGGGACACTTTGGGAATTCACACATTTATAGCCTCCCAACGGTGGGCATTTTGGACCCTTCTTCACGCATTTGAAACGCCATTGATGGGAATTTTAATCAAAAGGAGGGAGGTTTGCGGTGGGGGAAAACATCTCTTGTTCCAAAGTGGCTGTTCTTTTCTCTCGGATTGTTTGCTTTAGAGAGTATCTCCTGAAATTTCTTCCTCTGTAGAAGAAGAACAGGTTTTTTTTCTTCTTCTTCTTCTTCCTTCCCCTGTGTGCAGAGGCTTACGTCGAAATCCCTTTTTCAAAAGGGTAGAGCTAAGCTTTCAAGGCCGGGGGGGTTAATTTTGCACGCCGGTCCCCTGGGAAAAACAGCAGCTGGAGGAAACAGATCGAATCCTCCCACTGGGCAGCGGCCTCCAATCCGGAGGGCACCAGGTTGGGGAAGCCTAGTTTTGGAGGCCCGTCAACGTGGCAGGGGGATTCTGGGAGATGAAGGCCATGTACCTTAAAGAGAAGCCCTGCCCTAGTCTGGAGGGTCCTGCCTTGAGGAGGGGGTTGCACCAGTCAACCTTCTTGATTTTTAAGATGGCAGGGAGGGAGGAGGGAGGGAGGGAAGAGAGGGAAGGAAGGAAAGAAGGAACAAAGAAGAAAGAAATGAGGGAAGGAAGGAAAGAAAGGAATGAGAAAGGGAGGGAGGGAGGGAAGGAAAGGAAGGAAGGAAATGGGAAGGAGAAGAAGGAAGGAGAAAGGAAGGGAGGAAAGGGAGGAGGAAGAAAGAAATGAGGGAAGGAAGAAAAGAAAGGAATGAGAAAGGGAGGGAGGGAGGGAAGGAAAGGAAGGAAGGAAATGGGAAGGAGAAGAAGGGAAGGAGAAAGGAAGGAAGGAAAGGAGGAGGAAGAAAGAAATGAGGAAGGAAGGAAAGAAAGGAATGAGAAAGGGAGGGAGGGAAGGAAAGGAAGGAAGGAAATGGGAAGAAGAAGAAGGAAAGGAGAGAGGAAGGAAGGAAAGAAGGAACAAAGAAGAAAGAAATGAGGGAAGGAAGGAAAGAAAGGAATGAGAAGGGAGGAAGGGAAGGAAAGGGAAGGAAGGAAAGGAATGAGAAAGGGAGGGAGGGAGGGAAGGAAAGGAAGGAAATGGGAAGGAGAAGAAGGAAGGAGAAAGGAAGGAAGGAAAGGGAGGAGGAAGAAAGAAATGAGGGAAGGAAGAAAAGAAAGGGAATGAGAAGGGAGGGAGGGAAGGAAAGTGGAAGGAAGGAAAGAAAGGAATTAGAAAGGGAGGGAGGGAGGGAAGGAAAGGAAGGAAATGGGAAGGAGAAGAAGGGAAGGAGAAAGGAAGGAAGGAAGGAAAGGGAGGAGGAAGAAAGAAATGAGGGAAGGAAGGAAAGAAAGGAATGAGAAGGGAGGGAGGGAGGAAGGAAGAGAGAAGGGAAAAAGGTATGGAAGGGAAAAGGGGAGGGAAGAGAAGGAAGGGAGAGGGAATGGAAAGGAAGGAATGGGAAAAGGAGAGAAGGAAGGAAAGAAAGTAGTGGAGGGAGAAGGAAAGAAATGGAACGGAATGAAGGAAAGAATGAAAAACAGGAATGAGAAGGAAGGGGCTGGAAGGAAAGGAGGGAAGAAACAGAAAAGGGAAGGGAGGGAGAAGAATGGAAAGAAAAGGAAGGGAGAGAGAGAAGGAATAGAAAGGAAGGGAGAAAAAAGGAAGGGAAGAAAGGGAAGGGAGGAAGAGAGGAAAGGAAAGGAGGAAAGGAAGGATGGAGGCTTACCCTCCCTTGGTAAGCCAAGATCCTTCTAGGTGAAAGTTCAAAGGGTTAAGGTCACCTTGTCTCCCTGGGGTTTAGTTGCTCCATCGCTAGTGGTCTTCAAGAAGATCCTGGACAGCCATAGGGTCTCCTCCTGCTTGAGCAGCGGGTTGGACTAGAAGACCTCTGAGGTCCCTCCCGGAGTCCCATTCCCTAGGTGTCTATAACTCCTTCCGGCCTCATCCTCTTTTCTTGCTCCTTCCTCCTTCTAGACCTCGTTTGCCACGTCCAAAGCACCCATGAGGCTGAGCCACACACACTTCTCTGCCCTTTGCCCCCTGCACACACACACACACCCTCAGGGCCTCGCAGACCCCCTTCCAAGCCCCTTCCACCCCCAATTTGCAGCCTCGGTTGCTCTGAAGCCACACAAGGAACCGCACAACATGTGCATCCGCGCTGCAAAACCCCCAGGGATCTTTAATATATTCCTGATTTCAGACCTGGTTTCAGGCTGGAGGGATTTAGACACGGCGGCGTTGCCTCGAAAAACACATTCCTGGACCTGTCGCTGGCCTGGCCGGCGAGATCAATCCCCGGTCCAAACCGCTGGAAGATCCACACCCCGGAGAGTTATGTAACTGTACTTGCGAGGAATGAGAGCGGCTGCCAAATCGACTTCAGGCCAGATTCCTGCCCGGCACCCCTGGAGTTTGTGTGCAAAGAGTTTTCTGGGCTCCCCTCCAGCTGTGGGGAAACCGAGGCTGGATTCGTTCCTCAGCACATCTGGGAAACAGCAGGTTGGGAGGGAAACTCTGCCTGACACCGTTTCGCTCCGAGAAAGCAGGCTTTTGCAAGCTTAGGAGCACAAAGAGGGGAAGACTTCAACTCCCAGAATCCCCCAGCTAGTCTGGTATAAATTGTATGGACTTCAGCTCCCAAATTCCCCAGCTGGCATGATTTAAGATGGGTGGACTTCCACTCCCAGAATCCCCCAGCTGGCATGATTTAAGATGGGTGGACTTCCACTCCCAGAATCCCCCAGCCAGCCATGATTTAAGATGGATAGACTTCCACTCCCAGAATCCTCCAGCTGGCATGATTTAAGATGGATGGACTTCCACCCAGTCCCAGAATCCTCCAGCCGGCATGCTTTAAGATGGATGAACTTCCACTCCCAGAATCCCCCAGTCAGCCATGATTTAAGATGGATGGACTTCCACTCCCAGAATCCCCCAACTGGCATGATTTAAGATGGGTGGATTTCAGCTCCCAGAATCCCCCAGTCAGCCATGATTTAAGATGGGTGAACTTCCACTCCCAGAATCCCCAGTCAGCCATGATTTAAGATGGATGGACTTCCACTCCCAGAATCCCCCAGTCAGCCATGATTTAAGATGGATGGACTTCCACTCCCAGAATCCCCAACTGGCCCCCCAGAACCCGTCAGCCATGATGGGTTTCCACCCCAGAATGGATGATTTAAGATGGATGGACTTCCACTCCCAGAATCCCCCAGTCAGCCATGATTTAAGATGGGTGAACTTCCACTCCCAGAATCCCCAGTCAGCCATGATTTAAGATGGATGGACTTCCACTCCCAGAATCCCCAGTCAGCATGTAGGTAGTCCTTGACTTACAATGGTTCAGTTTTGACCAAAGTTTCTTTCAAAGTTTCTTTCTTTCTTTCTTTCTTTCTTTCTTTCTTTCTTTCTTTCTTTCTTTCTTTCTTTCTTTCTTTCTTTCTTTCTTTCTTTCTTTCCTTTCTTCCTTTCTTTTGCTTTGGAAAATACTGTCCCTGTCCTAATGTTCCCTTTTATTCTTACTATCTATTTCATATATTAATAATCATCTTTATGCAGTACTTATATCTCTTATCTAATAATGCTCGACAAATAAATAATTAAATAAAATAAATAAATAAAATGTCTTTGCAAAACCAACTCTGGGTATTCCTCAAATGACAACTGCAACTGAGCACAAAATTTCCCGTGGCTTGGTGACACATTCGCTAAGTGAGTTTATTGCCCCGTTGTATGACTTTTCTGGCTGCCGTTGTTAAACGAGCCACTGCAGTCGTTCAATTAGTCACCCGGTCGTTAAGTGAATCTGCCTTCCCGATTGACTTTTGCTTGTCGGAAGGTCGCAAAAAGAGGATCCTGTGACCCCTGGGACTCTGCAACTGTCATAAATACATGCCAGTTGCCGAGCCTCTGACTTTGGATCACATGACTCCCCTGGGGATCTGCAACGGTCGTAAGTGTGAAAAATGGTCCTAAGTCACTTTTTTACGATGTTATTGTAATTTTGAGCAGTCCCTAAGTGAACTGCTGTAAGTCGAGAACCCTCTATCTTCAGTCTGAGGCTCCTTTGCAATTATTGCTTGCAAATCTGTGCAGTTTTGAGAAAGAGGGTGTGATGACCCAAAGGGGCGTGGCCAGGGGTATGTGGGATGCTACTGGTTTGGGCCGGTTCTATAGAACCGGTAGCTGTGAAGAGCAGCTGACGCTGAACCAGTTCGGTGTTTGGCCCACCGGCCTGCCTGGGCTCTAGGCTGTTCTTTATTCCCTGCTTTTCCATCCTCTAAGGGATCTCTGAGTGAATCTGTGATTCTGTGAGCAACTCCATCTGCCTGCCTGCTTTGCCTGCTTTGGGGTAAAAGTTGCTCTTTTTTAAAATAAACAATTCAATATTTACATATATGGTGCGTTGGGAGTTAATATTGTGAGTTTGCTTGCAAGCAAATTTTATGTGAAAGACTCAGGTAGCCGATTGCAGATAGATAGATCTCTAAGTGAATCTGTGATTCTGTGAGCAACTCAATCTGCCTGCCTGCTTTGCCTGTTTTGGGTAAAAGTTGCTCTGTTTTTTTATAAACAATTCAATATTTACATATATGGTGTGTTGGGAGTTAATATTGTGAGTTTGCTTGCAAGCAAATTTTATGTGACAGACTCAGGTAGCCGATTGCAGATAGATAGATCTCTAAGTGAATCTGTGATTCTGTGAGCAACTCAATCTGCCTGCCTGCTTTGCCTGCTTTTCGGTAAAAGTTGCTCTTTTTTTAATAAACAATTCAATATTTACATACATGGTGTGTTGGGAGTTAATATTGTGAGTTTGCTTGCAAGCAAATTTTATGGGACAGACTCAGGTAGCCGATTGCAGATAGATAGATCTCTGAGTGAATCTGTGATTCTGTGAGCAACTCAATCTGCCTGTTTTGGGTAAAAGTTGTTCTTTTTTATTAAAAAAAATATCAATATTTACATCAATATTTATAATATTTACATACAAACCATGCCCACCCAGTCACATGACCACCAAGCCACGCCCAGTCAGCAAGCCATGACCACCTAGTCACATGACCATCAAGCCACACCCACAAATTAGGCCACGCCCATAGAACTGGTTGTTAAGAAATTTGAATCCCACCCCTGGGCATGGCACAAAGGTCACATAGTCGGGCAATCAGTAGGAGTCCCTTTATTAGCTCCAACTTTGCCCCTAATGTCCTGGTTACCTTTTGGGCTGGAGAAAAACTCTCCCAGGAAAAGCCTTGGGCTGCAGAGACTCAAGTCCAAAACATGGTCAACAAAAACTGTAACTATAAGTCCAATCAAGGCAAAATGAGGTCATTAGTCCGGCAGGGCAGGAGCAAGAATTCCAGACGTGAAAGGCACGACAATAACTCAACACGGTTGGGAGGATGCCAGGAACACAGATAACCAAAATCAACACAGGATAAAGTCATGTTTGCTCCCAGCAGAGGCCACACTCAGCCTGCATCTCTTTTAAACTCTCATTCCCAGGTGTGGCTAATGAAGGGAATCAGGGCCCTTTCCTCCCCTCTAAGCCATTCAACGCACGTTGCTCCCTTCTCTGTTCCTCCCTGCATGCCCTAGGATGAAGAGGGGGTGGGCCTGGGTCTTCCTCCGAACTCCCCCTCCCTTGTTCTCCCTCTCCCCTACTCTGCCCAGCTGGACTTTGCCCTTCCCCAATTTCCTCCACAGCCAATGGAGCCACACTCCCACTCCCTGTTGGCTGTTCGTCTTCCTCCTCAGATTTAGACTCCGATAGGAACACGACCGAGTGTTCCAGATCAGTGTACAAAGTGCCGCATTCGCCTTTCAGGGCTAGATTTCTTAAAGCTACGGCACGTCTTCATTGGCTAATGAGGTTTCGTGTTTTCAGGCCTGGTGTTCAGATTTGTGTGGCAGCCCAAAGGACTTCCTCCTCCCTCCCATAATTCCTCAAAGCTTGCACAGATGTCTTCTGGTTTTGCAAATTATTGCTTTCTTGTTTTCTTATCCTTTTCTGTTTTTCAAAAAAAAAAAAAAATGAAAATGAAATAAAATTCTTTAGAAACGTTCGGTGGTTTGAGCTGTGTTGCAATCCGGGCAGAACAAGTAGAATAAAAACAAGGAGAGAAGTTTCTTGCTGACCCGATTCAATATGTTCTCGGCCTCTTTCTTCCAAGTCCCTCCAGGAAAAAAAAATATTAGCAAAAGAGATTTGATGGATTATTTCAATCCAGTCCAAATCATGTTTCGAACCAGCCTGGCAGGTCCCTTTAAATTCATTAAAGACCAGGGAGACCGAGGAAGCAATGATTAAGCCATAAGTAAGCCAGGAATTTGCAAAGGGCTCTGCTCAGAGTAGGCTCGGCCTTCAGGGATTCAGCTCCCATCATCCACTGCTGCCACCACATGCCATCCAAAGAGCAGTGGGAGATGGGCTTCAAACTAGAAAAACTGGAGCACCAATGCTGGACTGGTCAACTTCAAGGGTAGAGTGTGACCGGCTACAGAGGCTCCATTTCTCTTTTGCAAGCCATTGTGGGTTCCTCTATTATTGTGGGTTATTTCAACATGGTTTGGTAAACTGTCTTAGGCAGCAGAAGAACAGAAGACAGAGTTGGAAGGGATCTTGGAGGTCTTCTAGTCCAACCCCTGGCTCAAGCAGAAAACCCTGCCTTGATTCTATGCTCTGTGAAAATTTGCTTGCTTTGCTCAAATCCCAGGACCTGCAAAATATAATTTGAATTTCTCTTGCGGTTTGGTTTCTAGACTCTTTCCCGAAGCCATTTTTTTTTTTTTTTTGCAGGGTTGTGTTGACCAACTTTAAAAAAAATGTTACTGTTTATTCATAAACTTCTAGGGTTTTTTTTTTTTTTTTTATAAAAAGGCAATGCTTTCCTCTGTTGTTTACCGAAGTTGAAATATTTTGGAGGTTGGTCTTTTGGCAAAATGGTGCTTTGAAATTGTTCCATGGCAAACCCACAATAACTTGGTGGAGAAAGTTGAGCAGAATACCGGTAGGGGTTTATTGAAGAAACTTAATGCATTGTTCTTCAGCCTTGGACACTTTTAAGATGTGGGGACTTTAACTCCCAGATTTCCCAAGTCAGCATTTGTGGACTTCAAGTCCCAGAATTCCCCAACCAGTATTCATGGCTTCAAGTCCCAGAATTCCCCAGCCATCTTTTTTTTTCCTCGCTAAAATCCATATAGAATACAGATAGCAACAATTGCCCCCAGCAAAAAACAAGAAAAGAAAAAAGAAAGGTCATTCTCTTGCACAACTCAATCCTGTAACCAGATTCCCAGGTGTGCATTTGATCTCCCGGAAGGAAAGATTTTATTCTAAAGATGCCATCTCAAAAAAAAAAAATAAAATCAATCCCTCCTTGTTGGTTTATTTGCTCCTGGACGAGCCTCAAACTTGAGAAATTAATCCTGTTGCCCAACACATTTATTCTAACCTCCTTTTCTAAGGCCAGCGGCAGACAAGGGACTGTTCTCGAACAAAAAAGGCCAAACACCTGGACGGTTGAGAAACAGATTCAAAGGGAGAAAGAAAAGAAGAAGAAAAAGGAGGAAGAGCAGCAGAAAGAAAGAAGAAGAAAGAAAGAAGGAGAAAAAGGAAGAAAAAAGAAGAAAAAGAAAAAAGAAGAAAAAGAAAGAAGAGAAGGAGAAGAGGAAAGAAAGAAGAAGAAAAGAAAGCAGAGGAGGAGGAGGAGGAGGAGGAGAAGAAAGAAAGAAAGAAAGAAAGAAAGAAAGAAAGAAAGAAAGAAAGAAAGAAAGAAAGAAAGAAAGAAGAAATCTATTAATCAGATTAACATTTTGCATCTGAGGAATGGGCTTTTGGCAGAAGACAATCAGAGATGCTTACACAATAGCACAACATATATGCCTGGAATGCACTACCTGACTCTGTTGTTACATCCTCTAGCCCCCCACTCCTTTAACCTCAAACTATCCACTATTGACCTCACCCCATTCCCAAGAGGTCTGGAAGGGGCCGTGCATAAGCGCACCATCGTGCCTCCCGTCCTTGTTCTATTGTCCCCATTTATTCGTACTTATTTCCTGTATTTTTACTCATGTTTATACTTATACCTATTATCTTGTAAGCGATTGACAAATCAAATAAATTAATAAAATAAAAAAATAAAAGAAGGAAGGAAAGAAGGAAGGGGGAAGGAAGGAAGGAGAACAGGGAAGGGGAAGGAAGGAAGGAGAGAAAAGAATGGAGGGAGGAGAGAAAAGAAGGGAGGGAGTGGGAGGAAGGAAGGAAGGAAGGAAGGAAGCAAGGAAGGAAGGAAGGAAGGAAAGGAAAGAAAGGAAAGAAGAGAATTCCCATTCCTAAGAGGTCTGTAAGGGCCGTGCATAAGTGCACCATCGTGCCTACTGTCCCTGTCCTATTGTCCCCATTTATTCGTGCCTATTTCCTGTATTCTTATTCATGTTTATACTTATACCTATTACCTTGTAAGCGATTGACAAATCAAATAAATACAGTTTGGGGGTATAATTTTAGCCCTTGGGGTGTCCTAGGGGACTCTACACACACACACACACACACACACACACACACACACACACACACACACACACCGAGTCCCAGATGTTGTGGCCAAAAACACAGAAAAAATAGGACTGAAAACTTTGGGGGCAGATTTAAAAGTTTACAGCTAGTCCTTGACTCACAATTGTTCGTTTAGTGACCCATTAGTCCAGTGGTGGGCTTCGAAATTTTTTACCAGCAATTCTGTGGGCGTGGCAGGGGAAGGATATACTGCAAAATCCCCCTTCCCTCCCCACCCCACTAACCTGCTTTCCAGCTCCGTTCTCCTGTGCAGGGCAACCAAAGGAGACCCAGACGATCAGCTGGGACTCAATGGGAGGCAGAGAAGAGATGGGGTTGGCGGGGCCAGTCAGAGGTGGGATTGGCCAGTTCTCCAGACTACTCAAAATTTCTGCTACTGGTTCTCCAGAAGGGGTCAGAACCGGCTGAAGACCCACCTCTGCATTGGTCACTGGGACAAGTGACTTATGACCAATTTTGCACACTTACGAACCGTTGGGCTGTCCCCATGATTACATAGTCCAAATATGGTCCCGTGGCAACTGGCTTGTATTTACGACGGTCATAGCATCCTGGGGTCACGTGGTCCCCCTTTTGTGACCTGCCCAGCTGGCTTGTGATGAGCAAAGTCAATGGGAGGAGTTGGGTTTGCTTAATGACCACATGGGAGGGAGAGAAAGAGGGAGGGAGGGAGGAGATGGGAAAAAGAAGGAAGGAAGGAGGGAGCATGATGGGAAGGAGAGGAAAGGAAGGAAGGAAGGAAGGAAGGAAGGAAGGAAGGAAGGAAGGAAGGAAGGAAGGAAGGAAGGAAGGAAGAAGGAAGGAAGGAAGGAAAAGAAGGGAAGGAAAGGCTGGGAGAGGAAGGCTGGGGAGGGGAAGGAAGGAAGGAAGGAAGGAAGGAAGGAAGGAAGGAAGGAAGGAAGGAAGGAAGGAAGGAAGGAAGGAAGGAAGGAAGGAAGGAAGGAAGGAAGGAAGGGTTCCATTACGGTTGTAAGTCAAGAATTATCTATACACACACTGTTTTTTAGTCTTGAGAACTTTAAGAGCAGTCGACTTCAACTCCCATAATTTCCTAGCACTCATGCTGGCTGGGGGATTCTGGGAGTTTATTTATTTATTTATTTGATTTGCCAATTGTTTACAAGATAATAAGTATAAATGTATACATAGTTGTGAATACATGAAATGGTTACATACAAGAAAAATAAAGAATAGGAGAAACAATAGGACAGGGACGGTAGGCACGTTGGTGCGCTTATGCACGCCCCTACAGACCTCTTAGGAAAGGGGTGAGGTCAATAGTAGACAGTCTAAGGTTAAAGTTTTTGGGGTTTGGGAAGAAACTACAGAGTCGGGTAGAGGATTCCAGACATTGACCACTCTGTGGCTGAAGTCATATTTCCTGCAATCAAGTTTGGTGCGGTTAACTTTGAGTTGTATCTATTGTGTGCTCTTGTGTTGTTATGGTTGAAGCTGAAGTATTCATTGACAGGTAGGACATTGCAATGTATGATTTTATATACCATGCTTAAGTCAGACCCGAAGACGGCGTAATTCAAGGTTTTCTAGTTCTAGAATTTCAAGTCTGGTGGCATAAGGTATTCTACAACGAGTAGAGGAGTGGAGAACTCTTCTTGTGAAATATTTCTGGACTTTCTCAATTGTGCTAATATCAGATACGTGAGTGTGGATTCCAGACTGATGAACTGTATTCGAGTATTGGTCTAGCAAATGTTTTGTATGCTCTGGTTAGTAGTGTGATATTACCAGAGAAAAGCTACGTAGGATTAGGTTAACAACTCTTAATGCCTTTTTGGCTATGTAGTTGCAGTGGGCTCTAGCACTTAGATCATTAGAGGTGAGTATTCAAGGTCCTTTACAGAGCTTGGGTCATCAACAAGATCTTGACTATTCAGCTTGTATTTTATTTTCTGATTTTTTTGCCAATATGTAAGACAGAGCATTTATTTGTTGAGATTTGAAGTTGCCATTTGTTTGACCATTCGGATACATAGTCAAGATCTTTTTGAAGGGTAGCAGTATTGTCCGTGGTATTGAACAGCTTTACATCATCAGCGAAGAAACGCAATTGCTCTTAATATGATCACAGAGGTCGTTTATGTAGAGTATGAAGAGAGTTGGTCCTAGAACACTGCCTTGGGGAACACCACTATTGACAGGTACTGGATTTGATAGGACGCTCCCGATTTTGACCATTTGTTGTCTGTTTGACAGGAATGCTTCTATCCAGTTATTCAGTTGTCCAGAGATACCATAGGATTTTATTTTTAGGAGTAGTTTGTCGTGTACCACTGAATCAAAGGCTTTACAGAAGTCTATGTGGGTTGCATCTATTGTTTTGCCCTGGTCGAGTTGTGTCGTCCATATGTTTTGCAGTGTAAGAGTTGCAGATTACAGGATAGTTTTTTCCTGAAACCAAATTGTTTATTGGAGAGTAGGTTATTTGTCTCTAAGTGAAGGATGATGGATTGGTTAATAATTGATTCCATGACTTTACAGGTGACGCAGCATAAGGAGATTGGCCTGTAGTTTTCAACTAGGCTTGGGTCTCCCTTTTTGAAGATGGGGATGACTGTGGCTTGTGACCATAGGTTAGGCAAGGAGCTGGTTCTGAAAGATTTTTCAAAGATTATGCTTAGAGGTTTGGCTATGGCAGAGGATAGCTTTCTTAAGAAGTAGGCACATATTCCGTCCGGTCCAATAGATAGAGATGGTTTTAGGTTGCGTATTGCTTTTTCAACATTGTCTTCTGTGAAATCGATATGTATTAGATCATTGTTGTTATCTGTGGTACGGCTAGGAAATATTGGGCATGATCCATTGCTGTTTACAAATACTGAGCGAAGAATGTGTTAAAGATGTTGGCTTTAATGGTGTCGTCGTTGCAGTCTTTACCATCAGGTCCTATCAAGGGAGGGATGGACCTTGAGTCTTTTAGTTTGTTGTTTACAAAATTGTAAAAAGCGTGGGTGGAATTGGTGCTTAGAAGGTTTTCCTCTTGTTTAATGTGATAATTGGTGCATTCGGTCTTTATCTGGTGGCATAGATTTTTGTATCGGTTTTTGAAATTGGCAACGTGACCAGATTTGTTTTTCGCCAGAGTGATCTCTTTTTGGATTGAAGTTTCCTTATTGATATGGGTAATCTGCTTTTTGTTTTGTTTTGGGAGTTGTTGTTGGTACATATAGTTTGATGACTCTTTTGACTTCAAGTAAAAATATGTTATAATGGTCTTCAACAGTATTGCATCCAGTGAATAGAGATTGCCAATCAAGGGATGAGAGATCGTTGTGTATAAGATCATAGTTGCCTTTTTGAAGTTACAATTGGGAATTACATCATTGTGGTGATTTTTGTGTGGGCGTATGTTGAGGCAAAAAGTCAATCATATTGTGGTCGCTACTGGAAAAGGGTTCTTTAGTTTGTATTCCGTAGATTAGGTTCAAACTGTTGCAGAAGATGAGATCGAGGCAGTTGTTTAGTCTAGTGTTGTTGGTTACTAGTTGTTCCAGTCCCAGATTTGTAATAGCATTGTAGAAGGTTGTGTGTATGATTTCAGTTGTACAATCATTTAGGGTCCAGTTAATATGAGGTAGATTGAAATCACCAAGAAGGATAAAAGGGTATGGGCAGGATGCAGCCCATGTTAGTAATGTATTTAGCTTGTTTACATGTTCGATGTCATAATCAGGTGCTCTGTAACATAGTAAGAATCGAATTGTGATATTTGAGGATAGTTCACAGATGATGGTTTCAGGAAGGGCAAACTCCTGGGTAACTTGGATATTTTTAGATGTAAGGATTTTTATAGAATATAGCAACTCCACCTCCTCGTGATTTTCACGATCTGATCTGTAAACATGATAGTCTCTTACTGTGGTAATGGAGTCGGGAGAGATGCATTGAGCCATGTTTCACAGACAAATATAATGTCGAAGTTAGCCATATTTAGGAGGAAGAGAAATTCAGGTATTTTATTCACGAGGCTTCTTGCATTGAGTAGTTTGCATTTAAGGCCGGCAGTAGTTGGAATTGAGGTAGTTGGGGCGTGCGTGCCTAGTCTTGGGTGATGGTGGATGGGTTGAGGTAGGGTTGTGGTTGAGGGTAAAAGCTGAGTATTGGGTTGAGTGGTTTACTTTTGATACAGTCAGCATGGTAGTCAATGTACAGGTCCTTCTCTCCATTATCTAGACGGTTTTTGAGTTCGATGCGGAGTGCACGGGAGCGGGCACGTTGCTGTATGGTTAGGTCAGGGCGGCAACGGAGGTTCTTATGGATGGTGTTGGTCCATTCAAGAGCGTTCAAGACACTGGAGAGAGAGAGTCTGTGGTTTTGTGTGTTCACTAAAAAGCCGTCATAATTTCTGCAAACATTCTCCAAGAAAAAAACAAAAGAACGACTATCACACCAGCAAGGAAAATTAAGGCCTCTGGAGTGGGGGAGAACTATCTCTCTATTTGGGGTCATTTCTGTGTACAAAGTCAAGAGTCCTTGCTTAAAATCCCAATTCCATCCCTTTCTCCTGAAGCTTTCCAATAAATGGTGCTTTGTATTTCAGTACAACTAGGCGTAGCTCATCTACAGTGGGCGAATAAATTATTCCTGGGTTACTAATCGCATCAATTCGGCGGATGACCGAGAAGTTGAGTGTATATTTATCTTTTGCCAAGGCTGAAAAATGAGTCTTTTTCGGCACTTAAGTAGGTCGCTTTGATTGTCCAGGGGTCAATTTTGAAATGATGGGAATATCGTTCAAAAAGAAGCGGAACGTCGGGGAATATTAAATCTTCCCTCGCAGCTGAATTAATATAGGCCATAACTCTCCTTTAAAAGAAACATCAGAAAAGCCAGGGTTTCGAGGAAGAATTCATATTCCTGCAACTTCCAATGACCATTTGCTTAGTCCTTGGCTTAAAACCAGTTCGTTTAATGACTGTAATCTTTTTTTTTTAAAAAAAAACCTCTGACATTCTTAAAGTTTATTAATCAAGAAATAAATTTTAAAAACCAATCAAATATTCCAAAGATAGTTCAGGACTTTCTCCCTCCTTCCGATTCAGATTTCATCCCTCGCAAAGTATTCCCAAACTCAACTCTAGTCCAGTGGTTGCCAACCGGTGGGCCGGGGACCACTGGTGGTTCACGAGAAAATGTTGGTGGTCCGCAGAGAAATGTCGTCCCCCCAAAAGCAATTAATCCAGGCTGCGTGGGAACACAAGGCTTGTGTCGCTTGCATTGTGGATAACACGAGGTAGTGAGGGGAGGGGGGGGAAGGATGGAGCAGGGGAATTTGCCCCCCTCACCCTCCACGCCTGGCCTGGCCAACCGGGCTGCTTCTTCCTGCTTCTTTCTTCTTCTGCTTTTGGCTGCGCGCAAGGAAAGCAGCCAAGGTCCTTCTTTCTCTCCCCCAAACTCCACCAGAAATGAGTCTTTGGGACCCTGCAAGGCCTCCTGCCTCAAGAGACTGCGCCGGCAAAGACTCCTTTCTGGCGGAGTTTGGGGGAGAGAAAGAAAGACTTCTGCGGCTTCTGCTGCTTTCCTTGCATGCAGCCAAAAGTCTCTCCCTCTCTCTCCCTGAGAACGGAGCTGGAGATGGTATCCTGCAATCCCAAATAAAGAAAGATCGATCGGTAGGAAAACGGGGTGGGGGATTTTCCTGCAGACTTTTTGGGGGTGATTTTCCCAGGGTCTCTGGTCCGCGGGATTTAAAATTATGACTTTGGGGGTCCCTGAGGTCCAAAGGGTTGGTGAGCCCTGGAGTAGTCCCACCAAATAAATCTGAGCTGCAGGAATCCAGATGACCACTAGATGGCGGCATAGAGCTGCAGAAAACCCTGGTGGAGGTTTAAGGTTATTATGTGCATTTTCAGTCTAGGTAAATTTCATATAGTTAGTCCTTGACTTATGAGAATAGAATAGAATTCTTTATTGGCCAAGTGTGATTAGACACACAAGGAATTTGTCTTGGTGCAAATGCTCTCAGTGCAACTAGATTGATACTCCTTGCAGAAAAGCTGGTCATTGCGCCCAAGAGAAGGGTACTGTATCACTGGAGGTTTTTAAGAGACTAGTTAGTCACTGGAAGTGTATAGATTCTCCTGTTTGATTGTGGGGCTGGACTGGAAGTCCTCTAAGGTCCCTTCCAGCTTATTCTATTCTACTCTACTTTACTCTACTCTACTCTACATTCTATTCTATTCCATTCCTTTCCTTTCCTTTCCTTTCATGTCAATTCTGTTCTATTCTATTCTATTCTATTCTATTCTATTCTATTCTATTCTATTCTGTTTTTTATTTTATTCTATTCTATTTTCTCATTCTATTCTATTCTGTTTTTTATTTTATTCTATTCTATTTTCTCATTCTATTCTATTCTGTTTTTTATTTTATTCTATTCTATTTTCTCATTCTATTCTATTCTGTTTTTTATTTTATTCTATTCTATTTTCTCATTCTATTCTATTCTGTTTTTTATTCTATTCCATTCTATTTTCTCATTCTATTCTATTCTGTTTTTTATTCTATTCCATTCTATTTTCTCATTCTATTCTATTCTGTTTTTTATTTTATTCCATTCTATTTTCTCATTCTATTCTATTCTGTTTTTTATTTTATTCTATTCTATTTTCTCATTCTATTCTATTCTGTTCTGTTCTATTCTATTCTATTCTATTCTCAAAACTCTCCAACTTCTGGTGGCAAGCAGTTCCACTGGTTAATTGTCTTCACTTTTAGGAAGTTTCTCCTTAATCCCAGGTTGCTTCTCTCCTGGATTAGTTTCCATCCATTGCTTCTTGTCCTGTCCTCAGGGGCTTTGGAGAATAGCTTGATTGCCTCTTCTTTGGGGCAGCCCCTCATATACTGGAAGCTGCTATCTTGTCACCCCCTGATCCTTCTTTTCATTAAACTAGACATTCATCCCCAATTCCTGCAACCATTCTTCGAATGTTTCAGCCTCCGGCCCTCTAATGATCTATATCCAGGGTCTGAGAAATTAACGGGTGTCTCAACAGGAAGTGAGATTTGGAGATGAGTCATTGTCTGTCTCCTAACAACCATGGATGTTGGTTATTTCCTGTGCTGATTAGCCACCTTGAGGCCAGGTTGGATCCTTTCTAGGACATTCCTGAATCTGGATTTTTTTTTTAAAAAAAAACACCATTTAAATCTGTATCCATACACTCCGACATAATATACCTATCCAGGTAGGCTTCGATTTACAACCACAACACTTACAACCACGAAGTGAGACATTTGGTTCAGCACGTTTTTCAACCCAGGTTACGACCTTTCAGCGAATCATTGCCCGTCGTTAAATTAGTCACACGGTTGTTAAGCGAATCGGGTTTGCCCAGTTGACTTGGCTCATCAGAAGTTCTCCAAAAGGGGATCGTGTGACCCCAGGAACACTGCAGCTGTCGTAAACAGGGGTGGGATTCTACAGGTTTGCACCTATTCGCTAGAACCGGTTGTTAACATTCTAAGCAGTCCGGAGAGCCGGTTGTTAGAAGAAATTACTGGGCTAATCCTGTAAGGAAGGCAGGAAGGAATCATTCTGGTGTTGCTTACAGAAACTGCCTCTCCACTAACCCTTATTACATTCTTGGCAGGACTAAGAATGTCTCTGGAGTTGTTTTTCCCTCCTTTGCTAGTACTTTGCTTGTGTGGAGGGACCATTCAAAATTACAATGGCACTGAAAAAAGTGACTTATGACCATTTTTCACACATACGACTGTTGCAGCATCCCCACAGTCACGAGAGGCCAGGCGAGGAGATGCACGCCTCGATATGAGTGATGTTGAGTTGGCCACACCCAGCCAATAACATGACCACCAAGCAACGCTCCCCCCAGCCACATGACCACCAAGCCACGCCCACCACCTAAACCATGCCCACAGAACCGGTTGTTAAATTGAATCCCAGCCCTGGTCGTAAATATGAGTCAACCACCAAGGGCCTGAATTTCGATCACGTGACCCTGGGGATCTTATGACAGTCATTAAGTGTGAAAAACGGTCCTAAGCCCCTTTCTTCAGGGCCGTTGTAACTTGGAACAGTCACTAAATGAAGTGCTGTAAGTTGAGAACTCCCTGTACACACACACACACACACACACACACACATACACACAATGTGTGTGTGTCAAGGGTGGGATTCAAATGTCTTAATAACCAGTTCTGTGGGCGTGGCCTAATTTATGGGTGTGGCTTGGTGGTCATGTGACTGGGTGGGCATGGGTTGTATGGAAATATTCATGTAAATATTGAAATTTTTTATTTTAAAAAAGAGCAACTTTTACCCAAAATCAGGCAGTGCAAGCAGGCAGATTGAGTTGCTCACAGAATCACAAATTCACTTAGAGATCTACCTTTCTGCCATCTGCTACCTGAGTCTGTCCCATACAATTTGCTTGCAAGCAAACTCGTAAAATTAACTCCCAACACACCATGTATGTAAATATTGAAATTTTTATTTAGAAAAAGAGCACTTTTACCCCAAAGCAGGCAAAGCAGGCAGGCAGATTGAGTTGCTCCCAGAATCACAGATTCACTTAGAGATCTACCTTTCTGCCATCTGCTACCTGAGTCTGTCCCGTACAATTTGCTTGCAAGCAAACCCATAAAATAAAAAGCTGCTTCTTCTAGGAGGCTTCCCTGAGGTCCAGGAGGCAAAAAAGGGGCACAGGGCATGGGAGGGGGCAAGGCTTCACATACACCCCAAGCTCCATTTTTTGCCTTCCTGGGCCCCAGGGAACAAAAAACTCCCCCCAGGAGGCTTCCCTGAGGCCCAGGAGGCAAAATAAATAAATAAAAATAAAATGGGGGAGGGGATGTGCTGCAAAAAAAAGCCACGCCCAGCCAGTCACGTGTCCATGTCCACCTGGCCACGCCCATCTAGCCACACCCACAGAACCGGTTGTCAAAAAATTGGAATCCCACCCCGGGCCTCCGGAGGCGCTCTCTCTCTCTCTCTTTCAGAATTTTTAGGAGGCCCGTTTTTTTTTCCTCCCCAAGATGCCACATGGGCCCCGCCCTTACCTGGGATCCAAAAGAAGAGGCCGTGTGGGGACACACCTGGGAGGGATGTGGTGCGGTGGGCAGGGCCAGCCAGGGGTGGGAGTTGCCGGTTCGCTGGCCATAAAATTTAACAACCAGGTCGCCTGAACCGGTGCAAACCGTTAGCAGCCAATTTTCCCCCCCCTGACTACCTGTACGTAGGTATGTATGCATTCTGCTGCTGCAGGTGTGGTAACCACCTCTGTGCAACCCTACGTGCATTTTCACCGAATTCCCTGCAGATGTGGCAGCAAATTGAGCCACCAGCATTGGATTTTTTTCCACGCCTTGTGCAAAAAAAATGGGGGGTGGGATTTTATTCCCGTTTCCCTCTTGTAAGTCCCAGTGACCTCATTTAACTTCCGCTGATTTATTGGGGTTTTTTTTTTCTTCTTCTTTTTAATTTGCTGCAGAATTTCAGGCAAGCACCCTTTCGTTTCCTTCGCCTGAAAAAGCATTTTTATTTTCCTCTGAGGTTTTCCGCCTACCAAGAAAATGTGGATGGCCATCATTGCACTTTGTTCAAACTTCAGCCTAGACAGTCTTCGACTTACGACTGCAGTTGAGATGGGAATTTCCATTGCTAGGTCCTTAAACGAGACACGGCCCAAGTTGCAACCTCTTTTCCTACTGTTGTGAAGCGAACAGGCTTTCGGCAGCTGGGGAGGCTTAGTTTGAATTTTAGTTTAGTTTCTTTGTGGCTTTGTGTGCTGTTGGTGACGTTGATTGACAGTTCGGAGAATTCATGAAGCTCAGAGACAGAGAGAGAGAGAGAGGGGGTGTACATTTGGCAACCAGGTTAAGTGGGTTACAACCAGGGTTTGGTCTCCGTGCTCCAGAGGAAAGCAGGTTTAATTTGACTTTAAGGTTTTGGAGAAGGGAAATAGGGGACGCAGCTTAAAAATTAAAGGAGAAAAATCTTAAGCTACAGGAATATGAATTAAAATGATAGATAGATAGATAGATAGATAGATAGATAGATAGATAGATAGATAGATAGATGATAGATAGATGATAGACAGACAGACAGACAGACAGACAGATATTCTTTATTGGCCATAGTGTGATTGGACACACAAGGAATTTGTCTTGGTGCAAATGCTCTCAGTGTCCATAAAAGAAAGATACATTCATCAGAGATCAGAATCATCAGGTCCAACACTTAGATAGAGTCATAGGGTACAATAAGAATAGAATAGAATAGAATAGAATAGAATAGAATAGAGAATAAATAGAATAAAATAGAGAATAGTGTGATTGGACACAAGGAATCGAATTGAATCGCAGAATAGAATATAGAATAGTGTAGAATAGAATAGAATAGAATAGAATAGAATAGAATAGAACAGAACAGAACAGAACAGAACAGAATATTGGGATAAAAGAATAGAACAGAACAGAACAGAATATAGAATAGAATAGAATAGAATAGAATAGAATAGAATAGAATAGAATAAGGAATAGAATAGAATAGAATAGAATAGAATAGAATAGAATAGAATAGAATAGAATAGAATAGAATAGAATAGAATAGAATAGAATAGAGAATAGAATTTCTTAATTGGCCAAGTGTGATTGGACATACAAGGAATTTGTCTTTGGTGCAAATGTTCTCAGTGTACATAAAAGAAAAGATACATTTGTCAAGAATCATCAGGTCCAACACTTAATAATAATCACAGGGTACAGTAAGCAATCAAATCATACTAGGAAACAGTCCATATAAATCGTAAGGATACAAGCAGCAAAGTTACAGTCATACAGTCACAAGTGGGAGGGGATGGATGATAAGGAGTGATGAGAAGATTAATAGTAATAGTAGTGCAGACTTTGTAAATAGTTGAACAGTGTTGAGGAAATTGTTTGTTTAGCAGAGTGATGGCATTGGGGAAAAAACTGAGTCCTTGTGTCTAGTTGTTCTGGTGTGCAGTCCTCTATAGCGTCGTTTTGAGGGAAGGAGTTGAAACAGTTTATGTCCGGGATGTGAGGGGTCTGTAGAGATTTTCACAGCCCTTTTGACTCAGGGTGCAGGATACAGGTCCTCAATTGAAGGCAGGTGGGTAGCCATTGTTTTTTCTCTGCAGTCCTAATTATCTGTCCTGTCTGTGTCTGTCCTGTTGGGTTGTAGAACCAAACCAGACAGTCATAGAGATGCAGATGACAGACTCAATCCTTCCTCTGTAGAACTTACAGATTCAGATTAACAGAGTTGGAAGGGACCTTGTAGGTCACCTAGTCCAACCCCCCGTCTGTATCAGCAGCTCCTTGGGCAGTTTGAGCTTCCTGAGTTGGTGCAAAAAGAACATTCTTTATTGGGCTTTTTTGATGATGTTTCTGATGTAAGGTGTCCATTTTAGGTCTTGGGATATGATGGAGCCTAGATCATCCTTGTCTATAGAGATTCTCAGTCATCCAGAGCTGAGGAAGCTTCTTAAAGAATAACAGAGTTGGAAGGGACCTTGGAGGTCTTCTAGTCCAACCCCTTGCTCAAGCAGGAGACCCTAACCATCAGAAGCAAAATGTCTTCAATGAAAAACCAGAAAGTCCAGTTGAAAAAGCACCTTTGGAATAAAATTTAAAAAATCATCATTATACCCATTCCTCAGTTTATGATAATTGAAGCCCAACATTTCCGCAGCTCAACAAAGTTGCTAAGTAAGTTTTGTCCCGTTTTGTGACCTTTCTGGCTGCCATTGTCATGTGAATCACTGCCGGTGTGAAGTTAGTAACCTGGTTGTTAAGTGAATCAGGCTTCCCCACTGGCTTTGCTTGTCGAAAGGTCGCAGGGATGGATGACGGGACCCCCAGGACGCTGCCACCGTCGTAAGTATGAGTCTGAATTTTAATGCTGCGATGGTCGTAAGTGTGAACAACGGTCCTAAGTCCCTTTTCTCAGCCTTGTTGCAGCTTTGGTCAGTAGATAACAGATAACAGATAATCAGAGTTGGAAGGGACCTTATAGGTCATCTAGTCCAACCCCCTGTCCAAGCTGAAAGCCAGCTGGGTGACTTTGGGCCAATCACCGGGAGACGGGGAGTTCTAGTCCCGCCTTAGGCATGAAAGCCAGCTGGGTGACTTTGGGCCAATCACCAGGAGACGGGGAGTTCTAGTCCCACCTTAGGCACAAAAGCCAGTGGGGTGACTTTGGGCCAATCACCAGAAGACGGTGAATTCTAGTCCCGCCTTAGGCATGAAAGCCAATTGGGTGACTTTGGGCCAATCACCAGGAGACGGGGAGTTCTAGTCCCGCCTTAGGCATGAAAGGCAGCTGGGTGACTTTGGGCCAATCACCAGGAGACGGTGAGTTCTAGTCCCGCCTTAGGCATGAAAGCCAATTGGGTGACTTTGGGCCAATCACCAGGAGACGGGGAGTTCTAGTCCCGCCTTAGGCATGAAAGGCAGCTGGGTGACTTTGGGCCAATCACCAGGAGGCGGGGAGTTCTAGTCCCACCTTAGGCACAAAAGCCAGTGGGGTGACTTTGGGCCAATCACCAGAAGATGGTGAGTTCTAGTCCCGCCTTAGGCATGAAAGCCAATTGGGTGACTTTGGGCCAATCACCAGGAGACGGGAGTTCTAGTCCCGCCTTAGGCATGAAAGGCAGCTGGGTGACTTTGGGCCAATCACCAGGAGACGGTGAGTTCTAGTCCCGCCTTAGTCATGAAAGCCAATTGGGTGACTTTGGGCCAATCACCAGGAGACGGGGAGTTCTAGTCCCGCCTTAGGCATGAAAGCCAGCTGGGTGACTTTGGGCCAATCACCAGGAGACAGTGAGTTCTAGTCCCGCCTTAGGCATGAAAGCCAATTGGGTGACTTTGGGCCAATCACCAGGAGACGGGGAGTTCTAGTCCCGCCTTAGGCATGAAAGGCAGCTGGGTGACTTTGGGCCAATCACCAGGAGACGGTGAATTCTAGTCCCGCCTTAGGCATGAAAGCCAATTGGGTGACTTTGGGCCAATCACCAGAAGATGGTGAGTTCTAGTCCCGCCTTAGGCATGAAAGCCAATTGGGTGACTTTGGGCCAATCACCAGGAGACGGGGAGTTCTAGTCCCGCCTTAGGCATGAAAGGCAGCTGGGTGACTTTGGGCCAATCACCAGGAGACGGTGAATTCTAGTCCCCCTTAGGCATGAAAGCCAATTGGGTGACTTTGGGCCAATCACCAGGAGACGGTGAGTTCTAGTCCCGCCTTAGGCATGAAAGCCAATTGGGTGACTTTGGGCCAATCACCAGAAGATGGTGAGTTCTAGTCCCGCCTTAGGCATGAAAGCCAATTGGGTGACTTTGGGCCAATCACCAGGCGACGGTGAGTTCTAGTCCTGCCTTAGGCCTGAAATCCAACTGGGTGACTTTGGGCCAATCACCAGGAGACGGTGAATTCTAGTCCCGCCTTAGGCATGAAAGCCAATTGGGTGACTTTGGGCTAATCACCAGGAGACGGTGAGTTCTAGTCCCGCCTTAGGCATGAAAGCCAATTGGGTGACTTTGGGCCAATCACCAGAAGATGGTGAGTTCTACTCCGCCTTAGGCATGAAAGCCAATTGGGTGACTTTGGGCCAATCACCAGGCGACGGTGAGTTCTAGTCCTGCCTTAGGCCTGAAATCCAACTGGGTGACTTTGGGCCAATCACCAGGAGACAGTGAGTTCTAGTCCCGCCTTAGGCATGAAAGCCAATTGGGTGACTTTGGGCCAATCACCAGGCGACGGTGAGTTCTAGTCCTGCCTTAGGCCTGAAATCCAACTGGGTGACTTTGGGCCAATCACCAGGAGACGGTGAGTTCTAGTCCCGCCTTAGGCATGAAAGCCGGCTGGGTGACTTTGGGCCAATCACCAGGAGACAGTGAGTTCTAGTCCCGCCTTAGGCATGAAAGCCAATTGGGTGACTTTGGGCCAATCACCAGAAGATGGTGAGTTCTAGTCTCGCCTTAGGCATGAAAGCCAATTGGGTGACTTTGGGCCAATCACCAGGCGACGGTGAGTTCTAGTCCTGCCTTAGGCCTGAAATCCAACTGGGTGACTTTGGGCCAATCACCAGGAGACAGTGAGTTCTAGTCCCGCCTTAGGCATGAAAGCCAATTGGGTGACTTTGGGCCAATCACCAGAAGATGGTGAGTTCTAGTCCCGCCTTAGGCATGAAAGCCAATTGGGTGACTTTGGGCCAATCACCAGGCCACGGTGAGTTCTAGTCCTGCCTTAGGCCTGAAATCCAACTGGGTGACTTTGGGCCAATCACCAGGAGACGGTGAGTTCTAGTCCCGCCTTAGGCATGAAAGCCGGCTGGGTGACTTTGGGCCAATCACCAGGAGACGGTGAGTTCTAGTCCCGCCTTAGGCATGAAAGCCGGCTGGGTGACTTTGGGCCAATCACCAGGAGACGGTGAGTTCTAGTCCCGCCTTAGGCATGAAAGCCGGCTGGGTGACTTTGGGCCAATCACCAGGAGACGGTGAGTTCTAGTCCCGCCTTAGGCATGAAAGCCGGCTGGGTGACTTTGGGCCAATCACCAGGAGACGGGGAGTTCTAGTCCCGCCTTAGGCATGAAAGCCGGCTGGGTGACTTTGGGCCAATCACCAGGAGACGGTGAGTTCTAGTCCCGCCTTAGGCATGAAAGCCGGCTGGGTGACTTTGGGCCAATCACCAGGAGTCGGTGAGTTCTAGTCCCGCCTTAGGCATGAAAGCCGGCTGGGTGACTTTGGGCCAATCACCAGGAGACGGTGAGTTCTAGTCCCGCCTTAGGCATGAAAGCCGGCTGGGTGACTTTGGGCCAATCACCAGGAGACGGTGAGTTCTAGTCCCGCCTTAGGCATGAAAGCCGGCTGGGTGACTTTGGGCCAATCACCAGGAGACGGGGAGTTCTAGTCCCGCCTTAGGCATGAAAGCCGGCTGGGTGACTTTGGGCCAATCACCAGGAGACGGGGAGTTCTAGTCCCGCCTTAGGCATGAAAGCCGGCTGGGTGACTTTGGGCCAATCACCAGGAGTCGGTGAGTTCTAGTCCCGCCTTAGGCATGAAAGCCGGCTGGGTGACTTTGGGCCAATCACCAGAAGACGGTGAGTTCTAGTCCCGCCTTAGGCATGAAAGCCGGCAGGGTGACTTTGGGCCAATCACCAGGAGTCGGTGAGTTCTAGTCCCGCCTTAGGCATGAAAGCCGGCTGGGTGACTTTGGGCCAATCACCAGGAGACGGTGAGTTCTAGTCCCGCCTTAGGCATGAAAGCCGGCTGGGTGACTTTGGGCCAATCACCAGGAGACGGTGAGTTCTAGTCCCGCCTTAGGCATGAAAGCCGGCTGGGTGACTTTGGGCCAATCACCAGGAGACGGTGAGTTCTAGTCCCGCCTTAGGCATGAAAGCCGGCTGGGTGACTTTGGGCCAATCACCAGGAGACGGTGAGTTCTAGTCCCGCCTTAGGCATGAAAGCCGGCTGGGTGACTTTGGGCCAATCACCAGGAGACGGGAGTTCTAGTCCCGCCTTAGGCATGAAAGCCAGCTGGGTGACTTTGGGCCAATCACCAGGAGACGGTGAGTTCTAGTCCCGCCTTAGGCATGAAAGCCGGCTGGGTGACTTTGGGCCAATCACCAGGAGTCGGTGAGTTCTAGTCCCGCCTTAGGCATGAAAGCCACTGGGTGACTTTGGGCCAATCACCAGGAGACTGGGAGTTCTAGTCCCGCCTTAGGCATGAAAGCCAGCTGGGTGACTTTGGGCCAATCACCAGGAGACAGGGAGTTCTAGTCCTGGAACTTCCATTGCCAACTGAGGCAGTTGTTCATGTGAGTCGTATCAAACCCTTTTGCTGTTGTTCTGAAGTAAATCATGGTTGTTAAGGAAATAATTTGGGTTTGTTTAGTGCAGGGATCCCCAACCTTTTCGACGCGCTGCCCGGTACCAGCATCAGCTGGGCGCCGTGGCCAGTACCGCATCAACTGGGCACCGCCATCTTTTGACGAAAAGTGCTTCCGGTGACCTCACCGGGCACTTTTCGTCAAAAGATGGCGGGCGCCAGTGCTTCCAGTGAGCTTTTCGGGTAGAAATGGCTTTCACCGGAAAAGCTCACGAGCTGCTATGCCGCCATCTTTTTGATGAAAAAGTGCTTCCGGTGAGCTTTCTACCCGGAAAAGCTCACCGGAAGCACTTTACCAAAAAGATGGCGGCGCCAGCAACCAGTGGCCCGGTAAGAGTTGTTCCGGACCGGTATCGGTCCGCGGACCGCGATTGGGGACCCCTGGTTTAGTGCATCACACGTGTGTTAACTGAATCTGTCTTGACCTAGTTTATCAGAAGCTGGCTAAGGCAGGGAAATCACAAACCACAATCAAGCAACCCGAAATGACCATGACTGTCATAAATTACATGTTCAGTAACCACGTGCCCAATTTTTTTCATCGTTGTGACGCCGAGGATGCCATGATGGTCGTAAGTACAAGGACCAATCATAAGTCACCTTCTTCAGTACTTGTTGTAACTTTGGGCAGTTGCTAAACAAGTATTGTAAGTTGAGGGCTAACCTATATCCCACGCCTGTGAAAATCTGCACAATGCTTGGCTTGGCTGAACGGGGGCCGTATAAATAGCATTATCTCTTCACCACCATTCCTTCCACCATGCATGCCAGTCCTAGTTTCAGGATGTGCCAGGCAGAAGCACATCGCACATGAGCTGCCAGGCACATGATTGGGAAAATAGCAAGTGGCACTCCTTGCTTGTTGGGAGAACTTAAAATAATGGCTTCTTGGCCAAAGAAAGAAAAAAGAAAGAGTTGGCCAAATTTTTCCATCCTAGCAGGCTGAAGTGGGGAAGGACTGTGGGGTCCTTGGTGCTCTCTGAGCTTCTGGGGTTTTCTGGCAGACGTTTCATGACCCAACTAGGGAACATCATCAGTGCTACAAGATTGAGTGCTAATCCTTCTCCCTTCTAGCACTGATGATGTTCCCTAGTTTAGGTAATGAAACGTCTGCCAGAAAACCACCAAGCTCAGAGACCATTAAGGGCCCCATAATCGCCTCCTCCTCCTCCCCCTCCTCCTCCTCCTCCTCCTTCTTCCTCCTCCTCCTCCTCCTCCCCCTTCTTCTTCTTCTTCTTCTTCTTCTTCTTCTTCTTCTTCTTCTTCTTCTTCTTCTTCTTCTTCTTCTTCTTCTTCTTCTTCTTCTTCTTCTTCTTCTTCCTCCTCCTCCTCCTCCTCCTCCTCCTCCTCTTCTTCTTGTTCTTCTTCCTCCTCCTCCTCCTCCTCCCTCCTCCTCCTCCTCCTCCTCCTCCTCCTCCTCCTCCTCCTCCTCCTCCTCCTCCTCCTCCTCCTCTTCTTCTTCTTCTTCTTCTTCTTCTTCTTCTTCTTCTTCTTCTTCTTCTTCTTCTTCTTCTTCTTCTTCTTCTTCTTCTTCTTCCTCCTCCTCCTCCTCCTCCTCCTCCTCCTCCTCCTCTTCTTCCTCTTCTTCCTCCTCCTCCTCTCCTCCTCCTCCTCCTCCTCCTCCTCCTCCTTCTCCTCCTTCTCCTTCTCCTCCCTCTTCTCCTTCTCTTCCTCTTCCTCCTCCTCTCTGCAAACTCACCGATGAAACAAATGCAGTGATTTAAGTGACTTAGCAACTTTGACAGGGAAAGTTGTAAAGTGGGGCAAAGTTCACTTAGCCTATGTCTCACTTAGCAACTGAAATTTTGACCTCAGTCATGGTCATAAGTCAAGGATGACTACCTGTACAGGTGAAACAGTTGTAAGGATGTTAAGAAAAAGTTTGCTACTCTCCGGGGCACCGTTTTTGCAAAATCCGGTAGCCAAAAAAATAGTACATTATGCAGTGAGATGCTGTCCAATATGTTAAGTGGTGCATTATTATTTTTTTGAAAACTGCTAAGAGAAAAAGGAGAAAATGAGGATATAAAAATAAGTGACTTTTGCTTTGACAGTAGAGTGAAACGAGGGAATTGATGCAGGGAGGAAACAAATAAATTTATTTTTTTCCCCAAAACTTTTCTTTTCCAAAGTTACAATTCTTGTGGGTGTTCTGTTGGGTTTTAAAGCAGGCGGGAATTTTATTACTGGTGCTAAGAAGGTCCGTAACGAGGGCAACAACTTGGCTTTATTTCACTATCTTTATCCAAAGCTCGATAGCAACCCATCCAATTATTAAAACAACTAAAAATGAAACTGCAGTTGGCTGTTTGCTTTGTGGTGTTTTCATGACTGTTGTTCTTTACTGCTTTGCATTTTTCTGGCCCTGTTCTGGAATTGGTATTTGCCCACTTCAAAAAAAATCCACAGGAAAAGGAATGAAATGTTTCAACACCCCCCCACAAAAGGATTTGCTAGATCCTGGGGGGGACATAAAACACAGATGAAAATCTGGGCTGGTTAGAGATCTAATCTTGCTCAGATTCCCTAGAAAAGGACAAAACCAACAGGGCAACAATTTGTTATTGTCCCAGAACAGACGATCTTGAAATTTCAAAGCGCTTCCTATATCTTTTATCCTTGCAAGCAGGGGGTCAATGTTTTCCACAATCTCTTTAGTATATAAAAATAAACCAGCATTTTACAAGGTCTGGTGCTGGGTCAGCCTTGGAAGGAGCTAACTTTTTGGAAACGAGACAAAAAGCGCGCATGATCCCAGAGCTCAATTCGTCTTTTGCACGTGGGGAAGCCGATTGCAAAGCGGGGGGGAGGGAAAAGGGATAAAATAACATTAAATAAATGAAAGAATACAGGGAGGTCTTGACGTGTGACCACAACAAAGCCCAAAATTGATCTTGGGAAGTGAGACAGTTTTTTAAAAAGTGAATTTTTCCCTCCTTTTATGACCTGTCTTGCCCCCGCCACTAAGTGAATCACAGCAGTTGTTGAGTTAGTCAGGGACCTTCTCTCCGGCAGTGTGTGCTGTTCTGTGTGTGGTATTTACAGTGTCTGTTGTAAGTGGCTGTTTAGGTGTTGATTGTGGGGGGTGAATAGCTGGCTATGAAGTCGTTGGATGCCCAGCCCTGCCCTCCTATAGAACAGACCAGTAGAGAACAGAATACAATAGAAGTTAGAAGGGAACCTTAGAGGTCTTCTAGTCCAACCCCCTGCTCAGGCAGGAAACCCTAAGCCATTTCAGACAAAATGGTTATCCAATCTTTTCTTAAAAACTTCCAGTGATGGAGCACCCACAACTTCTGGAGTTAAGTTGTTCCACTGATTAATTGTTCTCCTTGTCAGGGAATTTCTCCTTAATTTCAGGTTGCTTCTCTGCTTGCTTAGTTTCTATCCGTTGCTTCTTTTTCTGCCTTCAGATGCTTTGGAGAATAGCTTGACTCCCTCTTCTTTGGGG
Source organism: Notechis scutatus (assembly GCF_049901735.1). Lineage (NCBI taxonomy): Eukaryota > Metazoa > Chordata > Lepidosauria > Squamata > Elapidae > Notechis > Notechis scutatus. Next base: position 167,100,643 of record NC_142012.1, on the reverse strand, counting down.
CAGCCCCTCAAATACTGGATGACATTCATCCCCGAGTTTCTATCTATCTATCTATCTATCTATCTATCTATCTATCTATCTATCTATCTATCTATCTATCTATCTATCCATCTATCTATCTATCTATCATCTATCTATCATCTATCTATCTATCTATCTATCTATCTATCCATCCATCTATCCATATCTATCTATCTATCTATCTATCTATCTATCTATCTATCTATCTATCTATCTATCATGTATCTATCTATCTATCATCTATCTTTATGTATCTATCATTTATCTATCTATCTATCTATCTATCTATCTATCTATCTATCTATCTATCATCTATCATCTATCATCTATCTATCTATCTATCTATCTATCATCTATCATCTATCATCTATCATCTATCTATCGTCTATCTATCATTTATCTATCTCTCTCTCTATCTATCTATCTATCTATCTATCTATCTATCTATCTATCTATCTATCGTCTATCGTCTATCTCTATCGTCTATCTATCATTTATCTATCATCTATCTATCTATCTATCTATCATCTATCTATCTATCTATCTATCTATCTATCTATCATCTATCTATCATTTATCTATCATCTATCATCTATCATCTATCATCTATCATCTATCGTCTATCTATCGTCTATCTATCATTTCTCTCTCTCTCTCTCTCTATCTATCTATCTATCTATCTATCTATCTATCTATCTATCTATCTATCTATCTATCTCTGGGAAAATTCCTAAAATGTTCCCTCTCTTAGCTGGGCAGGAACAATTTATTTAACTGACATCCAGGCTGGAGCAGAGGGACGCAACCTGAAACCATCCAATAGTGGAAGAAGACAGGTTGAAACCAGGTTTAATACCAGTAAGCATAACTGTGTGAGGGATCTTAGCAGCCAAAAAAGCCAATGCAATCCATAGTTGCATTAACAGAGGGATACAATCCAGATCAAGGGGGGTACTAATACCCCTCTATAAAGCCTTAGTAAGGCCACACCTAGAGTCCTGCATCCAGTTTTGGTCACCACGCTATCAAAAAGATGTTGAGACTCTAGAAAAAGTGCAGAGAAGAGCAACCAGGAGGATGAGGGGACTGGAGGCTAAAACATACGACGGACGGTTGCAGGAAATGGGTCTGGGTAGTCTTGGGAAGAGAAGGACCAGGGGAGACAGGAGAGCATCTTCCAAAATTTGAGGGGCTGCCCCAGAGAGGAGGAAGAGGGGGTCAAGCTATTCTCCAAAGAACCCAAGGCCAGACAAGGAATCATGAATGGAAACTGAACCAGGAGAGATTCAACCTGGAAATAAGGAGAAACTTTCTGACAGGGAGAACAACCAACCGATGGAACAGAAGTTGCCTTCGGAAGTTGTGGGAGCTTCATCCCTGGAGGCTTTCAAGAAGAGACTGGACTGACATCTGTCAGAAATGGTGTAGGGTCCCCCCCTTGGGCGGGGTGTGTGGACTAGATGACCTACAAGGTCCCTTCCAACTCTGTTCATCTGTTAAATCTGTTAGAGGCATTTTTGTTTTCTCGTTTCTTGTTTTTATCACTGGCAGCCATCGCCCAGCTGATTGCTAGACAACGATTAACTAGAAATGACCTTAGTGGGTGAAAAACACGAAGCCACCTCGGTTCAAACAGGCTCCCCTTTGCTCTTGGTCATAAAAAAGAAAAAGAAAAAGAAACCGAGTAATTTTCCACCAGGAGCAGCGTTGGAGTCATTGATGCTAGGGCCAAAATGCTGCTTTGGCCTACATAGGGAGTCCTCGGATTACGACCACAAGGGAGCCCAACCTGTCATTTTGCAAATTAACATTTGTTAATTGAGTTTTTTTTTGCCCCCTTTGACGAGCTTCCTTGCCACTGTTGTTCAGCGAAACACTGCAGTGGTTGAGATAGTAACACCGGCCGTTAAGTGAATCGGGTGTCCAGTTCCCTCCCCCATTGGCTTTGCTGGTTAGAAGGTTACAAATGAGGGGTCACAAATGGCAGTTATCTATTATTAAGGAAATGCAGATGGCTGCCCAACACATTTGTGGTGATTCACGGCGGGGTTACAAAAATAAAACCCCAAATAGAAATGCTGAATGACTTTGGGCCAATCACCAGGAGTCGGTGAGTTCTAGTCCCGCCTTAAGTATGAAAGCTGACTGGGCGACTTTGGTCCAATCACCAGGAGTCAGTGAGTTCTAGTCCCGCCTTAGGCATGAAAGCCAACTGGGTGACTTTGGGCCAATCACCAGGTGATGGTGAGTTCTAGTCCCGCCTTAAGTATGAAAGCTGACTGGGCGACTTTGGTCCAATCACCAGGAGTCGGTGAGTTCTAGTCCCGCCTTAGGCATGAAAGGCAGCTGGGTGACTTTGGGCCAATCACCAGGAGACGGTGAGTTCTAGTCCCGCCTTAGGCATGAAAGGCAGCTGGGTGACTTTGGGCCAATCACCAGGAGACGGGGAGTTCTAGTCCCGCCTTAGGCATGAAAGCCAAGTGGGTGACTTTGGGCCAATCACCAGAAGACGGTGAGTTCTAGTCCCGCCTTAGGCATGAAAGCCAAGTGGGTGACTTTGGGCCAATCACCAGGAGACGGTGAGTTCTAGTCCCGCCTTAGGCATGAAAGCCAAGTGGGTGACTTTGGGCCAATCACCAGAAGACGGTGAGTTCTAGTCCCGCCTTAGGCATGAAAGCCAAGTGGGTGACTTTGGTCCAATCACCAGGAGTCGGTGAGTTCTAGTCCCGCCTTAAGCATGAAAGCTGACTGGGCGACTTTGGTCCAATCACCAGGAGTCGGTGAGTTCTAGTCCCGCCTTAAGTATGAAAGCTGACTGGGCGACTTTGGTCCAATCACCAGGAGTCGGTGAGTTCTAGTCCCGCCTTAAGTATGAAAGCTGACTGGGCGACTTTGGTCCAATCACCAGGAGTCGGTGAGTTCTAGTCCCGCCTTAAGTATGAAAGCTGACTGGGCGACTTTGGTCCAATCACCAGGAGTCAGTGAGTTCTAGTCCCGCCTTAAGTATGAAAGCTGACTGGGCAACTTTGGTCCAATCACCAGGAGATGGTGAGTTCTAGTCCCGCCTTAAGTATGAAAGCTGACTGGGCGACTTTGGTCCAATCACCAGGAGTCGGTGAGTTCTAGTCCCGCCTTAGGTATGAAAGCTGACTGGGCAACTTTGGTCCAATCACCAGGAGTCGGTGAGTTCTAGTCCCGCCTTAGGTATGAAAGCTGACTGGGCGACTTTGGTCCAATCACCAGGAGACGGTGAGTTCTAGTCCCACCTTAGCCATGAAAGCTGACTGGGCAACTTTGGTCCAATCACCAGGAGATGGTGAGTTCTAGTCCCGCCTTAAGTATGAAAGCTGACTGGGCGACTTTGGTCCAATCACCAGGAGTCGGTGAGTTCTAGTCCCGCCTTAAGTATGAAAGCTGACTGGGCGACTTTGGTCCAATCACCAGGAGTCGGTGAGTTCTAGTCCCGCCTTAGGTATGAAAGTTGACTGGGTGACTTTGGTCCAATCACCAGGAGTCAGTGAGTTCTAGTCCCGCCTTAAGTATGAAAGCTGACTGGGTGACTTTGGTCCAATCACCAGGAGTCGGTGAGTTCTAGTCCCGCCTTAAGTATGAAAGCTGACTGGGTGACTTTGGTCCAATCACCAGGAGTCAGTGAGTTCTAGTCCCGCCTTAAGTATGAAAGTTGACTGGGTGACTTTGGTCCAATCACCAGGAGTCAGTGAGTTCTAGTCCCGCCTTAAGTATGAAAGCTGACTGGGTGACTTTGGTCCAATCACCAGGAGTCGGTGAGTTCTAGTCCCGCCTTAAGTATGAAAGCTGACTGGGTGACTTTGGTCCAATCACCAGGAGTCGGTGAGTTCTAGTCCCGCCTTAAGTATGAAAGCTGACTGGGTGACTTTGGTCCAATCACCAGGAGTCGGTGAGTTCTAGTCCCGCCTTAAGTATGAAAGTTGACTGGGTGACTTTGGTCCAATCACCAGGAGTCGGTGAGTTCTAGTCCCGCCTTAAGTATGAAAGTTGACTGGGTGACTTTGGTCCAATCACCAGGAGTCGGTGAGTTCTAGTCCCGCCTTAAGTATGAAAGCTGACTGGGTGACTTTGGTCCAATCACCAGGAGTCAGTGAGTTCTAGTCCCGCCTTAAGTATGAAAGTTGACTGGGTGACTTTGGTCCAATCACCAGGAGTCGGTGAGTTCTAGTCCCGCCTTAAGTATGAAAGCTGACTGGGTGACTTTGGTCCAATCACCAGGAGTCGGTGAGTTCTAGTCCCGCCTTAGGTATGAAAGTTGACTGGGTGACTTTGGTCCAATCACCAGGAGTCGGTGAGTTCTAGTCCCGCCTTAAGTATGAAAGCTGACTGGGTGACTTTGGTCCAATCACCAGGAGTCGGTGAGTTCTAGTCCCGCCTTAAGTATGAAAGCTGACTGGGTGACTTTGGTCCAATCACCAGGAGTCAGTGAGTTCTAGTCCCGCCTTAAGTATGAAAGTTGACTGGGTGACTTTGGTCCAATCACCAGGAGTCGGTGAGTTCTAGTCCCGCCTTAAGTATGAAAGCTGACTGGGTGACTTTGGTCCAATCACCAGGAGTCGGTGAGTTCTAGTCCCGCCTTAAGTATGAAAGCTGACTGGGTGACTTTGGTCCAATCACCAGGAGTCGGTGAGTTCTAGTCCCGCCTTAAGTATGAAAGCTGACTGGGTGACTTTGGTCCAATCACCAGGAGTCGGTGAGTTCTAGTCCCGCCTTAGGTATGAAAGTTGACTGGGTGACTTTGGTCCAATCACCAGGAGTCAGTGAATTCTAGTCCCGCCTTAAGTATGAAAGTTGACTGGGTGACTTTGGTCCAATCACCAGGAGTCAGTGAGTTCTAGTCCCGCCTTAAGTATGAAAGTTGACTGGGTGACTTTGGTCCAATCACCAGGAGTCGGTGAGTTCTAGTCCCGCCTTAAGTATGAAAGCTGACTGGGTGACTTTGGTCCAATCACCAGGAGTCAGTGAGTTCTAGTCCCGCCTTAAGTATGAAAGCTGACTGGGTGACTTTGGTCCAATCACCAGGAGTCAGTGAGTTCTAGTCCCGCCTTAAGTATGAAAGTTGACTGGGTGACTTTGGTCCAATCACCAGGAGTCAGTGAGTTCTAGTCCCGCCTTAAGTATGAAAGCTGACTGGGTGACTTTGGTCCAATCACCAGGAGTCAGTGAGTTCTAGTCCCGCCTTAAGTATGAAAGCTGACTGGGTGACTTTGGTCCAATCACCAGGAGTCAGTGAGTTCTAGTCCCGCCTTAAGTATGAAAGCTGACTGGGTGACTTTGGTCCAATCACCAGGAGTCAGTGAGTTCTAGTCCCGCCTTAAGGCATGAAAGTTGACTGGGTGACTTTGGTCCAATCACCAGGAGTCAGTGAGTTCTAGTCCCGCCTTAAGTATGAAAGCTGACTGGGTGACTTTGGTCCAATCACCAGGAGTCAGTGAGTTCTAGTCCCGCCTTAAGTATGAAAGTTGACTGGGTGACTTTGGTCCAATCACCAGGAGTCAGTGAGTTCTAGTCCCGCCTTAAGTATGAAAGTTGACTGGGTGACTTTGGTCCAATCACCAGGAGTCAGTGAGTTCTAGTCCCGCCTTAAGTATGAAAGCTGACTGGGTGACTTTGGTCCAATCACCAGGAGTCAGTGAGTTCTAGTCCCGCCTTAAGTATGAAAGTTGACTGGGTGACTTTGGTCCAATCACCAGGAGTCAGTGAGTTCTAGTCCCGCCTTAGGTATGAAAGTTGACTGGGTGACTTTGGTCCAATCACCAGGAGTCGGTGAGTTCTAGTCCCGCCTTAGGTATGAAAGCTGACTGGGTGACTTTGGTCCAATCACCAGGAGATGGTGAGTTCTAGTCCCGCCTTAAGTATGAAAGCTGACTGGGTGACTTTGGTCCAATCACCAGGAGTCGGTGAGTTCTAGTCCCGCCTTAGGCATGAAAGCTGACTGGGTGACTTTGGTCCAATCACCAGGAGATGGTGAGTTCTAGTCCCGCCTTAAGTATGAAAGCTGACTGGGCGACTTTGGTCCAATCACCAGGAGTCGGTGAGTTCTAGTCCCGCCTTAGGTATGAAAGCTGACTGGGTGACTTTGGTCCAATCACCAGGAGTCAGTGAGTTCTAGTCCCGCCTTAGGTATGAAAGCTGACTGGGTGACTTTGGTCCAATCACCAGGAGTCAGTGAGTTCTAGTCCCGCCTTAGGTATGAAAGCTGACTGGGTGACTTTGGTCCAATCACCAGGAGTCAGTGAGTTCTAGTCCCGCCTTAGGTATGAAAGCTGACTGGGCGACTTTGGTCCAATCACCAGGAGATGGTGAGTTCTAGTCCCGCCTTAAGTATGAAAGCTGACTGGGCGACTTTGGTCCAATCACCAGGAGTCGGTGAGTTCTAGTCCCGCCTTAGGTATGAAAGCTGACTGGGCGACTTTGGTCCAATCACCAGGAGATGGTGAGTTCTAGTCCCGCCTTAAGTATGAAAGCTGACTGGGTGACTTTGGTCCAATCACCAGGAGTCGGTGAGTTCTAGTCCCGCCTTAAGTATGAAAGCTGACTGGGTGACTTTGGTCCAATCACCAGGAGTCGGTGAGTTCTAGTCCCGCCTTAAGTATGAAAGCTGACTGGGTGACTTTGGTCCAATCACCAGGAGTCGGTGAGTTCTAGTCCCGCCTTAGGCATGAAAGCTGACTGGGTGACTTTGGTCCAATCACCAGGAGATGGTGAGTTCTAGTCCCGCCTTAGGCATGAAAGCTGACTGGGTGACTTTGGGCCAATCACCAGGAGATGGTGAGTTCTAGTCCCGCCTTAGGCATGAAAGCTGACTTGGTGACTTTGGGCCAATCACCAGGAGACGGGGAGTTCTAGTCCCGCCTTAGGCATGAAAGTTGGCTGGGCGACTTTGGTCCAATCACCAGGAGACGGTGAGTTCTAGTCCCGCCTTGTCTAGAATGGTTTGGGGTCTCCTGCCTGAGTAGGGGGTTGGCCTAGAAGACCTCCCAAGGTCCCTTCCATATCTGTTATTCTATTATTCTGTTATTTTTAGGGATTGTCAAGGAATGAATGGGGGAATGGGGGTGGGGGTAAGGCAGCTGCCCTTCAGATCAAACATCCTGCCACGGCTGACGTTCTTGTTGCCCAAACCGAGGCTTTGCTTTGTGAGGAAGTCGTTGCTGGTTGTGCGACTTCCGGTCTGGCCTTGAAGGGAAAAACAAAAGAAAAAGGATATGAATCACCCTGCGGCCTCTTTACTCCGTCCCTCCGCGCAGAGTCCGGTTCCTTCTTTCGAGAAACCCAGTTGAGCAACGCTGAGTAACGGCTTCCTGATTTCGAGGCATTTTGGCAGCCTGGAGGGGAATCTCTTCGGTGTAAAAAGGCAAAGCCAGGCAGGCAGAAAGAAAGTGTTTTGGTTTGGGGTGTGTGTGTGTGTGTGTGTGTGAGAGAGAGAGAGAGAGAGAGAGAGAGAGAGAGAGAGAGAGAGAGGCAGAGACAGAAAGAGAGTAAAAGAGGGAGAAAGAGAGAGAAAGAAAGGGAGGAGAGAAATAAAAGAGAAGAGAAATAAATAGGGAGGAGAGAGAAAGAATGAGAAGAGAGAAAGGAAGAGAAGACAGAAAAGAATGGGGAGAGAAGAGACAGAAAGAAGGAGAGAAGAGGAAGAGAAGAAAAGACACAGAGAGAAAGGCAGAGACAGAAAGAGAGTAAAAGAGTGAGAAGGAGAAGGAGAGAAAGAAATAGGAGAGGGAGAAAGAAAGGGAGGAGAGAAATAAAAGAGAAGAGAAAAATAGGGAGGAAAGAGGAGAATGAGTGAGAAGAGAGAAAGGAATAAAAGACAGAAAAAGAATGGGGAGAAAAGAAAGAGAAAGGAGAGAAGAGGAAGAAGAACACACAGAGAGAAAGGCAGAGACAGAAAGAGAGTAAAAGGGAGAAAGAGAGAGAAAGAAAGGGAGGAGAGAAATAACAGAAGAGAAATAAACAGGAGGAGGAGAGAAGAGAAAGAGTGAGAAGAGAGAAAGGAAGAGAAGACAGAAAAAGAATGGAGAGAAGAAGAGAGAGAAAGGAGAGAAAAAGGAGAAGAAAAGACACAGAGAGAAAGGCAGAGACAGAAAGAGAGTAAAAGAGGGAGAAAGAGAGAAAGAAATAGGAGAGAGAGAGAAAGGGAGGAGAGAAATAAGAGAGAAGAGAAATAAATAGTGAGGAAAGAGGGAATGAGTGAGAAGAAAGAAAGGAGTAGAAGACAGAAAAAGAGAGAACAGGAAGAGAAGAAAGAGAAAGAAGGAGAGAAGAGGAAGAACACACAGAGAGAAAGGCAGAGACAGAAAGAGAGTAAAAGGGAGAAAGAGAAAGAAAGAGAGGAGAGAAATAACAGAAGAGAAATAAACAGGGAGGGGAGAGGAGAGAAAGAGTGAGAGAGAGAAGAGAGAAAAAGGGAAGAAAGAGAAGAGGGTGGAGAGTGAGAAGAGAAAGAGAAAGAAAAGAAGACACAAGAGAGAAAGAGAGAAAGAGGAGAAAGGGAAGAAAGAGAAAAAGAAAGAGAGGGAAAGAAAGGGAAAGAAAGAGAGAAAAAGAATCGAGTTAGGCGAGAGCAAGAGAGAAAGTTTCCTTAATACACTTTTTCTCAACCTTAGCAACTTTGAGATGTGTGGACTTCAACTCCCAGGATCCCCCCCGGGCCGCTTTGCGCCAAGTGTGCTCCGTTGCCCCTTGTCATCCTGTGTAGGAAGCAACCAAAAACACCAGGCGCAACCTCTGACACGGTGCAGGGATCTCCGGTGCCTGACCCAACTTACACGCAGTTTGCAGGGCGCAGGAAGTGGACAACCTCTTGCTCAACTCGCCGGGAGGATGATACAACTTCTGCAGCCTTCTGCCCACCCGGGATGGTGACTCGTCCTTGCCACATCCACCCACTTGGGCAATCTGTGTGGGTGGGGGGCGGGGGGTGGGGAGGCTGTCTGGAAGGGGTGGCCGCCATGACGGATTCCTGGAAGGCTCTGGGTTCAACTGGGGAAGCCCACCCAGGATGCAAAGCTTGGAAGAACGTTGCTGGGGGTTGCATGAGCCGCATTCCCCACACTAAAGTTGATTGTGGTTAAGGCACCAGGCTAGAAACCAGGAGACGGGGAGTTCTAGTCCCGCCTTGGGCATGAAAGCCAATTGGGTGACTTTGGGCCAATCACCAGGAGATGGGGAGTTCTAGTCCCGCCTTAGGCATGAAAGACAGCTGGGTGACCTTGGGCCAATCACCAGGAGACTGGGAGTTCTAGTCCCACCTTAGGCATGAAAGGTGGCTGGATGACTTTGGGCCAATCACCAGGAGATAAATGAGTTCTAGTCCCGCCTTAGGCATGAAAGGTGGCTGGATGACTTTGGGCCAATGACCAGGAGACTGTGAGTTCTAGTCCCACCTTAGGCATGAAAGACAGCTGGGCCAATCACCAGGAGACGGGGAGTTCTAGTCCCACCTTAGGCATGAAAGCCAACTGGGTGACTTTGGGCCAATCACCAGGAGATGGGGAGTTCTAGTCCCGCCTTTAGGCATGAAAGACAGCTGGGTGACCTTGGGCCAATCACCAGGAGACTGGGAGTTCTAGTCCCACCTTAGGCATGAAAGGTGGCTGGATGACTTTGGGCCAATCACCAGGAGATAAATGAGTTCTAGTCCCGCCTTAGGCATGAAAGGTGGCTGGATGACTTTGGGCCAATGACCAGGAGACTGTGAGTTCTAGTCCCACCTTAGGCATGAAAGACAGCTGGGCCAATCACCAGGAGACAGGGAGTTCTAGTCCCACCTTAGGCATGAAAGCCAACTGGGTGACTTTGGGCCAATCACCAGGAGACAGGGAGTTCTAGTCCCGCCTTAGGCATGAAAGCCAACTGGGTGACTTTTGGGCCAATCACCAGGAGACAGGGAGTTCTAGTCCCGCCTTAGGCATGAAAGGTGGCTGGATGACTTTGGGCCAATCACCAGGAGACAGGGAGTTCTAGTCCCGCCTTAGGCATGAAAGCCAGCTGGGTGACTTTGGGCCAATCACCAGGAGACAGGGAGTTCTAGTCCCGCCTTAGGCATGAAAGGTGGCTGGATGACTTTGGGCCAATCACCAGGAGACAGGGAGTTCTAGTCCCGCCTTAGGCATGAAAGCCAGCTGGGTGACTTTGGGCCAATCACCAGGAGACAGGGAGTTCTAGTCCCGCCTTAGGCATGAAAGCCAGCTGGGTGACTTTGGGCCAATCACCAGGAGACAGGGAGTTCTAGTCCTGCCTTAGGCATGAAAGCCTGCTGGGTGACTTTGGGCCAATCACCAGGAGACAGGGAGTTCTAGTCCCGCCTTAGGCATGAAAGCCAGCTGGGTGACTTTGGGCCAATCACCAGGAGACAGGGAGTTCTAGTCCCGCCTTAGGCATGAAAGCCAGCTGGGTGACTTTGGGCCAATCACCAGGAGACAGGGAGTTCTAGTCCCGCCTTAGGCATGAAAGCCTGCTGGGTGACTTTGGGCCAATCACCAGGAGACAGGAGTTCTAGTCCCGCCTTAGGCATGAAAGCCAGCTGGGTGACTTTGGGCCAATCACCAGGAGACAGGGAGTTCTAGTCCCGCCTTAGGCATGAAAGCCAGCTGGGTGACTTTGGGCCAATCACCAGGAGACAGGGAGTTCTAGTCCCGCCTTAGGCATGAAAGGTGGCTGGATGACTTTGGGCCAATCACCAGGAGACAGGGAGTTCTAGTCCCGCCTTAGGCATGAAAGCCAGCTGGGTGACTTTGGGCCAATCACCAGGAGACAGGGAGTTCTAGTCCCGCCTTAGGCATGAAAGGTGGCTGGATGACTTTGGGCCAATCACCAGGAGACAGGGAGTTCTAGTCCCGCCTTAGGCATGAAAGCCAGCTGGGTGACTTTGGGCCAATCACCAGGAGACAGGGAGTTCTAGTCCCGCCTTAGGCATGAAAGCCAGCTGGGTGACTTTGGGCCAATCACCAGGAGACAGGGAGTTCTAGTCCCGCCTTAGGCATGAAAGCCAGCTGGGTGACTTTGGGCCAATCATCAGGAGACAGGGAGTTCTAGTCCCGCCTTAGGCATGAAAGCCTGCTGGGTGACTTTGGGCCAATCACCAGGAGACAGGGAGTTCTAGTCCCGCCTTAGGCATGAAAGGTGGCTGGATGACTTTGGGCCAATCACCAGGAGACAGGGAGTTCTAGTCCCGCCTTAGGCATGAAAGCCAGCTGGGTGACTTTGGGCCAATCACCAGGAGACAGGGAGTTCTAGTCCCGCCTTAGGCATGAAAGGTGGCTGGATGACTTTGGGCCAATCACCAGGAGACAGGGAGTTCTAGTCCCGCCTTAGGCATGAAAGCCAGCTGGGTGACTTTGGGCCAATCATCAGGAGACAGGGAGTTCTAGTCCCGCCTTAGGCATGAAAGCCAGCTGGGTGACTTTGGGCCAATCACCAGGAGACAGGGAGTTCTAGTCCCGCCTTAGGCATGAAAGCCTGCTGGGTGACTTTGGGCCAATCACCAGGAGACAGGGAGTTCTAGTCCCGCTTAGGCATGAAAGCCAGCTGGGTGACTTTGGGCCAATCACCAGGAGACAGGGAGTTCTAGTCCCGCCTTAGGCATGAAAGCCTGCTGGGTGACTTTGGGCCAATCACCAGGAGACAGGGAGTTCTAGTCCCGCCTTAGGCATGAAAGCCAGCTGGGTGACTTTGGGCCAATCACCAGGAGACAGGGAGTTCTAGTCCGCCTTAGGCATGAAAGCCAGCTGGGTGACTTTGGGCCAATCACCAGGAGACAGGGAGTTCTAGTCCCGCCTTAGGCATGAAAGGTGGCTGGATGACTTTGGGCCAATCACCAGGAGACAGGGAGTTCTAGTCCCGCCTTAGGCATGAAAGCCAGCTGGGTGACTTTGGGCCAATCACCAGGAGACAGGAGTTCTAGTCCCGCCTTAGGCATGAAAGCCTGCTGGGTGACTTTGGGCCAATCACCAGGAGACAGGGAGTTCTAGTCCCGCCTTAGGCATGAAAGCCAGCTGGGTGACTTTGGGCCAATCACCAGGAGACAGGGAGTTCTAGTCCCGCCTTAGGCATGAAAGCCTGCTGGGTGACTTTGGGCCAATCACCAGGAGACAAGTGAGTTCTAGTCCTACCTTAAGCACAAAATCCAGCTGGGTGACTTTGGGTGAATCACCAGGAAACAGGGAGTTCTAGTCCCGCCTTAGGCATGAAAGGTGGCTGGATGACTTTGGGCCAATCACCAGGAGACAGGGAGTTCTAGTCCCGCCTTAGGCATGAAAGCCAGCTGGGTGACTTTGGGCCAATCACCAGGAGACAGGGAGTTCTAGTCCCGCCTTAGGCATGAAAGCCTGCTGGGTGACTTTGGGCCAATCACCAGGAGACAGGGAGTTCTAGTCCCGCCTTAGGCATGAAATGTGGCTGGGTGACTTTGGGCCAATCACCAGGAGACAGGGAGTTCTAGTCCTGCCTTAGGCATGAAAGCCAGCTGGGTGACTTTGGGCCAATCACCAGGAGACCCCCTTAGGCATGAAATGTGGCTGGGTGACTTTGGGCCAATCACCAGGAGACAGGGAGTTCTAGTCCTGCCTTAGGCATGAAATGCCAGCTGGGTGACTTTGGGCCAATCACCAGGAGACGGGGAGTTCTAGTCCCGCCTTAGGCATGAAAGCCAACTGGGTGACTTTGGGCCAATCACCAGGAGATAAATGACTTCTAGTCCAGCCTTAGGCACAAACACCAGGCCAGTCTCTCACTCTCACATCAACCTACCTCACAGGGCTGTTGTGGGGAAAATAGGAAGAGGAAAGAGTATCAGGCATGTTTGAGCTATTTGTAAAGATAATAAAGATGGGATTAGAAACGAACGAACAGACAGGATAGGGTCTGGTTAGGCCTTTCTCTAATGCAAGGGTCTTCAAACTTGGCAAGTTTAAGACTGGTGGACTTCAACTCCCAGAATTCCTGAGCTCACATGACCGGAGGAGGAGGAATTCTGAGAGCTGAAGTCCACCAGTCTTCAAGCTGTCATGTTTGAAGACCCCTGTTCTAGTGTGTTGTGCTGAGAGACCCTAGGCCTGTGATTCGTTTCTGAACGTGTTTTAGTTTTGTGGGTGATCCCAGAAAACAGATCTCTTTCCTAGCCAGGAATTCTGGACACTGAAGTTCCCACAGTTGCCAACTCCTCTTCTAAAACGGGGATCCCCCAACCTCGGCCCCCTTGAAGACTGGTGGACTTCAACTCCCAGAATTCCCCAGCCGGCTCTGCTTCATCTCTTGAGATCCCTTCCTCTGCAAACTCTCCGTTTGAATTTTAATTCTCTTCAATGCTGGGAGTTGAAGGCCACGAGTCTTAAAAGTGGCCAAGTTTGGGGACCTCTGTTCTAAAAAGTGCCAATTCGTGGTGCTTTCGCCTGTTTTGCACCCGTTGCACCTTTGTGTGGTTTTCTCCTCCGAGCTTTGGGTCCAAGGGGGCTTGTGGGGTGAGCACCAGCTCTCGGCTGGCACTTCCCAGAGACCCCTGCCTGGCACAGAGGCCCCCCGGGCACAACGCAGTTGCCACAGACGCCCTCTGATAAAACTGTCAACACCAATGAACTCACACTGGGGTGCGATGAGCTGTTGTTGAAGGAGGAAACACCCCAGGATGGAGAGAGGCTGTGCGAATGAGCAACACACGGGCCAAGTTGCCACAGAGGAAATAGGAGTGTGAAACGTAGGCACAGCTCAGGAAACGTTCGCAGCGTCTCTTTGTGTGTCTCTCTCTGTGTGTGTGTTTGTTTGTTTGTTTTCCTTCTGCAAAACAGAGGGAGATTTGAACCTTGCAAAAAAGACCGACAACTCATCAAGGAGGCTGCAGCCCTGCCAAGCCAAATTCTTCATTTGGCATAAAAGCTACTTGGAGGCCACTGGGTGTCAACACACTCACACACAAACACATGCACACACAGGCTGTGTCTTTTCGTTTTTTGTTTTTTTTTAACTCTTAATGATTTTTAATTGGTTGCTTAAAAAGAAAGAAAGAGGAAATAAGCAAAGAAAGGAAGAAAGAAAAAGAAAGAAAAAGAAAGAAAGAGGGAAGGATGGATTGAAGGAGGGAAGGAAGCAGGGAGGGAGAGGGAAGGAAAGAGAAAGAAAAGAAGAATGAAAAAGAAAGAAAGAAAGAAAGAAAGAAAGAAAGAAAGAAAGAAAGAAAGAAAGAAAGAAAGAAAGAAAGAAAGAAAGAAAGAAAGAAAGAGGGGGGAAGGATAGATTGAAGGAAGGAAGGAAGGAAGCTAGCAGGAAGGGAGGGAGAGGGGAAAAAGGAAGGAAGGAGAAAGAAAAGAAGAAAGAAAAAGAAAGAAAGAAAAAAGAAAAAAGGAAAGGAGAAAGAAGAAAGAAAGAAAAGAAGAAAGATAGAAAAAAAAGAAAAAGGAAGGAAGGAGAAAGAAGGAAAGAAGAAAGAAAAGAAGAATAAAGGAAGAAAGAAAAGAAAGAAAAAGAAAGGAAGAAAGGAGGAAGAAGGAAATCTGTTCAGCTATTTTTTAACTTTAAGGAATTAGATTTTACAGCTTTTTTGAATCCAGAATGAGTTTCCAGTATCTTGTCCTGTAAAGACACCATTTAAAGGGGGGGATGGAGAGGGAAAAAAATAATAAAAACTGCTAAAAACACCCTAGGAAAACATTCCATTTCTACCCTTCCCCTTATGGCTCTTCGGCTGATATATACGGTATTTATCAACGTGGGATATTTTCGTGTATTTTGGATGCCTGGCTGCAGAATACAATTCTCTAGCTGGTTTTTAAAAAACAAAACACCTTATGGTTTCATTTCGGTTTTAGCCCAGGTATTCCACTCATTTTGTGACCGTTTCAAAGTTACAACGGCACTGAAACAAGGGACTCAGAGCTGGTCCTCACACGGACAACCGTTGCAGCATTCCCCCCCACAAGTCACGTGATCAAAATTTAGGCGCTTGGCAGATTAACATTAGTAATTAGAGACCAAGAAGAAAAAGAATATTTTAAGATATGGGATTTATTTTACTAATGGCTAGATAGAAGAGTGGAAAATTGAAGTACAATCTAACAGTAATAATATGTAATAATTGATTATTATAGAATGATATGAATTAAAATTGGTCAGAACTGAGATTCGCTCTAAAAGGATAATGTGGACTTGAAACTAAAATCTAAGGATGGTGTAATAATAATACAATATGCCATGGAAAGTTGATTAATATAATATGAATGTAAATTTAAATTCAAGAGGAAAAGATTATAGATATTGTGCACAAGAATTATGTACCAACTGACACACTGTACAATTGAAAGATGGTTTTATTTTGTCATTTTATGTTTGTATATATATATGTATATGTATGTGTGTGTGTGTGTGTTTTCTTAAGTTTTCGTGGGTATTTATATGTATGGTATTCAACTTTGTTCGGGTATTTTCCCACGTCATTATAGTTGTGCTTTTAAAGTTGTAGCAACGTTTTGGCAGAATCTCATCTGCCATCATCGCTTTCGGCTTCGGTTTCGTGCCAGTCGCTTTAAGACGCATGGGAACTTTGACTCCAACTTTGACACTGCTTGCACTGGCACGAAGCCGAAAGGACCAGCCTGAGGATGGCGAGTGGGACCTCGCCGAAACGTCGCCAAAAGGGAACACTTAAACAACACAATGTAACTCCAAGTCAATCACACTTCTGTGAAATCAAACTGTCCACTTGGGTAGCAACACTGATTGACACTCAATTTCACATGCTGTTGTGCAAATGGAATAGACAACAGGTGGAAAGCAGAGGCAGGTAGCAAGACATCCCCAATAAAGGAGTGGTTCTGCAGGTGGTGACCACAGACCACTTCTCAGTTCCTATGCTTTCCTATGCTCAATTCCTATGCTTTCTTCACTTTTGAATGCTGGCGGTGCTTTCACTCTAGTGGTAGCATGAGACGGAGTCTACAACCCACACGAGTGGCTCAGGTAGTGCAGCTCATCCAGGATGGCACATCAATGCAAGCTGTGGCAAGAAGGTTTGCTGTTTCTGTAAGCGTAGTGTCCAGAGCATGGAGGTGCTACCAGGAGACAGGCCAGTACATCAGGAGACGTGGAGGAGGCCGTAGGAGGGCAACAACCCAGCATCAGGACCGCTACCTCCGCCTTTGTGCACGGAGGGACAGGAGGAGCACTGCCAGAGCCCTGCAAAATGACCTCCAGCGGGCCACAAATGTGCATGTGGCTGCTCAAATGGTCAGAAACAGACTCCATGAGGGTGGTATGAGGCCCGACGTCCACAGGTGGGGTTGTGCTTACAGCCCAACACTGTGCAGGACGTTTGGCATTTGCTCTTCACAGATGAAAGCAGGTTCACACTGAGCACATGTGACAGACATGACAGGGTCTGGAGACGCCATGGAGAACATTCTGCTGGCTGCAACATCCTCCAGCATGACCGGTTTGGCAGTGGGTCAGTAATGGTGTGGGGTGGCATTTCTTTAGGGGGCCGCACAGCCCTCCATGTGCTCGCCAGAGGTAGCCTGACTGCCATTAGGTACCGAGATGAGATCCTCGGACCTCTTGTGAGACCATATGCTGGTGCGGTTGGCCCTGGGTTCCTCCTAATGTATGACAATGCTAGACCTCATGTGGCTGGAGTGTGTTAGCAGTTCCCGCAATATGAAGGCATTGATGCTATGGACTGGCCCGCCCGTTCCCCAGACCTGAATCCAATTGAGCACATCTGGGACATCATGTCTCGCTCCATCCACTAACGCCACGTTGCACCACAGACTGTCCAGGAGTTGGGGGATGCTTTAGTCCAGGTGTGGGAGGAGATCCCTCAGGAGACCATCTGCCACCTCATCAGGAGCACACCCAGGCATTGTAGGGAGGTCACACAGGCACGTGGAGGCCACACACACTACTGAGCCTCATTTTGACTTGTTTTAAGGACATTACATCAAAGTTGGATCAGCCTGTAGTGTTTTTTTCCACTTTAATTGTGAGTGTAACTCCAAATCCAGACCTCCATGGATTGCTAAATTTGATTTCCATTGATAATTTTTGTGTGATTTTGTTGTCAGCACATCCAACTATGTAATGAACAAAGTATTGAATAAGAATATTTCATTCATTCAGATCTAGGATGTCTTATTTTTGTGTTCCCTTTATTTTTTTGAGCAGTGTATATATATCTGTATGTATGTATGTATGTATGTATGTATGTATGTATGTATGTATGTATGTATAAATTTGACCGCTTGGCAACTGGCATGTACTTAAATGAACTGTTGTATGGCAAGGACTACCTGTGGCCATCCTTTCCCTGGATTGTAGCCTCAAAGGACAAGTTTCACCTTCGGAGAATAACAGAGTTGGGAGGGACCTTGGAGTTCATCTAGTCCAACCCCCTGCTCAAGCAGGAGACCCCAGATCAAACAATCAATCGATCATAATAGAGCTGGAAGGGACCCTGGAGGCCATCTAGTCCAACCCCCTGCTCAAGCAGGAGACCATAAGCAATAAATTGATCATAATAGAGCTGGAAGGGGTCTTGGAGGTCATCTAGTTCAACCCCCTGCTCAAGCAGGAGACCATAATCAATCAATCGATCATAATAGAGCTGGAAGGGACCCTGGAGGTCATCTAGTCCAACCCCTGCTCAAGCAGGAGACCATAATCAATCCATTGATCATAATAGAGCTGGAAGGGACCTGGAGTTCATCTAGTCAACCCCTGCTCAAGCAGGAGACCCCAGATCAAACAATCAATCGATCATAATAGAGCTGGAAGGGACCTGGAGTTCATCTAGTCCAACCCCTGCTCAAGCAGGAGACCCCAGATCAAACAATCAATCGATCATAATAGAGCTGGAAGGGACCTGGAGTTCATCTAGTCCAACCCCTGCTCAAGCAGGAGACCCCAGATCAAACAATCAATCGATCATAATAGAGCTGGAAGGGACCTGGAGTTCATCTAGTCCAACCCCTGCTCAAGCAGGAGACCCCAGATCAAACAATCAATCGATCATAATAGAGCTGGAAGGGACCCTGGAGGTGCGTCTGTCTCAACCCCTGCTCAAGCAGGAGACCATAATCAATCAATCGATCATAATAGAGCTGGAAGGGACCCTGGAGGTCGTCTAGTCCAACCCCTGCTCAAGCAGGAGACCATAATCAATCAATCGATCATAATAGAGCTGGAAGGGACCCTGGAGGTCATCTAGTTCAACCCCCTGCTCAAGCAGGAGACCCCAGATCAAACAATCAATCGATCATAATAGAGCTGGAAGGGACCTTGGAGGTCGTCTAGTCCAAGCCGCTGGTCAAGCAGGAAATCCTACGCCATTCAGACAAATGTTTTTTTCTTCTTCTCCAAAATAACATGTTTGGTTTGGACTAAAAAAAAAAAAAGAGAGGATCTGGCATGATTTTTTGCAGCAAAGCTTTCCAAAGCTCCCATCAAATTCTGCAGGAAGTCCGTCGGTCATGACGGGAAAAGCCAGTGGGAAAACACAGCATGGGGAAGGAGCGAAATATATATATATATGTCCCATTTATTTCTGGCAAGCAAGCAGGACGAAAATGATTTAAGGAAGGTCAACCTTTTTATTGCATCACTGCCTTTGCAACTTGGGACAGAGAAGGCCAGGGGAAAAGAAGAAGAAGAAGAAGAAGAAGAAATGGGATAATTATAATTTATAACTGGCAAAAGCTTCGTTTATTTAAACTGACATCATTTCAGAGCTGGCTCTCTTCCAGGCCTGATACGGTAAGAGAGAGAAATGCTAATAAAAGTTCATTTCGGTTTGGAAAACAACCACGGGGGGCCAAGCAAGAGACAGAGAGATAATTCATTGACTAATACCATTATCTTTTCCCCCTTTGCAAGATCTCGCCGGGATTGGCACCGAGTGGCTTTATCCTAACCTTGCCAAGTCCGAATTGTGCTGAATTTTAGCCAAACTGCAGCTTTGTTTCCTGACCCTGAAAAGCACGGCTTGCAAACTGAAGATGCTGGGGTTGATCGGGGGTCAGTCATGCCCTGGTTGAGAGGGTTTTTTTTTTTTTTTGTGGGGTGGTGCAACCACTGCCCAGGGATGAAGTTTTGGGGTGCTGGGTTTTCTGCGAACCTAGAAGAAATGGCTTCTTTCGTGCAGGTGTTTCATGACCCTGCCAAGGAACATCATATGCCCTAAACTGATCCCCAGTGTAGCACTGATGATGTTCCCTAGTTGGGTCATGAAACGTCTGCGAGAAAACCACCCAGCTCCAAGAACATCAAGGACCCCACAGTTGTCTTCCTCCTCCTCCTCCTCCTCCTCCTCCCCCTCCTCCTCCTCCTCTTCCTCCTCCTCCTCTTCCTCCTCCCTGCAAACCCCACCACCTTCTAGTACTGATGATGTTACTTAGTTCGATCATGAAATGTCTGTAAGAAAACCACCAAGCTCAGAGAGCTTCAAAGACCCCATAGTCCTCCTCCTCCTCCTCCTCCCCACTCCTCCTCCTCTGCAAACCCCACCACTCTCTAGCACTGATGATGTTACTTAGTTGGATCATGAAACGCCTGTGAGAAAACCACCCAGCTCCAAGAACATCCAAGGACCCCACAGTTGCCCCTCCTCCTCCTCCTCCTCCTCCTCCTCCTCCTCCCTGTAAACCCCACCACCTTCTAGTACTGATGATGTTACTTAGTTCGATCATGAAACGTCTGTAAGAAAAACCCCAAGCTCAAAGAACCCTGAAAGACCCCATTCACCCGAACTAGACTGTGTTGTTTCTCTGTGTCACATATAATATCTGAGGGTATGTCAGGGGTGGGATTCAAATTTTTTAACAACTGGTTCTGTAGGCGTGGCTTAGTTGGTGGGCGTGGCTTGGTGGTCATGTGATTGGCTGGGTGTGGCCAATTCAATATCACTCACATCAAGGAATGCATCTCCTCGCCTGGCCTCTCGTGCCTGTGGGGATTCTGCAACAGTCGTAAGTGTGAAAAAGGGTCATAAGTCACTTTTTTCAGTGCTATTGTAACTTTGAATGGTCCCTCCACCCAAGCAAAGTACCAGCAAAGGAGGGGGAAAAAACTCCAGAGAAGTTCCTGAGACAGGAAGTCTAGTCCTGCCAAGAATGTAATAAGGGTTAATGGAGAGGCAGTTTCTGTAAGCAACCCCAGAATGTTTCCTTCCTGCCTTCCTTACAGGATTAGCCCTGTAATTTCTTCTAACAACCGGTTCTCCAAACTGCTTCGAATGTTAACAACCGGTTCTAGCGAATAGGTGCGAACCTGTAGAGTCCCATCCCTGGGGTATGTGCATAATTTTGTATTTATTTATTCATTCTGTCATGTTTATGTAGTGTACATTGGAGGCGGTGACCCTTTGAGAGCTGTAGGCAACGGAATTTTGTTTTGATGTCAGCCGGTTAGTGTACATTCAAAGCGACAATAAAGTCATTGTAAGTCGACCCTTAGCTACAAATATTCTCTCCTATTGAAATCAAGGATTGGCAGATTCCGGAGCATCAGAGGGCAGCTGAGGTGAACACAAATCGGCAGTCCTCCACTTGCACCCGTTCATTGAGAACCGTTCAAAGGTTGCAAAGGGACGTCATCCTTCACCCACTCTTGAGGTCTTCTACGCTTGAGTAACCAACCAAGTGCCTTTTCCTTCCCCAACTTCCAAGGTTGCGCTGACCCGTTACTCTTTCCAGAATTCAAGCTGGATAAATCTGTGTTTCTTCCTCCTTTCACCCCTGGATGGATTTTGCAACCTTTAGCTCAAAGAAAAACAAACCAGGGTCAGCGGGAACGTTGGCCAGGATCCCAGGGAGAGGCGTGGCTTTCTTGGGGATCGGTAAACAGAAGGATCTCTTAGAACAGAGGTCTCCAACCTTGGCAACATTAAGACTTGTGGCCTTCAACTCCCAGAATCCCTCAGCCGGCAAAGCTTGTGGCCTTCAACTCCCAGAATCCCTCAGCTGGCAAAGCTTGTGGCCTTCAACTCCCAGAATCCCTCAGCCAGCAAAATTTGTGGCCTTCAACTCCCAGAATTCCTCAGCCAACGAAGCTTGTGGCCTTCAACTCCCAGAATCCCTCAGCCAGTGGAGCTTGTGGCCTTCAACTCCCAGAATCCCTCAGACAATGAAACTTGTGGCCTTCAACTCCCAGAATTCCTCAGCCAGTGGAGCTTGTGGACTTCAACTCCCAGAATCCCTCAGCCAGCAAAGCTTGTGGCATTCAACTCCCAGAATCCCTCAGACAATGAAACTTGTGGACTTCAACTCCCAGAATCCCTCAGACAATGAAACTTGTGGACTTCAACTCCCAGAATCCCTGAGACAATGAAACTTGTGGACTTCAACTCCCAGAATTCCTCAGCCAACGAAGCTTGTGGACTTCAACTCCCAGAATCCCTCAGCCAGCAAAGCTTGTGGCATTCAACTCCCAGAATCCCTCAGACAATGAAACTTGTGGACTTCAACTCCCAGAATCCCTCAGACAATGAAACTTGTGGACTTCAACTCCCAGAATTCCTCAGCCAACGAAGCTTGTGGACTTCAACTCCCAGAATCCCTCAGCCAGCGAAGCTTGTGGACTTCAACTCCCAGAATCCCTCAGCCAGTGGAGCTTGTGGCCTTCAACTCCCAGAATCCCTCAGCCAACGAAGCTTGTGGCCTTCAACTCCCAGAATCCCTCAGCCAGCAAAGCTTGTGGACTTCAACTCCCAGAATCCCTCAGACAATGAAACTTGTGGCCTTCAACTCCCAGAATTCCTCAGCCAACGAAGCTTGTGGACTTCAACTCCCAGAATCCTCAGCCAGTGGAGCTTGTGGCCTTCAACTCCCAGAATCCCTCAGACAATGAAACTTGTGGCCTTCAACTCCCAGAATCCCTCAGCCGGCAAAGCTTGTGGCCTTCAACTCCCAGAATTCCTCAGCCAGCGAAGCTTGTGGCCTTCAACTCCCAGAATCCCTCAGCCAGCAAACCTTGTGGCCTTCAACTCCCAGAATTCCTCAGCCAGCGAAGCTTGTGGCCTTCAACTCCCAGAATCCCTCAGCCGGCAAAGCTTGTGGCCTTCAACTCCCAGAATTCCTCAGCCGGCAAAGCTTGTGGCCTTCAACTCCCAGAATCCCTCAGCCAGTGGAGCTTGTGGCCTTCAACTCCCAGAATCCCTCAGCCGGCAAAGCTTGTGGCCAACTCCCAGAATCCCTCAGACAATGAAACTTGTGGACTTCAACTCCCAGAATCCCTCAGCCACCGAAGCTTGGAGACTTCAACTCCCAGAATCCCTCAGCCACCGAAGCTTGGAGACTTCAACTCCCAGAATCCCTCAGCTAAGCAAAGCTTGTGGACTTCAACTCCCAGAATCCCGCAGCCAGCTGTGTCTGTTTCTTACCCGCCAAAGTAGAGAAGTTGCAGAGGAAGAGATCACAAGAGAGTAAGCTTTGCTGGCTGAGGGATTCTGGGAGTTGAAGTCCACAAGTCTTCAAAGCGACCAAGTTTGGGGATCCCCTTTCTTAGAAGATCAGGCCCCAGGCGCCTGGTGCGGTCACGAAGGAGGAGGAGGAAGGGCAGGTGGATACTCCAAGAGGTTTTTTTTTTTTTTTTAAGACAGCTCCCTTTGCAACGAGCAGGAAGGGGGGAAAACTCCTTGCATATTCCAGATGTTCTGCTCCTCCAAAACACCTGGCTGTGCGCTGTGACCAGGAGCGGAGGGGTGTGTCGGAAGTTGGGAAGCGCTGGGTTGTCCTCCCAGCCAACTCTTGCAACAATCCGCTGGCAAGCAGCTCCCTCCTGGGTAACTCCGGGGCGCCGGTCAGCAGCCGTCCTCCTTGCCCCCTTGCCCAGCCAAAGCAAGTTTCTGTCCCTCGTGAGGAAGGCAGAGGGCGGCACTCACCATCTGCCTGCGGTGAATTATTTTTTTTAAGCCTTGGGGCTGTGGAGCCCGCATGGGTAAACTTGTTTTGTGCAAATATGCGCACCCTGGGAGAGTCAACACTTGGGCACACTGAAGCTTGGGTGT
This sequence comes from Notechis scutatus, assembly GCF_049901735.1. Lineage (NCBI taxonomy): Eukaryota > Metazoa > Chordata > Lepidosauria > Squamata > Elapidae > Notechis > Notechis scutatus. The sequence goes on along the minus strand of NC_142012.1, from coordinate 167,077,608 downwards.
GGGGGGGAAACATGCAGTGTAATTGTTAGGTAAAGAAATGGTGGATGGAGAGAGGGAGTGGGGGACAGAGAGAAGAGGAAGAGAGAGAGAGGAAGAGGGAGAGGGAGAGGGAGAGGGGGAGAGAGGGAGAGAGGGAGGGGAGGGAGAGAGAGAGGAAGAGGGAGAGAGAGGGAGAGAGAGAGAGGGAGGAAGAGGGAGAGAGGGAGGGGGAGGGAGAGAGGAAGAGAGAGAAGAAGAGAGGGGGGAGAGAAGGAGAGAGAGGGAGAGAGGAAGAGGAAGAGAGAGGGGAGGGAGGGAGAAAGAGAGAGGGGGAGAGAGAGAGGAAGGAGAGAGGGAGAGAGGGAGGGGAGGAGAGAGGGAGAGAGGGAGGGGAGGGAGAGAGAAAGAGAGAGAGGAAGAGAGAGGGAGAGGGAGAGAGAGGGAGAGGGAAAGAGGGAGAGAGAGAGGGAGAAGGAGAGAGAGGAGAGAGAGGGAGAGAGGGGAGGAGGGGGAGAGAAAGAGAGAGGAAGAGAGAGAGAGGGAGAGGGAGAGGGAGAGAGGGAGGGGGAGGGAGAGAGAAAGAGAGAGAGGAAGAGAGAGAGGGAGAGAAGGAAGGGGGAGAGAGGATGAATAAGATAGAGAATAGTTTGATTGTTGATAGATAAATATAGTTAGATTATAAATGACACAATAGAAAGACAGATGATAGGTGTTCATTTATTAATGATAGACAGATAGACAGATGATAGATAGAAAGATAGATAGATAGATAGATAGATAGATAGATAGATAGATAGATAGACAGACAGACAGACAGATAATAGATGCATTGAAGTAAGTGACATGACCATTTTTCACACTTATGACCGTTGCCGCATCTCCGTGGTTGCTTGGTAACTGACTGGTATTTACGATTTATGTTCCGGGGTGACATGATCCACTTTGGTGACCTTCTGACGAGCAAAGTCAAGGTGAGCGGGAAATTCACTTAACAACCGCCTCACTAATTTAACAGCTGCCTCAATTCACTTAACGACCGTGGCGAGAAAGGTTGCAAAATGGGACAAGGCAAAGTTCACTTTGAACGGCTGTCTCACCGAAGTTGGGCTCAATGGTGGTCATAAGTCAAGGACTGCCCGTACTTTGCAGGAAACCAGTTCAGAGAGCCAAGGGGTTCAAGGAGGCGTAATACCCAACTCCTTCCAGCAGGTGGTAGCGTTGAGCCACTCTGAGCTGACCCCAGCAGGTTCAGTTGAAAAGGAGGCCACCAGGAAATCAGAAGCTAAATTGAGAAGTCAATTGAAAGGTTGCGTTCGAACGGTTGCTAAACGAATGGCCATTAAGTTGAGGATTATCGGTATTCTCGACCGCTTAGTCGTTGGACTAGAAAACTAGCAGCCATCCGACTTGGCCAAACCCCCAAAGCAGCTTCTGGGGCAGTTTTTCAACCAGTAAAGTCAACAAGAAGGGCCCGTTCTCTGTCCTCCGTCTACTGCTGCTTTCTCCCTCTCTTGATACATTCCCTTATTTTCATTATAAATCTTCAGTTATCCTTAATACAGGAATCCTTTTCAGAATATAACTGATTTGGCTGATCATGATTATACTTAGGAGGCATATCTTTAAACATTCAGCTATTATCATTTTTTTAAAAATAGTCTATCTTCAACAAAGGAATTTACCTATCTGTCTCTCTGTCTCTATCACTCTATCATCTATCTATCATTTGTCTATATATACTGTACTCTATCCATCTATCAATGTCATATATATATATATATATATATATATATATATATATATATATATATATATATATATATAATTTCTTAAGTTTTCGCGGGTACTTACATACTTACATGTATGGCATTCGGCTTTGTTCGGGTATTTTCCCACGTCATTGTAGTTGTTCTTTTAAAGTTGTAGCATTGTACAACTACAATGACGTGGAAAATACCCAACAAAGCCGAATGCCATATATATATATATATATATATATATATATATATATATATATATATATATATATAATCTCCATCCATCCATCCATCTCTCTCTCTCTACCATCTCTCTCTCGATATACAGGTGAAACTCGAAAAATTAGAATATCGTGCAAAAGTTCATTTATTTCAGTAATGCAACTTAAAAGGTGAAACTAATATATGAGATAGACTCATTACATGCAAAGCAAGATAGTTCAAGCCGTGATTTGTCATAATTGTGATGATGATGGTTTACAGCTCATGAAAACCCCAAATCCACAATCTCAGAAAATTAGAATATTACATGCAATCAATAAAACAAGGATTGTACGTAGAACAACATCGGACCTCTGAAAAGTATAAGCATGCATATGTACTCAGTACTTGGTTTGGGCCCCTTTTGCAGCAATGACTGCCTCAGTGTGGCGTGGCATGGAAGCTATCAGCCTGTGGCACTGCTGAGTGTTATGGAAGACCAGGATGCTTCAATAGAGGCCTTCAGTTCTTCTGCATTGTTCGGTCTCATGTCTCTCATCTTTCTCTTGGCAATGCCCCATAGATTCTCTATGGGGTTCAGGTCAGGCGAGTTTGCTGGCCAGTCAAGCACAGTAATCCCACGGTCATTGAACCAGGTTTTGGTGCTTTTGGCAGTGTGGGCAGGTGCCAAGTCCTGCTGCAAAATGAAATCAGCATCCCCATACAGCTCGTCTGCAGAAGGAAGCATGAAGTGCTCCAAAATCTCCTGGTAGACGGCTGCATTGACCCTGGACTTAATGAAGCACAGTGGACCAACACCAGCAGATGACATGGCTCCCCAAACCAACACAGACTGTGGAAACTTCACACTGGACTTCAAGCATCTTGCAGTGTGTGCCTCTCCATTCTTCCTCCAGACTCTGGGTCCTTGGTTTCCAACTGAGATGCAAAAGTTGCTCTCATCAGAAAAGAGGACTTTGGACCACTGAGCAACAGACCACGTCTGTGTTTCTTTAGCCCAGGTAAGACGCTTCTGACATTGTTTGTTGTTCAGGAGCGGCTTGACAAGAGGAATACGACATTTGAAGCCCATGTCCAGGATCCGTCTGTGTGTGGTGGCTCTTGATGTGGTGGCTCTTGACTCCAGCCTCAGTCCACTCCTTGTGAAAGTCCCCAACACTTTTGAATGGCCTTTTCCTGACAATCCTCTCCAGGCTGTGGTCATCCCTGCTGCTTGTGCACCTTTTTCCCACTAAGCGAAACAACCAAAGCAGCTGCTGGGGGAACGGGGGAGGGAAGGACAGAAAGTGAGAGGAAGTGGAGAAGCAGCAGCCGAGAAAGTGATAACAAAGTTTGGGCCACCGGAAGATAATAAAAATAAATAGATCCAGTAATAGTGTAACTGAAATGCAAAGCGAGCTGCCTTGGGGGGGCTCAGATGAGATCCACAGGTGGCTGGGCAGGAAGCTAGGAGAAAAACTTCCCTTTTCACTGTCCAGGACATCAGAGGCTGAGAGATTACTTTACGTTTCTCCTTTGCGCTCTCTCTCTCTCTCTGTCTCTCTCTCTCTCTGTCTCTCTCTCTCTCTCACACACACACACACTTACCTCTATCTATCTATCTATCTATCTATCTATCTATCTATCTATCTATCTATCTATCTATCTATCTATCTATCATCTCCTTCCCTCCATATCTATCTATCTATCTATCTATCTATCTATCTATCTATCTATCTATCTATCTATCATCTATCTATCTATCTATCTATCTATCTATCTATCTATCTATCTATCATCTATACCTATCTATCTGCCTATCTCTCTCTCTCTTCTCTCTCTCTCTCTCTCTCTCACTCACACACACACATTACATCTATCTATCTATCTATCTATCTATCTATCTATCTATCTATCTATCTATCTATCTATCTATCTATCTATCTATCATCTATACCTATCTATCTGCCTATCTCTCTCTCTCTCTCTCTCTCACACACACACACACATTTACATCTATCTATCTATCTATCTATCTATCTATCTATCTATCTATCTATCTATCTATCCCTATCTATCTGCCTCTCTCTCTCTCTCTCTCTCTCTCTCTCACACACACACACACATTTACACCTATCTATCTATCTATCTATCTATCTATCTATCTATCTATCTATCTATCTATCTATCTATCATCTATACCTATCTATCTGCCTCTCTCTCTCACACACACACACACATTTACCTCTATATTTCTCTCTCTCTCTCTCTCTCTCTCTCTCTCTCTCTCTCTCTCTCTCTCTCTCAAACTATATCATATATCTCTATCTCTATCTCTATCATCTATCTATCTCTATCTATCTATCTATCTATCTATCTATCTATCTATCTATCTATCTATCTATCTATCTATCATCTATACCTATCTATCTGCCTCTCTCTCTCTCTCTCTCTCACACACACACACACACACACACATTTACCTCTATCTATCTATCTATCTATCTCTATCTATCTATCTATCTATCTATCTATCTATCTATCTATCTATCTATCTATCATCTATACCTATCTATCTGCCTCTCTCTCTCACACACACACACACATTTACCTCTATCTATCTCTATCTATCTATCTATCTATCTATCTATCTATCTATCTATCTATCTATCCCTGGATCAGACTGCCTCTCTCTCTCTCTCTCTCTCTCTCACACACACACACACACACACACATTTACATCTATCTATCTATCTATCTATCTATCTATCTATCTATCTATCTATCTATCTATCTATCTATCTATCTATCTATCATCTATACCTATCTATCTGCCTCTCTCTCTCTCACACACACACACACATTTACCTCTATATTTCTCTCTCTCTCTCTCTCTCTCTCTCTCTCTCTCTCTCTCTCTCTCTATATCTATATCATCTATCTCTATCTCTATCATCTATCTATCTCTATCTATCTATCTATCTATCTATCTATCTATCTATCTATCTATCTATCTATCTATCTATCTATCATCTATACCTATCTATCTGCCTCTCTCTCTCTCACACACACACACACATTTACCTCTATATTTCTCTCTCTCTCTCTCTCTCTCTCTCTCTCTAAAACTATATCATATATCTCTATCTCTATCTCTATCATCTATCTATCTATATCGATCTCTATCAATATCTATCTACCCTATCTCTATCTATCTGTGTCTGTCTGCCTTTCTCTCTCTCTCTCTCTCCTACCTACCTACCTACATCTATCTATCTATCATCTATATCTATGTATGTATTTATCTATGTATGTATTTATCTATCTATCCCTATCTATCTATCATCTCTATCTATCTATAATTTATTGTCATTGCACCTCGTACAACGGAATCAAACACCATCTTCAGTGCACATCATGACCATGACCATGAAAATAAACACAAATACATCCTTCACCCTTCACACATTGAACTGGAAATCCCCGACACCGTATCTATCCATCCATCCATCCATCCATCCATCCATCCATCCATCTATCTATCTATCTTTGTCTATCTGTCTATCCATCTATCCAAACATATCTGTGAATAACACAATTGCAGCAAATTTTTTTTTTTTTAAAATGGAGTAAAAATATTGAAACTAGCAATTGAAAAAGTCTTGGGAAAACAGTAAGAAACTTTTTTAAAAGTCTTGGAAGAAAAACCCAACAAGTATTAAAAAAAGAACAGAATGTGTTCCCCCCACCCTTCACCCTTCAAGGATGCATCACCCCAATGTGGGTTCATTATATGGACAGGCAAGTCCTTGATTTATGACAATCCATTTACCGTCTGTTTCCAGTTACGACGACACTGAAAAAAAATGTGACTTACAACCATTTTTCACCCTTACGACCATTGCAGCGTTCCCCATGGTCACGTGATCAAAATTCAGCTGTTTGACTCTTATTTATGACGGTTGTGGCGTGATCCCCTTTTGTGACTTTCTGACAAGCGAAGTCCATGGGGAATTCTGGATTCACTTCACAAACCTGTTGCTAACTTAATAAACTCCAGTCATTCACTTAACAATTCTTTTTTTTTATTTTTATTTTTTCATTTTATTTTTATTTGTCCATTGCTTACAAGATAATAGGTATAAGTAAAAACATAGTTATGAATACATGGATACATATAAGAGAACTAAAAGAAACAATAGGACAGGGACGGTATAGGCACATCTCGCTTTGGCATCAGAGTTTGTTGACTCAGTTGTGGTCGTAAGTCGAGACGACCTCTGATTTGACTCAAACGGTATTCCCTTCTTTAATTGGGGCACTGATCTTGAAACGATAAGCTGAATTTCATTTTTTTTAAAAAAGCCACCACAACACTTTAAAGTAGGAATCCCCAAACTTGGCAACTGTAAAGACTCGTGGCCTTCAACTCCCAACATTAAACAGAATTAAATTCAAACGGAGAGTTTGCAGAGGAAGGGATCGCAAGAGATGAAGCAGAGCCGGCTGGGGAATTCTGGGAGTTGAAGTCCACCAGTCCTCAAGGGGCCCAGTTTAGAGACCCCCTGCTTTAAAAACACATTTTCCAATACAGGGTTTGTTGTTCCAACTTTTGAGTGTGTACTTTACGTACAAAGGAAGTAGGATATCCAGTTATTGGTTTTGCTTGCGTACAGATATAAGCAGGAAACCTTCTCTGTATGCACTTTTTTTTTAAAAAAATAATGCTTTTGAACAACAACAAAAAATCCCCAACATGTGAAACTCCCAATGCTATTTTTAAATCGGACGATTCCGTTTGCAATAAATGAAACAAAATTGACTTTTGTCAACTCAAAAGCAGCCGTTCTAGGTTTTTGTTTTTTCCCCACCCGGGCCATCACTCTGCTACACAACTAATCCCCACAACGTTATCAAACTACCTAATAGGGCTCTATTACTATGATCCTTCTCATCTTTCCCATTACCTCTCTCCTTATCTTCTAATCGCTGCACCTTTGTTGCCTGTATATTATGACTTGCGTTAATAGTTTTATTTACGTTAATTTAGTTTTAATTTACGTTAATTTAGTTTTATTTAATCTAGCATGATTTATGTTGCCAGCTTATTTAGTATCCTATGACTGAGCGTTGCATCTTATAATTTATGATGACTGTATTTTATTATTGTAATCGTGATTTATCACTTGTTTGCTTGTACGTACACTGACAGCTTCTGCATCAGAAACAAACTTGTGTGTCCTATCACACTTGGCCAATAAAGAATTCTCTTCTCTTCTCTTCTCTTCTCTTCTCTTCTCTTCTCTTCTCTTCTCTTCTCTTCTCTTCTCTTCTCTTCTCCTCTCCTCTCCTCTCCTCTCCTCTTCTCTTCTCCTCTCCTCTCCTCTCCTCTCCTCTCCCATTCCATTCCAATACTGTGTTCTAGTCTAGTCTATATATTCTATATTCTATATTCTATATTCTATATTCTATATTCTATTCCATTCTATTCTATATTCCAATAACCTATTCTATTCTATTCTATTCTATTCTATTCTATTCTATTCTATTCTATTCTATTCTATTCTATTCTATTCTATTCTACTCTACTCTACTCTACTCTACTCTACTCTACTCTACTCTACTCTACTCTACTCTACTCTAGTTCTAGTTCTAGTTCTCTCTAACTCTAACTTTAATTCTAATTCTATTCCATTATTTTCATTATTTTTCAGGAATAAATTTTGTGTTGAAGCACAAAAAAAAACCTGCCCAAGGGTTGCATTCAGACAACCTCCATCAGCTGGTCATCAAATGAGTTTTTTTCTGGGGTCCACACCAAACACTGAATGCTGAGCAAAGGGGCCAGCTAGAAGTAGTGCAATAGGCCCCCTCTGAAAATCAAACCAAGGTTGATCCCCACTTAGCTAGTGGGCTTGCATTTCCTGAGTCTTCACTTGACCTGGGGATGTGTTGTGTGAATGCAGCCACAACATGAATAAATTGCTGGCTGGGGAATTCCGGGAGTTGAAGTCACACACCTTAACGCGGCCTAGGCAGAGAAACCCTGCTCTATAGCTGGTCTTCATGTGAATTGCTTCTCCCAAGACAAGCACTTTCTCTGAATTATGCAACCCTCACCAATAAAATTCCTAGAAAAAGTCTCATTTTAATGTAATTAGTTGGGGTTTTTTTTTTCCTCAAAGGAGGCAGATGGTGCCAGCCAATTGGTTTGGGGGTTGTGGGGGTGTCTGGAGTCCATCTGTTTTGCCTACTCTGGCATTTTGCATCCTATGTATACACACACACACACACACAGAATAACTTGCCATCTTTTTTCATTCAAGGCAGGTAGAAGAGCAGCATAACAGAAGTCCAGAATTATTATTATTATTATTATTTTAAAAAGCTCAAAATATCTATTTAAAATAGATTTGGGGGTTTGTATGTTGCCTTGAAAAATTCCCCAGCCAGCATATAGAACCCTAGACTCTTAGGGATGATAGGGACATCAGAGGTCTTCTAGTCCAACCCCCTGGCTCAAGCAGGAGATGCCAGAGGTGTGCTGCTGCTGGTTTGCACCGGTTCTGGCAGACCGGTAGTTAAGATTAGGCGCAGTTCGGTGAACCGGCAAATCCCACCACTGGCTGGCCCTGCCCCCACCCATTTTTTTTGCCTGTTTTCAGGCCATTTTCAGGCCATTTTGGAGTCATTTTTGGTCTGGAAAACAGCCTGAAAACAGCCAAAAAAATGGCCTGAAAACAGCCTATTTGGGCCTATTTTCAGGCCATTTTTCAGGCTGTTTTGGGGCCATTTTTCAGGCCGTTTTCAGGCTGTTTTCCAGCTGTTTGGGGGCCATTTTTCAGGCTGTTTTTGGCCTGAAAAATAGCCAAAAACAGCCCCCCCAAAAAAACCAACCTGAAAACAGGCCAAAAATGGCCTGAAAATGGGCCCAAAACCAAGCCTTTTTTGGGGCTGTTTTCTGACGATATGTGGCCTGAAGAATGGTCAAAAATGGCCGGAAAAACAGACTGAAAATGGTGGGATTTGCTGATCTGCCAAACTGTGCCTAATCTTTACTACCGATTCACCAAAACCGGTGCAAACCAGCGGCAGCAGCCAGCCTCTGAAAGCAACCTAGAAGCAAGGAGGCATTTCCGGCCAGTGAGGACAATTAATCGATGGAGCGACTTCCCTCCAGACGTTTGGGGGTTCCATCCCTGGGGGCTTTTAAAGAAGAGGCTGGACGGTCACTGGAATGGCAAAAGGATCCCTGTTTGAGAAGGGGGTTGGAGTAGAAGACCTCCGAGGTCCCTTCCAACCCTACGATTCTATAATTCCACTATCCATGCAATGACCAGCCTGCTTGCAGCTATTCCAGAGGGGAGGAAATTGCATAGAATAGACTGGAATGGAATGGAATGGAATAGAATAGAATAGAATAGAATAGAATAGAATAGAATAGAATAGAATAGAATAGAATAGAATAGAATAGAATAGAATAGAATAGAATAGAATAGAAATAGGAATGGATGGAATGGAATGGAATGGAATGGAATAGAATAGAATAGAATAGAATAGAATAGAATAGAATAGAATAGAATAGAATAGAATAGAATAGAATAGAAATAGGAATAGATGGAATGGAATGGAATGGAATAGAATAGAATAGAATAGAATAGAATAGAATAGAATAGAATAGAAATAGGAATGGAATGGAATGGAATGGAATAGAATAGAATAGAATAGAATAGAATAGAATAGAATAGAATAGAATAGAATAGAATAGAATAGAATAGAATAGAAATAGGAATGGAATGGAATGGAATGGAATGGAACGGAACGGAACGGAACAGAACAGAATAGAAATAGGAACGGAACGGAACGAAATAGAAATAGAAATAGAAATAGAAATAGAAATAGAAATTGGAATGGAATGGAATGGAATGGAATGGAATGGAATGGAATAGAATAGAATAGAATAGAATAGAATAGAATAGAATAGAATAGAATAGAAATAGGAATGGAATGGAATGGAATGGAATGGAATGGAACAGAATAGAAATAGGAATGGAATAGAATAGAATAGAACAGAATAGAGTAGAGTAGAATAGAATAGAATAGAAATAGGAATGGAATGGAATAGAATAGAATAGAACAGAACAGAACAGAACAGAAATAGGAATGGAATGGAATAGAATAGAATAGAATAGAATAGAAATAGAAATAAGAACAAAATAGAGAATAGAGAATAGAATAGAAAATAGAATAGACAAAATACAGAGAATAGAATAGAGAATAGAATAAAAATAGAATAGAATAGACAAAATACAGAAAATAGAATAGAATAGAATAGAATAGAATAGAATAGAAATAGGAATGGAATGGAATGGAATGGAATGGAACGGAACGGAACGGAACAGAACAGAATAGAAATAGGAACGGAACGGAACGAAATAGAAATAGAAATAGAAATAGAAATTGGAATGGAATGGAATGGAATGAAATGGAATAGAAATAGGAATGGAATGGAATGGAATAGAATAGAATAGAATAGAATAGAATAGAATAGAATAGAATAGAATAGAATAGAAATAGGAATGGAATGGAATAGAATAGAATAGAATAGAATAGAATAGAATAGAATAGAAATAGGAATGGAATGGAATGGAACAGAATAGAAATAGGAATGGAATAGAATAGAATAGAACAGAATAGAGTAGAGTAGAATAGAATAGAATAGAAATAGGAATGGAATGGAATAGAATAGAATAGAACAGAACAGAACAGAACAGAAATAGGAATGGAATGGAATAGAATAGAATAGAATAGAATAGAATAGAATAGAAATAGAAATAAGAACAAAATAGAGAATAGAGAATAGAATAGAAAATAGAATAGACAAAATACAGAGAATAGAATAGAATAGAATAGAATAAAAATAGAATAGAATAGACAAAATACATAAAATAGAATAGAATAGAATAGAATAGAATAGAATAGAAATGCAGTATGGGATGGCATGGCATGGCATGGCATAGCATAGCATAGCATAGAGAATAGAATAAGAACAGAACAAGAACAGAACAGAACAGAATAAATATTGGAATGAAGAATAGGGTAAGGTAGGATAGAATAGGAATAGAATAACAGAGTTGGAAGGGACCCTGGAGGTCTTCTAGTCCAACCCGCTACCTAGGCAGGAAACCCTACACCATTCCAGACACATGATTATCCAATCCCTTCTTAAAAGCTTCCAGTGGTTGTACCATTTACAACTTCTTGTCTGAAGGACCCTGGCCCTAAAATTTCTGCCACCCTCACCCTCTATTCCCGATTTCTGGATGCCTCGGAAACCCTCGCTTTGCCAGCCTCTCTTTCTTTCTCATGGCCCCTGGGTGCACCATCTGCAAATAAACCCCCAGCTGCCACCCCATCCTTCAGCTGTGGAGACAGGATCAGGGGCAGTGGGCCAGCACCCAAATTTCCCTCCCCCTCCCTGGGGCTTTGGAATTTGGAGGGTTTATAAATAAAGGCTGTGTGTGTGTGTGTGTGTGTGTGTGTGTGTGTGTGTGTCCTGCTAATACCCCCCAACTTTGACAGCTAGGCCAGGCGTCCCCAGCAAAACTCAGAAGTTGAACAAGCCAGGTGTTTTCCCCGCTTGTGCCCGGCTGGTTGACGCCACCCTGCGGGAAATGTGCCATAGCAGAGTCCTGGAATCACCTCCTCCCCAAATTCTCAGCTTTCCTGGACAAACTTTTTTTGGGTGGGGGCCTTCTTTGGGAATAGGAGGACACCCCCTCACCCCACCCCAAGCCGACCAATCCAGGGATTAACTGTTCCCAATGGGAACATGGCTAGAACAAGCAGGGTAAACAAACCGGGATAAGCTGCAGCCACCAAAAACTTTGCAGCAAGTTGTGTGTGTGTGTGTGAGAGAGAGAGAGAAAGAGAGAGAGAGAGACTCTGTGTGTGAATGCAATTTTATGGAACTGCTCCCACTGCTGGGTCTTTTATTCTCACAGATAGTTCTCGACATATGGAGGTTCATTTAGCGACTGCTTGAAGATGCAACGGCACCGAACAAGTGACTTCGGACCCTTAGTTCACACGTAACAACCGTCGCCTCTTTCCCCCGCGGTTCACGCGATCAAAATTCGGTGCACTTGGCGACTAGCTCGTACTTTTTTTTTTTTTTTTAATAAACTTTATTCATCTTTTATCATTTTAAAAAGACGAACAACAACAAAATAAATCTTATAAGATCAACGGTTTGTGACATTCATCTTATACTAACATTTTGTGCATTATTTACAAATATATAGAATTTGTGCAGAAGGCTCGTACTTATGACGGTTGCAGAGTTCTCTCCCCCCCTCCGCCAGGGTCACGGGATTCCCTGTCTGACAAGCAGAGTCAATGGGGATTCACTTAACAACTGTGGGACTCACTTAAGAACCGCCACGCTCGACTGAACAACCGTGGGGAGAAAAACACGTAAAGTTTTGGGACCAAACTCAGTGAACAAATGTTTTGTTTAGCAACATAAATTGTTGGGCTCCGTTGTAGTCGTAAGTCGAGGACTACCTGCACAGGACTACCTCGACTTACAACAGTTTGATAGCGACGGAAGAAACCACGCACGGAAAAAAAAAGGGGCTTATGACCACAATTCACACTTACGACCGTTGCAGCGTTCCCCTCCCCTGTGGTCACGTGATCAAAATAGGGACACGCTTGGTGACGGCCTCGTACTTATGACCGTTGAAGTGTCCTGTGGGGTCGCGTGATCAACTTTTGAGACCTTCTGACGGGCAGAATAAATGGGAAAGATTCGCTTAACAAGCGTGGTTGCTAGCTTAACCGCCTCAGTGGGTTCACTTAACAACTACGGCGAGGAAGGTCACAAAAACGGGCCAAACTCACTTAAAACCTGTCTCGTGGAAGGTTGGAGTGCAGTCGTGGTCATAAGTCCAGGACTGCCTGTATTATATTCTAAAATTCAGGGATGTCCAACCTTGTCAACTTTAAGACTTGTGGACTTCAACTCCCAGAATTCCTCAGCCAGCAAAGCTGGCTGAGGAATCTGGGAGTTGAATCCAAAGTCTTAAAGTGCAAGTTGGACACCTGTTCTAAATTCATCGGTTGCCGCCTTGGGTGGTGGGGGGGAGATTTCTGGCACTGCCAGATGTTGCCTTGCTAGTGTAAATAACACACCAGACACTTGAGAGCCAAGGAAAGTGTGTGTGTGTGTGTGTGTGTGTGAGGGAGAGCTGGCGAGGACACAAAGGGTGTTGGGAGTTTTGTGGGTGTAAATGTGTGAGAACACAGCACCCTCCTCAAACACCTGGCAGCAAGCACCAAGCGTGGGGCTTTGCACAGCTGGGGTGTGTGTGGTTTGGCACACTCGCCGCCTTGCAGAGGGCAGGGGGGGGGAGTTGGGCCTTTGCGATCCTGAAACATTTGCTCCCCGGTGAAGCGCCACGCGTTTTCTCCCTGCCACGCTATTGTTTGTAACATTTTGATCAGACAAGCCGGGGTGAAAGTGGTCACAAGGATTTGCACGCTTCTCTTTAATCCCAGAACAGGCACCTGGGATGGGGGTGCAACGGTCCCAGGAAAAAAGGAGAGATTCAACTTGGAAATAAGGAGGATTTTTCGTCACACTGAGAATGATGGACCTGGAGACGGGGAGTTCTAGTCCCGCCTTAGGCATGAAAGCCAATTGGGTGACTTTGGGCCAATCACCAGGAGACAGAGTTCTAGTCCCGCCTTAGGCATGAAAGCCAATTGGGTGACTTTGGGCCAATCACCAGGAGACGGTGAGTTCTAGTCCCGCCTTAGGCATGAAAGCCAATTGGGTGACTTTGGGCCAATCACCAGGAGACGGTGAGTTCTAGTCCCGCCTTAGGCATGAAAGCCAATTGGGTGACTTTGGGCCAATCACCAGGAGACAGAGTTCTAGTCCCGCCTTAGGCATGAAAGCCAATTGGGTGACTTTGGGCCAATCACCAGGAGACAGAGTTCTAGTCCCGCCTTAGGCATGAAAGCCAATTGGGTGACTTTGGGCCAATCACCAGGAGACGGGAGTTCTAGTCCCGCCTTAGGCATGAAAGCCAATTGGGTGACTTTGGGCCAATCACCAGGAGACAGAGTTCTAGTCCCGCCTCAGGCATGAAAGCCAATTGGGTGACTTTGGGCCAATCACCAGGAGACGGGGAGTTCTAGTCCCACCTCAGGCATGAAAGCCAATTGGGTGACTTTGGGCCAATCACCAGGAGACGGGGAGTTCTAGTCCCGCCTTAGGCATGAAAGCCAATTGGGTGACTTTGGGCCAATCACCAGAAGACGGGGAGTTCTAGTCCCGCCTTAGGCATGAAAGCCAATTGGGTGACTTTGGGCCAATCACCAGGAGACGGGGAGTTCTAGTCCCACCTTAGGCATGAAAGCCAATTGGGTGACTTTGGGCCAATCACCAGGAGTCGGGGAGTTCTAGTCCCACCTTAGGCATGAAAGCCAATTGGGTGACTTTGGGCCAATCACCAGGAGACAGAGTTTTAGTCCCGCCTTAGGCATGAAAGCCAATTGGGTGACTTTGGGCCAATCACCAGGAGATTCAATCATCAGCCAAAGGTGGGATTTGCCAGTTTGCCAAATTGGCCATAAAATTAACAACCAGTTCATTTGAACCAGTGCAAACCGGTAGAAGCCCACTTCTGGTTGTAACTTTAATGGTCACTAACTGAACTGTGATAAGCTGAGGACTACCTGAAGCAAGTCAGGTGAAAAAAAAAAGGGGGAAAGGAATCCAGGTTTCCTTTCAAACCATGTTTGGATCTTGGGCAAAATGCCACCTGCGGAGGCTTCAGCGTCTGACCTGTTTAAGCCTGTTGGCATCCAGAGACATGCTCATCTTTGCCTCACCTGTTATTTACCTGGGAAATCAAGCCTGCCAGGAGTTAATCTGGCCTAAAATCAAGACAGGAGGGTTGAATTTCCTGGATTGTGGAGAATAATTTTCCAGCATTATCCTGGTCTGGCTTGTTTTGCCCTGCTTGTCTAAGATCTTGGGTGTCTGGAACAAACTGTGCGATGCCAAGGTTGATGCCAGCTGCCAGAAATTGGATTTTTTATTTTTCCACGGAAGATTCCCGCAGGGTCCTTTTGAGCAAGATTACTTGAGAAGGAAAATGGTTGGTTTGATTCTAATTTTTTGTAGGGGAGACGGACGGCATGAAAATTTAACAAATAAAAAGAAATAAATCCAGCAACCGAACCATCTGCTGAGGATAGGCAAGTTTCCTTCAGTTGTAACTGAAAGGGGGAGAATTTCCTTTGTTTTAATATAAGATAACTTTGTTAACTTTTTCTTTACACTACAAAGACAAAAAGTTAACAGAAACTAATAAATAGATAAGACAAAAGAAAGAACTAATGACGAACCGAAGAAAGAAAAAAGAGAGAGAGAAAGCCAAGTATTGAAAGAAAAAGAAATATAACGTATTATATATAAAATATAAAATATATTATATATAAAATATAAAATGCAAGTATTGAAAGAAAAAGAAATATAAAGAAATGACTTTTTTCACAGCAGTAATAAGTACAGTATAAATTTAAAGTGAACTCTTATTTTAAGATTATGTGACTTTCATTTTCATATCTACTATTTTTTTCTAATCACTGAACCTATAGATCATAATTTATTTCCTTTTTTTTAACGTCTCAAGCAAACCAGAATTCTTCAGCCAACCAACCTTGGCAACTTGAAGATGGTGGACTTCAACACCCAGAATTCTTCAGTCAGCAAACCTTGAGAACTTGGAAATGGTGCACTTCAACTCCCAGAATTCTTCATTCATGGTGGACTTCAACTCCCAGAATTCTTCAGCCAGCCAACCTTGGCAACTTGAAGATGGTGGACTTCAACTCCCAGAATTCTTCAGCCAGAACATGGTGGACTTCAACTCCCAGAATTCTTCAGCCAGCCAACCTTGGCAACTTGAAGATGGTGGACTTCAACTCCCAGAATTCTTTAACCAGCCAACCTTGGGAACCTGAAGATGGTGGACTTCAACTCCCAGAATTCTTCAGCCAGCCAACCTTGGGAACCTGAAGATGGTGGACTCAACTCCCAGAATTCTTCAGCCAGCCAACCTTGGGAACCTGAAGATGGTGGACTTCAACTCCCAGAATTCTTCAGTCAGCAACCTTGGCAACTTGAAGGTGGTGGACTTCAACTCCCAGAATTCTTCAGTCAGCCAACCTTGGCAACTTGAAGGTGGTGGACTCAACCCCAGAATTCTTCAGCCAGCCAACTTGGCAACTTGAAGATGGTGGACTTCAACTCCCAGAATTCTTCAGCCAGCCAACCTTGGGAACCTGAAGATGGTGGGCTCAACCCCAGAATTCTTCAGCCAGCCAACCTTGGGAACCTGAAGATGGTGGACTTCAACTCCCAGAATTCTTCAGCCAGCCAACCTTGGGAACCTGAAGATGGTGGACTTCAACTCCCAGAATTCTTCAGCAGCCAACCTTGGGAACCTGAAGATGGTGGACTTCAACTCCCAGAATTCTTCAGCCAGCCAACCTTGGCAATTGAAGATGGTGGACCTCAACTCCCAGAATTCCACCCACATCCCAGTTGCTTAGGTTGTGTAAAACAATGTCCTATTCTATCAGATTTGGGAACCAGTTCTGGTGTCTAGATGCAAACCTCACTCTGAATTTTGGGTGGCAACCTCTTGCCAGTTCCCAAATCAGCCTGTTTTCATCACCGTTTCTTCACAGCTTGAGTCATCTTTCGTGTATCTGCAGATGTATCTGGAACATGGCTTTTTAATGAAATAAAATAAAATAAAAACGAGGAGGCTTTTCAAAACCCACAAACATAGTGAGCCTTCGCCGTTGGCAAAGGGAGAGGAACGAAGGTAGGGAGGCTTTCAAAAGGCCTGAAGACAGGTAGTCCTCGGCTTACGACCACAAGGGAGCCCCCAAGTTTCTGTTACTAAGTGAGTTTTGCCCCATTTTATGAACCTTTCTGGCCACCGTTGTGAAATGAATCACTGCAGTTGTTCAGCTGGTCACACGGCCCAATTGCAAACCCCGTACACAGCCTCACAACCTATTCTGTATAGAATGGAATAACAGAGTTGGAAGGGACCTTGGAGGTCATTTAGTCCAACCCCCTGCTCAGGCCGGAAACCCTACACCACTTCAGACAAATAGTTATCCAACATCTTCTTGAAAACTTGCAGTTTGGGAGCATTCACTTCTGGAGGCCAGCAGTTCCACTGGTTAATTGCCTTCCCTGTCAGGAAATTTCTCCTTAGTTCTAGGTTGCTTCTCTCCTTGATGAGTTTCCATCCGTTGCTTCTTGTCCTGCTTTGGAGAATAGCTTGACTCCCTCTTCTTTGGGGCAGCCCCTCAAATATTGGAAGACTGCTATCCTGTCTCCCCTGGTCCTCCTTTTCATTAAACTAGACATACCCAGTTCCTGCAACCGTTCTTTCTGTTTTAGTCTCTAATCATCCCGGTTGCTCTTCTCTGCACTCTTCCTAGAGTCTCAACATCTTTATTTAAATCGTGGCGACCAAAACTGAATGCAAATATCCCAAGTGTGGCCTTACCAAGGCCTTGTAAAGTGGTAGGAACACTTCACGTGATCTTGAGTCTATCCCTCTGTTGATGCAGCCTAGAACTGGGTTGGCTTTTTTGGCAGCTGCCGCACACGGCTGGCTCAGATTTAATCGATTGTCCACTAGGACTCCAAGATGCCTCTCACAGTCACCACGATTGAGCCAGGTACCACCTATACTGTATCTGTGCATTTGATTTTTTTTTGCCTAAATGTAGAACCTGACTTTTCTCACCATTGATTTTCATTTTGTTAGATAGTGCCCAATGTCCAAGTCTGTTCAGATCCGTCTGTATCTTAAGCCTTTATCTTCTGGAGTGTTGGCTATTCCTGCCAGCTTGGTGTGGTCTGCAAATTTGAGGAGGTCCCCATCTATCCCCTCATCCAAGCCGTTGATGAAGATGTTGAAGAGTCCTGGGCCTAAAACAGAGGCTTGGGGTACCCCACTGCATACTTCCCACCATGTACGGTTGCAGGAACTGGGCCTGGCTAGTCTAGGGAAGAGAAGGACCAGGGGAGACAGGAGAGCATCTTCCAATATTTGAGGGGCTGCCCCAGAGAGGAGGAGAAAGGGATTCAAGCTATTTTCCAAAGCCTCCGAAGGCTAGACAAAGAATAAGGGATGGAAACTGATCAAGGAGAGATTCAACTTGAAATAAGGAGAAACTTTCTGACATTGAGAACAATCAACCCATGGAGTAGAAGTTGCCTTCAGAAGTTGTGGGAGCTTCATCCCTGGAGGCTTTCAAGAAGAGATTGGAATGCCATTGTTCAGAAATGGTGTAGGGTCTCCCGCTTGGGCAGGGGGTTGGACTGGATGACCTACAAGGTCCCTTCCAACTCTGACTATCTGTTATTATCTGTTATGTAGATGCCGTTCCATTGAGGACTACATGATGAGCCATCACCTTTAACTGCTGAGTCACCACGGTGCCTAATCATGATTAAACAATGCTACTTGCATTTGCGATAAGCCGTTGGGCTCCCCGACAAAGTAAACACGGTTTCTGGGTTATGTCAGTTAAGGAATTCACCTCAGCTGGTTAAATCTTGGATCGGTGGAGCCCCACGTCATTATACTTGTGCTTTTAAAGTTGTAGCAACGTTTCAGCAGAATCTCATCTGCCATCATCAGGCTTCTGTATCGTGTTTTTTGGCACGTTTAAAAACTGTTTTCATTTGCATAGTTTTACATATTTTTTAATAAGTCTTTTTATTTCTCTTCGGATGATCCGTAAACTGCCCTGAGTTGCCTCATCGGGTCGAGAAATTGTATAAATGGACAAACCCGGTTTGTGCAAAGCTCCTTCAGGGACGTGCGTGAGAGGTAACAAGCCAGGTTTCCCTAGAGAGAAATGAAGTTGGTGACATATTTATTTACTTTTGATGCAGTCTGGGTCGGTTACCCAGGACCAGAGGTTCCCGTTTGCCATTTGTCAGAAATGGTGTAGGGCCTCCTGATTGGGCAGGGGAGGGGTTGGACTAGATGACCTACAAGGTCCCTTCCAACTCTCATTATCTGTTACTATGTTATGTAGATGCAGTTCTATTGAGGACTACATGATGAGCCATCACCTTTAACCGCTGAGTCACCACGGTGCCTAATCATGATTAAACAATGCTACTTGCATTTGCGATAAGCCGTTGGGCTCCCCGACAAAGTAAACACGGTTTCTGGGTTATGTCAGTTAAGGCATTCACCTCAGCTGGTTAAATCTTGGATTGGTGGAGCACAGTGGCCAATATTAAATGATGTCAGCCTTGGCCCTAAATTGATAAGTTTTGGCTGCAGCTTGAAGTCATCCGTTAGCCAAGAGACAAACACAAACACACACACAGAGAAACACCCACCAGCAGGCCCTTGGTGTGTGGTAAGACCAGGATTAGGTCAGAAATATTTGTACATGTGAAGCTGCTGTTTCACTTACAAAAATGACAAACTTTTGAAGAAACTAAAGAAATTAGAACATGACAAGAAAGCCCCCAACCACTCACAACAACACCTGAAACAATTAGTATATAACATTTCCAACAGAGAACTCACCAAAACAGAAACAGATGTCCTAACCAAAGGATTCAATTATGCTATAGCACCCCAAAAAATCCCCACAGAATCCATCGTATGTGCAGTAGAATCCAGCCTAAGTAAATTAAATACAGATGAAGCTGATAGAATAAGACACCAAGTTACTAACATCCTATGAACAAGCAAACCACCCAAAAGCAACTTGCACAAAGAAGAACTAAAAGCCCTGCAAGCCCTAAAAAAGGATAGCAGCATAATCATACTTCCAGCAGACAAAGGGAATGCCACAGTAGTAATGGATAGAAAAGACTACGAAACAAAATTGACAGACCTACTCCAAGACTCCACATACAAACCCATAAACACGGACCCAACCACATATCTGGAAAAATTAACCAAGAAGAAAATTATAACCAGCCACATGAGCAAAGAGATCCAACAGACGATCATCCCAAGAGAAGAATCTTCCAGATGCCCCAAACTATACGGCCTCCCAAAAATACACAAAGAAGGCATACCTCTCAGACCCATAGTCAGCTCCAGAGGAGCACCACTACAAAACCTAGCTAAACACTTAGCAAAAGAGCTACAGCCCCATGCTGAAACAGCAGCTTCACATGTACAAAACTCATACCACTTCTTGGAAATGATCAAAGATCTACATGTGGAACAAGAAGATCTGCTTGTAAGTTTCGACGTGGTTTCACTATTCACTCAAGTCCCGATAAAAGAAACTCTTGAAATCATCAAAAATAAATACCAACCAGCTAAACACCTCATGGAACTAACAGAACACTGCTTAACCAACACATATTTCATATACAAAGGACAAAGATACAAGCAAATTGAAGGGATCACCACTGTCACCCGTCATTGCAAACCTGTTCATGGAAGAATTCGAATCCAGAGCCCTGGCTAATGCCACCCACAAACCCAAACTATGGTTAAGATACATCGATGACACATTCGTGATTTGGCCCCATGGAAAAGAAAACCTAAACAATTTCCTAACACACCTAAACAGCACACACCCCAAAATCAAGTTCACCATGGAAACAGAAACAAACAAACAACTACCATTCCTACATGTACTAATCTACAAAAAAACAGATGGCACACTAGGACACACCGTATACCAGAAGAAAACACACACCTCAACGCCCAATCCCACCACCACCCAGCACAGATAAACTCCGTGGCCAAAACACTAATTGCCAGAACCAAACACCTGGCAGACACATAAAGACTGAACTATGCACCCTGACTAAAATATTGACAGCCAACAGCTTCCACAAAAGCAAAATCACCGGCTTGATCCACAAAAACACACTGAGACATAATGGAGACCTAGAAGATGAACAGACCTATGGTACAGCTGTCCTGCCCTACATAAGAGGTACTCCAGACAAAATTAGTAAGATACTATACAGACACCACATCAAGACTGCCTTCAAAACAGACAGAAAAATAGCAGCCATCCTTAGAAACCCTAAAGATAAAATTGACCTGGAAAACCAAGGCATATACGAAGTCCCCTGGGCATCATGCCCGGCCACATACATTGGACAGACCAATAGAAGAATAAGTACCCACCTGGATGAACACAAAAATGCAGTCAAAAAGCTGGAACACACTTCCTCACTAGTCCAACACATGAAAGCCACAGGTCATAGCATCGACTTCAATGGCACCAAAACCCTGGCCACTATGGAAAACCCCAGCCACAGAATCATCAGAGAAGCCATAGAGATTGAAAAAAGACCTGAAAGCATGAATAGAACAGATGATTCCACCAGACTGTCAATCATTTGGAAGCCTGCACACACAAACAAAAAAATCTCCACACCACAAGCCAGGCAAACACCTGGGCACAAACAGATCCCCCCTGATACCTCCAGCTCAGACACACCCCAACCAGGCACCCAGATGAAACCCAGCTTCCTAACAAATGATAGCCGTCCATTTACTCGGAGCCAAGCTGCACTAAAAGCCTCCAATACAGGAACACAATGTTGCCAGCCAATCAAGACACAAAAAAAGCCACAAAACAGACAGAAGATATTAGAAACACCAATCAAGCAGAACACAGCAAACTCCAAGACCAATAAACACAGACCAAGACTCCCAACCAATCAGGATGAAGAAAACACCATTCTGGCACAGCAGTAGGCTAGCCCCAAATTTAAAACTGAAACCACTGTAAAAGTCTGACTCACAGACGACACAATACAGAAGCCTGATGATGGCAGATGAGATTCTGCGAACGTTGCTACAACTTTAAAGCACAACTACAATGATGTGGGAAAATACCCAAACAAAGCTGAATACCATACATACATACATACATACATACATACATACATATGTTTTCTTAAGTTTTCGCGGGTACTTACATGTATGGTATTCAGCTTTGTTCGGGTATTTTCCCACGTCATTATAGTTGTGCTTTTAAAGTTGTAGCAACGTTTCGGCAGAATCTCATCTGCCATCATCAGGCTTCTGTATTGTGTTCGTCTGTGAGTCAGACTTTCACAGCCGCGACAACTTTACAACGTTGCTTTACAACATATTTATTTACTTTTGATGCAATCTGGATTGGTCACCCGGGATCAGAGGTTCCCGTTTGCCGCCACGTGTCACAAACGGTGTAGGGCCTCCTGCTTGGGCAGGGGAAGGGTTGGACTAGATGACCTACAAGGTCCCTTCCAACTCTGTCAACCTCTAAATCTGTAAATCAGGTTTCGTCTTCCGAGCTTTCGGACTCTCTTGTCGCTGGAGCCCATCTGAGGGAACTTGCTTCTCTCTAGCAGAGTGTGTGCTGTCCTGTGTGTGGTGTACTGTGGTGTTGTGTTGTAAGCAGCTTTTTAGATGTGGATTGGGGTGTGTGGATGGCTGGGTTCAGGCCTGAGGAGGGGGAAGCAGGTGAGCCGGTACATTCATGGGCCCATGGAGCTCAGAGGGGGCCCATGAAGGGGAAAAAAGTTTTATTTTATTTTTTTACAAAACCAAAGACTTTGTGCCTTTTACACGTCGCCTATCACTGCACCAGATAACAGATAACAGATAATCAGAGTTGGAAGGGACCTCAGAGGCCATCTAGTCCAACCCTCCATCCAAGCAGGAGACCCTACACCATTTCTTATAGTGGGCAGTCCAATCTCTTCTTGAAGGTCTCAAGTGATGAAGCTCGCACAACTTCTGAAGGTAACTTCGCTCCCATTGAATATAGAATAATAGAGTTGGAAGGGACCTTGGAGGTCATCTAGTCCAACCTTCTACCCCTCAAGCAAGAGACCCTACAACATTTCTGACAGAGGGCAGTCCGGTCTCTTCTTGAAAGCTTCCAGTGATGGAGAAGGGAGGGAGGGAGGAAGGAAGGAAGGAAGGAAGAAAGGAAGGAGAGAAAGGAGGAAGGAGGGAGCGAGGGAGGAAGGAAGGAAGGAAGGAAGGAGAGAAAGGAGGAAGGGAGGAGGGAGGAAGGAAGGAAGAATAGCAGAATAACAGAGTTGGAACTTGGAAGGGACTTTGGAGGTCATCTAGTCCAAATACCCCACCCGAGCAGGAGACCCTACACCATTTCTGACAAATGGCAGTCCAATCTCTTCTTGAAAGCTTCCAGGGATGAAGCTCCTACAACTTCTGAAGGCAACTTCTGTTCCATTGAATATAGAATAACAGACTTAGAAGGGACCTTGTAGGTCATCTAGTCCAACCTTCCATCCAAGCAGGAGACCCTACACCATTTGTGACACAGGGCAGTCCAGTCTCTTCTTGAAAGTCTCAAGTGATGACGCTCCCACAACTTCCGAGGGCAACTTCTGTTCCATGGGTTGATTGTTCTCCCTGTCAGAAAGTTTCTCCTTATTTCCAGGTTGAATCTCTCTCCTTGTTCAGTTTCCATCCACTGTTCCTTGTCTGGGAATAAGTCAATAGCTGTTGCCTCCTTGTACTGCCCAGCCTTCACCTTCTAAGTATCTGATATTAAGCTGGTGTTAAATTAGCATTCCTGTTGATTGACGAGGGGCCTGTTTCTCAAGCTTCAATTACTTCCCTGGCTGTTCTTGTGCCTGCTCGTCCGACAATCTTAATAGCTGCAAAACTCTACGCGGGTCCTTGTTCACTGCTACCAACGTGAGGCTACCAATGAGTTCGGGTCTCCTCGTCTGACCACTTCCAAGTAGTCCTCGACTTACAACTCACAGTTGGCCCCAACATTTCTGTTATCGAGACCTTTGCAAAGCGAGATTTGTCTTACTTTAGGACATGGTGCTTAAGTGAATCACTGCCGTTGATAACGAAGCCACTCGGTCGTTAAGTGGAATCTAGCGTCTTATCAGAAGGTCATCAGAGGATCACATGACTCCCCGGGATGCTGCGACCGTCATAAGTATGAGTCTGTGGTCAAGTGCCCGAAATTTGGTCGTGTGACCATGAGGGTCGTAAGGGTGAAAAATAGTCCTGTTCACTTTTTTTTCAGTGCCGTTGCAGCTTCGGTCACTAAGTGAAGTGTTGTAAGTTGAGACCGCCTGCATTGAAGTTCTGCCTGTTTGGAACCTTAAAAACACAGGTGGAATTTCAAGGGTACCCTGGGCAGCCGCCATCTTGACTTTCCTTTTTTTTTTAATTAAAAAGTGTTTTATTTTTAACAACCAAACGTAGACAAATACGAACATAAAACAACAAAATAAAACCATCTTTCAATTGTACAGTGTGTTGGTTGGTACATAATTCTTGTGCACAATATGTCTAGTGTTTTCCTCTTGAATTTAAATTGACATTCATATTACATTCATCGTCGTGTTTATATTATTATTACACCATCCTTAGATTTGAGTTTCAAATCCACATTATCCATTAGAGCCAATCTCAGTTCTTACCGATTTTAATTCGTATTAAAAGTCCTTCTGCAATCATCAAGTTATAACACATCATTACTGTTAAATGGTTCTTCAACTTTCCACTCTTCTATCTAGCCACGGGTAAAATAAACCCCATCTCTTAAAATGTCCTTGCTCTCTAATTGCGGATGTTAATCGACTCGTTTCTGCACATTCTGTTATTTTGCCATCTTGACTTTTTTGACCGCCTGCCCGTAAAAGCCCCTCACGGGATTTCGAACAGGCCCCTCATGGCCCAGCCTGACTGCACAACGGCACTTGTGTTTGTGTCGCACCGCTGTTGCGACACGCCGTGACTCATTTTCAGCTGCGAGTCTTTTAGTCACCCAGGGACGCCTGTCCGAGGGGATTCCGTCTGGGCCTCCGTTTTCGCAAGGGAGTTTTACTCCAGGCCTAGCCATGTCGGCCCATCTACACCGTCCCTTACAAAGAAAGAGGTTGGGACTTTGGGGAAAGGGGCAGAGAAGAGCAACTCCGAGGATGAAAGGCCTGAAGAGTCAAACTGGTGAAGGATGGTTGCAGGATTTGGTTCTTAAAAAGAAGAAAATATTGCAGGAGTTGGGTTGGGGTAGAAAGGAGAAGGAAGGAGGAAGACTGGAGAGAGAGAGGAAGAGGGAGGAAGGAAGGAGAGGAAGGGAGGGAGAGAAGAAAAGGAGAGAAGGAAAGGAGGGAGGGAGGAAAGAAGGAAGAGTGGAGGGAAGGAGGGAGGGAAGGAGGGAAGGAAAGGAGGAAGACTGGAGGAAGGAAGGAAGGAGAGGAAGGGAGGGAGAGAAAGGAAAGGAGGGAGGGAGGAGAGGGAGGGAGAGAGGAAAGAAGGAAGAGTGGAGGGAAGGAGGGAGGGGAAGGAGGGAAGGAAAGGAGGAAGACTGGAGGAAGGAAGGAAGGAGAGGAAGGGAGGGAGAGAAGGGAAAGGAGGGAGGAGGAGAGGGAGGGAGAGAGGAAAGAAGGAAGAGTGGAGGGAAGGAGGGAGGGAAGGAGGGAAGGAAAGGAGGAAGACTGGAGGAAGGAAGGAAGGAGAGGAAGGGAGGGAGAGAAAGGAAAGGAGGGGAGGGGAGGAGAGGGAGGGAGAGAGGAAAGAAGGAAGAGTGGAGGGAAGGAGGGAGGGAAGGAGAGAAGGAAAGGAGGAAGACTGGAGGAAGGAAGGAAGGAGAGGAAGGGGAGGGAGAGAGAGAAGGAAAGGAGGGAGGGAGGAGAGGGAGGGAGAGAGGAAAGAAGGAAGAGTGGAGGGAAGGAGGGAGGGAAGGAGAGAAGGAAAGGAGGAAGACTGGAGGAAGGAAGGAAGGAGAGGAAGGGAGGGAGAGAGAGGGAAAGGAGGGAGGGAGGAGAGGGAGGGAGAGAGGAAAGAAGGAAGAGTGGAGGGAAGGAGGGAGGGAAGGAGAGAAGGAAAGGAGGAAGACTGGAGGAAGGAAGGAAGGAGAGGAAGGGGAGGGAGAGAGAGAAGGAAAGGAGGGAGGGAGGAGAGGGAGGGAGAGAGGAGGAAGAGGAAGAGGAGGAAGAGGGAAGGAGGAGGGAAGGAGAGAAAGGAAAAAGGAGGAAGACTGGAGAAAGGAAGGAAGGAGAGGAAGAGAGGGAAGGGAGAGAAGAGAGGAAAGGAGGGAGGAGGAGAGGGAGGAGAGAGGAAAGAAGGAAGGAGGGAGGGAAGGAGGGAGGGAAGGAGAGAGGAAGGAAAGGAGGAAGACTGAGAGGAAGGAAGGAAGGAGAGGAAGGGAGGAGAAGGAAAGGAAAAGAGAGAGAAGGAAAGGAGGGAGGGAGGAAAGAAGGAAGAGTGGAGGGAAGGAGGGAGGAAGGAGAGAAGGAAAGGAGGAAGACTGAGGAAGGAAGGAAGGAGAGGAAGGGAGGGAGAGAGAGGAAGGAGAGAAGGAGGAGGGAGGAGGAGAGGGAGGGAGAGAGGAAAGAAGGAAGAGTGGAGGGAAGGAGGAAGGGAAGGAGAGAAGGAAAGGAGGAAGACTGGAGAGGAGGAAGGAAGGAGAGGAAGGGAGGGAGAGAAGAGAAAGGAAGGAAGGAGAGGAGGAGAGAGGAGGGAGGAGAGAGAGAAGAAGGAAGAGTGGAGGGAAGGAGGGAGGGAAGGAGAGAAGGAAAGGAGGAAGACTGGAGGAAGGAAGGAAGGAGAGGAAGGGAGGGAGAGAGAGAAGGAAAGGAGGGAGGGAGGAGAGGGAGGGAGAGAGGAAAGAAGGAAGAGTGGAGGGAAGGAGGGAGGGAAGGAGAGAAGGAAAGGAGGAAGACTGGAGAAAGGAAGGAAGGAGAGGAAGGGAGGGAGAGAAGGAAAGGAGGGGGAGGAGAGGGAGGGAGAGAGGAAAGAAGGAAGAGTGGAGGGAAGGAGGGAGGGAAGGAGAGAAGGAAAGGAGGAAGACTGGAGGAAGGAAGGAAGGAGAGGAAGGGAGGGAGAGAAGGAAAGGAGGGGAGGAGGGGAGGGAGGGAGAGAGGAAAGAAGGAAGAGTGGAGGGAAGGAGGGAGGGAAGGAGAGAAGGAAAGGAGGAAGACTGGAGGAAGGAAGGGAAGGGAAGGAGGAGGAAGGGAGGGGAGAGAAGAAAAGGAGGGAGGGAGGAGAGGGAGGGAGAGAGGAAAGAAGGAAGAGTGGAGGGAAGGAGGGAGGGAAGGAGAGAAGGAAAGGAGGGAAGGAGAGTGGAAGGGAGGGAGGAAAAAGAAAGAGTGGAGAGAGGGAGGGAAGAAGAAAGAGTGGAGGGAGGAAGGAAGGAGAGAGATGGAGGGAGAAAAGGAAAGGAGGGAGGAAGGAAGGAAGGAAGAAGGAGGGAGGGAGGGAAGGAGAGAAGGAAAGGGGGAAGACTAGAGGGAGGGAGGAAGGAAGGAAGGAGAGGAAGGGAGGGAGAGAAGGAAAGGAGGGAGGAGAGGGAGGGAGGGAGAGAGGAAAGAAGGAAGAGTGAAGGAGGGAGGGAAGGAGAGAAGGAAAGGAGGGAGGGAGAGAGGAAGGGAGGGAGGAAGGAAGAAACAGTGGAGGGAGGGAGGGAGGAAGAAAGAGTGGAGAGAGGGAGGGAGGAAGAAAGAGTGGAGGGAGGAAGGAAGGAGAGAGATGGAGGGAGAAAAGGAAAGGAGGGAGGGAGGGAAAGAGGAAGGAAGAAGAAAGAAAGATAGAAATAAAGAGAAAGGAGAGGGGGGAAGGAGAGAAGGAAGGGAAGGTGCGATGGAGGGAGAGAGAGATAGAAAGAAAAAGAAAGAATAAGAAAGAGAGAGAGAGAGAGCGCTTGGACTTACTTGCCCAGAGTTTACTAAACTTAGTTAGGGCCCACTTGGGTTGCTTGTTTTTAGAGTCAAGCATTCATTTGTTGTTCCCTTTATATTCTCTAGCCGTGGGAGAAAGTCAGAATTATTAAGACGTAAAAACGAGAAGTCTTTGGGATGAAACCATTCTCATCAGACACACACACACACACACACACACCCTGGGGGAAAAAGGCAGGACCGAGGAAAGAGGAAAGAAACGAAAGTGAAAGGAGGAAGGTTGCAAGAAGAGAAAGTCACAGTTGCTGAGAAGCGAGGGAAAGTGGGACAAAAATGGGGATGTGGAAGTTGCTTGAAAAGAAAAAAATCAGAACGCCGCAGAAGAGCTGCGTTTCCCTAACGGCAAGCACGAAAAATGATTTAGGGGAGAAATCCAAGCCGCCTAACATCAATAATACCCGGGAAAGATACTGGAAAAGATAATAAAAAAACCAGATCTGCCAACATCTATTTTATTTAGCTTAGTTTGTCAAGCGTGCATGAGAAAACAAGTATACGTACGAACAAAACATATCAACATAGAAGTATAAGCGGGTCTAAGTCTATACATAACAATGGAGTAAAAAGTCAAGGAGAACATCGGGACAAGGACAGGAGGCACCCTGGTGCGCTTATGCACGCCCCCTTTAAGGACCTGTTAGGAATGGGGTGAGCTCCACGGTAGACAGTTTAAGGTTAAAGTTTTTGGGGGGTGGGTGGGGGGGTTTGAGGATGTCAGGGAGTGAGTTCCAGGCGTTGACCACTCGGTTGCTGAAGTTGTACTTTCTGCCATCGGGTTTGGAACCGTTGACTTTGAGTTTGCATCTATTGTTTGCCCGTGTGTTGTTGTGGTTGAAGCTGAAGTTAGTCGTTGACAGGTAGGACGTTGTAGCAGACAAAAATTTTGTGTCCTAAGCTTAGGTCAGACTGCAGGCGGCATAGCTGTAGGACTCTTCTCGTGAAATAGTTCTGGACTCGCTCAATCATTTTAATGTCCGTTATTCAGGGTGGATTCCAGGCAGAGGAGCTGTATTCCAGTATTGGTCTGGCAAAGGTTTTGTATGCCCTGGTTTGCAGTTCAATGTTGCTGGAGAAGAAGCTTCACAAAATTAGGTTAGTGCCTTTTGGACAATGCTGTTGCGGTGAGCTCTGGGGCTTAGATCTTTTGAGATGAGGACTCCTAGGTCCTTGACGGAGGGAGGGTTGTCTATGAGGTCGTATCCCGCCCAGTTTGCATTTGGTTTTCTGATTTTTGTTGCCAATGTGTAAGACAGAGCATTTGTTGGCTGACATTTGGAGTTGCCAATTGTTTGACCATTCTACTAGAAACAAGTAAAGTAATAACTAGCAGTTAGCACGGGTTTGTCAAAAACAGATCATGCCAAACCAATCTTATTTCATTCTTCAACACAGTGACTAAATTAGTAGACCAGCAAAATACTGTGGACATAATACATTTAGATTTCAGCAAGGCATTCGATAAAGTAGACCACAACCTACTTCTTAGCAAGCTAGAAAAAAGTGGAATAGATAGCACCACCACTAGGTGGATTTGCAACCAGCTGGCAAACTGTACTCAAGGAGTAGTCCTTAATGGGGCTAAGTCTACCTGGAGGGAAGGAAGCAGTGGGGTGCCACAAGGCTTCATCTTAGGCCCAGGACTCTTCAATATCTTCATTAACGACTTAGAGGAGGGAATAGAAGAGGAACTTACCAAATTTGCAGGTGAGACTAAGCTGGCAGGAATAGCCAACACCCAAGAAGATAGACTCAAGATCCAGATGGATCTTGACAGACTAGAACCCTGGGCCGTATCTAACAAAATGAAATTCAACGTAGAGAAAAGTAAAGTCCTACACTTAGGCAAGAAAAACCCAAAAGTACACCTATAGACTGGGTGAAACCAGGCTCAATAGCAGGAACTGGGAGGGGGATCTTGGAGTCTTAGTGGACAACCAGCTAAATAGGAGCCAGCCGTGTGCAGCGGCCGCCAAAAAAGCCAATGCAATCCTAAGTTGCATTAACAGAGGGATACAATCGAGATCAAGGGAGGTACTAATACCACTCTGTAAAGCCTTAGTAAGGCCACACCTGGAATCCCGCATCCAGTTTTGGTCACCATATTATAAAAAAGACATTGAGACTCTAGAAAGAGTGCAGAGAAGAGCAACCAGAGGAATTCTGGGAGTTGAAGTCCACACAAGTCAAAACTTGCTCCAGATGAGAAACATTGAGAGGACGCATCACAAATTGTGTAAGTGTGTGTGTGTGTGTGTGTGGAGGAGGAACACAACTAAAAGATGGGAGGGCCATGGATGGGAGAAAAGATGGGTGGTTGGTGGGGGAAAGGAAGGACCAAAAAACCTTGTTCCAAAAAAAGAGTTCTCTAATGAGAACTTTCTTTCGATAAGAAAGATCCAGGAACCGAAATGAAGCAGGAAGTGAGAAACATCTGCAACTAGTGATGGACAACCCAGAATGAATCATTCAAACATTGGAGGTCCAACTCTGACCCAGCCGTGAGGATTGCGCAAAGCCTCACACCCAAGTGTCTCTTCCAGATCTCAGAATACAGAATAGATTGAATAGAGAATCACAAGAGTTGGAAGGGACCTTGAAGGACTTCTAGTCCATCCCTATACTGTCTCAGACAAATGGCTGCCCAGCCTCTTCTCGAAATCCTCCAGTGATGAAGAATCCACAACTTCTGGAGGCAAGCTGTTCCACTGGTTGACAACAGATAGCAGATAATCAGAGTTTGGAGGGACCTTATAGGTCATCTAGTCCAACCCCCTGCCCAAGCGGGAGACCCTACACCTGTGATGACCCAGAGTATATCAGAAATATATAAAAAAAAACCAAAACGTAACTAAAAGTCCTTTAATGCCTTCAACTTGGCTTCACTGTTTAATTGTTCACAGCGGAGGAGTCAACTATTTTCAAAATAACATTTCAAAGGAAAGAAACACAGTTCAAGTTCAAAGAGCCGATAACGAAGCAAAAACCAAAAACAAACGAAGCAAAAACCAAAACAAACCGCACTGAATAAAGTTCCACGACAGACCAGGATAATTGCCAACTTCAGGAAGATAATGAGGCGTAGTCCGTTGGAAGAATGCCAGCCAAGATTAACCCTCTTTAGAAATAAAACACTAATTTGTCTCCGGCGTCTATTCGCACGCAGGTCCAAACTCACACCTGCAACCCAGGAAGGGGATCGTGGCCCTCTCCTCCCTGTGTGCCCTAGGGGGGATAGGGGATGGACCTGGGTCCTCCACTGACTACTCAGAGTCACTCTCCACCAGGAGCATGACAACACCATTCCTGACCACTGGCAGTCCAATCTCTTCTTGAAAGTCTCAAGTGATGATGCTCCCACAACTTTTTATTTTTATGTCAATTGCTTACAAGATAATAGGTATAAGTAAAAACATAGTCATGAATACATGGCTACATATAAGAAAAATAAAAGAAACAATAGGACAGGGACGGTAGGCACATTGGTGCGCTTATGCACGCCCCCTACAGACCTCTTAGGAAAGGGGTGAGGTCAATAGTAGACAGTCTAAGGTTAAAGTTTTTGGGGTTTGGGGAAGAAACCACAGAGTCAGGTAGAGGATTCCAGACATTGACCACTCTGTGGCTGAAGTTGTATTTCCTGCAATCAAGTTTGGCGCGATTAACCTTGAGTTTGTATCTATTGTGTTGCTATGGTTGAAGCTGAAGTATTCATTGACCGGTAGGACATTGCAATGTATGATTTTATGTACTATACTTAGATCGGACCGAAGGCATCGTAGTTCTAGGTTTTCTAGGTCTAGAATTTCAAGTCTGGTGGCATAAGGTATTCTGCAACAAGTAGAGGAGTGGAGAACTCTTCTTGTGAAATATTTCTGGACTTTCTCAACTGTGTTAATACCAGATACGTAATGTGGGTTCCAGACTGATGAGCTGTATTCGAGAATTGGTCTTGCAAATGTTTTGTATGCTCTAGTTAGTAGTGTAATATTACCAGAGAAAAAGCTACATGAGATTAGGTTAACAACTCTTAATGCCTTTTTGGCTATGTAGTTGCAGTGGGCTCTAGCACTTAGGTCATTTGAGATGAGTACTCCAAGATCCTTGACAGAGTTTGGATCATCAACAAGGTCTTGACTATTCAGCCTGTATTTTATTTTCTGATTTTTTTTTTGCCAATATATAGGACAGAGCATTTATTTCTTGAGATTTGAAGTTGCCATTTGTTTGACCATTCTGATACATAGT
The DNA here is from genome assembly GCF_049901735.1 of Notechis scutatus. Taxonomy (NCBI): domain Eukaryota; kingdom Metazoa; phylum Chordata; class Lepidosauria; order Squamata; family Elapidae; genus Notechis; species Notechis scutatus. Next base: position 167,045,649 of record NC_142012.1, on the reverse strand, counting down.
CAAGGTCTTTTTGAAGGGTAGCAGTATTGTCTGTGGTGTTGAATAGCTTTACATCATCAGCGAAGAGAACGCAGTTGCTCTTAATATGATCACAGAGGTCGTTTATGTAGAGTATGAAGAGAGTTGGTCCTAGAACACTGCCCTGGGGGACATCACTATTGACAGGTACAGAATTTGATAGGACGCTCCCAATTTTGACCATTTGTTGTCTGTTTGACAGGAATGCTTCTATCCAGTTATTCAGGTGTCCAGAGATACCATAAGATTTTCGTTTTAGGAGTAGTTTGTCATGTACCATTGAATCAAAGGCTTTACAGAAGTCTATGTAGATTGCATCTATTGCTTTGCCCTGATCGAGTTGTGTAGTCCATATGTTTTTGCAGTGTAAGAGTTGCAGATTGCAGGATAGTTTTTTGTGTGAAACCAAATTGTTTATTGGAGAGTAGGTTGTTTGTCTCTAAGTGGAGGAGGATGGATTGGTTAATAATTGATTCCATGACTTTACAGGTGACGCAGCATAAAGAGATTGGTCTTCCGAGGACAAGATTGATTGTTCTCCACTGTCAGGAAATTCTCCTTTAGTTCTAGGTTGCTTCTCCCTTCGATGAGTTTCCATCCGTTGCTTCTTGTCCTGCCTTCTTTGGTGCTTTAGAGAATAGCTTGACTCCCTCTTCTTTGGGGCAGCCCCTCAAACATTGGGAGATGCTATCCTGTCTCCCCGAGCCCACCTTTTCACAAGACTAGACACACCTAATTCCTGCAACCGTCCTTCATGATGTTTTAGCCTGCAGCCTCTCAATCATCTTTACTGCTCTCCTCTGCATTTGTTCCGGAGTGTCATCTTCCATCTCTGAACTTTTGTAACCTCTAAATCAGGGGTCTCCAAACTTGACAGCTTTTAAGACTTGTAGACTCCAACTCCCAGAATTCCTTTGCCAGTCATGCTGGCTGGGGAATACTGGGCCTCAAAGTCTTAAAAGTTGCCAAGTTTGAAAAGGCCCTGCTCTAAATCATAGAATAGAATACAGTAGAGTAGAGTAGAGTAGAGTAGGGTAGGGTAGAGTAGAATAGGAATAGGAATAGGGAATAGGAATAGAATAGGAATAGAATAGAATAGAATAGGAATAGGAATAGGAATAGGAATAGAATAGAATAGAATAGAATAGAATAGGAATAAGCTGGAAGGGACTTTAGAGGTCTTCCAGTCCAGCCCCCTGCTCAAGCAGGAGAAACTATACCCGTGATGGCAATTCTTTATTGGCCAAGTGTGATTGGATACACAAGGAATTTGTCTTGGTGCAAATGCTCTCAGTCTCCATAAAAGAAAAGATACATTCGTCAAGGGTCAAGAATGATAAGGTCACAACACTTAATATTAGCCATAGGGTACAAATAATAAGGGATCAAATCATACTAGGAAACAGTCAATAAAAGTTGTTAGGAGACAAGCAACAAGACTGCAGTCATACAGTCACAAGTGGGTGGATGGGTGATAGGAATGAGGAGAAGATTAATAGTAATAGTAGTGCAGACTTTGTAAGTAGTTGGACAGCGTTGAGGGAGTTATTTGTTTCGCAGTGTGATGGCGTTCGGGGAAAAACTCCCCTTGTGTCTAGTTGTTATGGTGTGCAGTGCTCCATAGTGTTGTTTTGACACAGTTTATGTCCGGGATGTGAAGGGTCTGTAGATATTTTCCCTCTTTTTGACTCATGCAAGATGCCGGTCCTCCACAAAAGGCAGATTGGTAGCAATTGGTTGTTGTTTTTTTTTTTTTGCAGTCCTAATTCCTCTCTGGAGTCCGTGTCTGTCCTGTTGGGTTGCAGAACCGAACCAGACAGTTATAGAGGTGCAGAAGACGGACTCCATCCTTCCTCTGTGGAACCGGATTAGCAGCTCCTTTTGGGCAGTTGGAGCTTTCTCACCTTTTGCAAAAAAAAAGTGCTGAGTTGACAATTGAAAATTCAGGACGGATTGGAAATGGCTTCTCCTCCCTTGGCCGAAAGCCAACTGGGTCGGATCTCTCTGTCCAGGGTAACGTCCCACTGGAAGTGACCCGGGTCCGGGACCTTTGGCCTTCCCTGGGGGGCTATTCTGGGCTTCGGAGACATGGGCAGCGATGCCAGCAAGCAAAGGTCAGAGAGAAGCAGGAATCCCTGCGGGGGTCGGCATAGCGTGGAAGCCGCCACCCCAGCCGGGCAATCGGAGAGCTGGGAGGGAGCCTCGCCCCACCGGGAAGCACCAATGGAAGCCCAGGGAGGACCTCTTGCCCATCGCTCTCCTTTCCCCGGGACTCTTCGGGGATCTGCTGCAGGATTTTAGCCTCCTGCGCCGGGATCCAAGAAATTGGAGACTCTGCAAGCATGGCTGATGGCCAGCTGGGAGCTGGGACCTTCTGGGCCCGGGGGCTGAGTTCCCACCCAAGCACCCTGAAAAGGGCGATTAGGTGTCCCCCCACCAAGCAGGAATGCTGGGGTCCGACTGTCCTTTGCGATTCGCAGGTGGTCAGATTTGTGTCTGGTTCTTATACTGTAGAATGTTGGGAGATGGTTTAATTCAGGCTGTAGTGTGAGCCAGTTCCTTTCCTTTCCTTTTTCCTTCCCTTCCCTTCTTTCCTTTCCTTTTTTGTTTTCCTCTTTTTCCTTCCTTCCTTCCTTCCCTTCCTTCCTTTCTTTTTTTCTTTCCCTTTCCTTTTTCCTTCCCTTCCCTTCTTTCCTTTCTTTTTGTTTTCCTCTTTTTCCTTCCCTTCCTTCCTTTCTTTTTTCTTTCCCTTTCCTTTTTCCTTCCCTTCCCTTCTTTCCTTTACTTTTTGTTTTCCTCTTTTTCCTTCCCTTCCTTCCTTCCTTTTTCTTTCCTTTTTCCTTCCCTTCCCTTCTTTCCTTTCCTTTTTGTTTTCCTCTTTTTCCTTCCCTTCCTTCTTTTTCTTTCCCCTTTCCTTTTTCCTTCCCTTCCCTTCTTTCCTTTCTTTTTGTTTTCCTCTTTTTCCTTCCCTTCCTTCCTTCCTTTTTTCTTTCCTTTTTCCTTCCCTTCCCTTCTTTCCTTTCCTTTTTGTTTTCCTCTTTTTCCTTCCCTTCCTTCTTTTTCTTTCCCCTTTCCTTTTTCCTTCCCTTCCCTTCTTTCCTTTCTTTTTGTTTTCCTCTTTTTCCTCCCTTCCTTCCTTTCTTTTTTTCTTTCCCCTTTCCTTTTTCCTTCCCTTCCCTTCTTTCCTTTACTTTTTGTTTTCCTCTTTTTCCTTCCCTTCCTTCCTTCCTTTTTCTTTCCTTTTTCCTTCCCTTCCCTTCTTTCCTTTCCTTTTTGTTTTCCTCTTTTCCTTCCTTCCCTTCCTTCCTTTTTCCTTCCCTTCCCTTCTTTCCTTTCCTTTTTGTTTTTCGTTTTCCTTCCTTCCCTTCCTTCTTTTTTTTTTCTTTCCCTTTCCTTCCCTTCCCTTCTTTCCTTTCCTTTTTGTTTTCCTCTTTTTCCTTCCCTTCCTTCCTTCCTTTTTTCTTTCCCCTTTCCTTTTTCCTTCCCTTCCCTTCTTTCCTTTCCTTTTTGTTTTCCTCTTTTTCCTTCCTTCCCTTCCTTCCTTTTTCCTTTCCCCTTTCCTTTTTCCTTCCCTTCCCTTCTTTCCTTTCCTTTTTGTATTTGTTTTTCCTTCCTTCCTTCCTTCTTTTTTTTCTTTCCCCTTTCCTTTCCTTCCCTTCTTTCCTTTCCTTCTTTCCTTTCATCTTTTTCCTTCCCTTCCTTCCTTTTTTTCTTTTCCCTTTCCTTTTCCTTCCTTTCCCTTCTTTCCTTTCCTTTTTTGTTTTCCTCTTTTTCCTTCCTTCCCTTCCTTCCTTTTTCCTTTCCCCTTTCCTTTTACTTCCTTTCCCTTCTTTCATTTCCTTTTTGTTTTCCTCTTTTTTCCTTCCCTTCCTTCCTTTCTTTTTCTTTTCCCTTTCCTTTTTCCTTCCTTTCCTTCTTTCCTTTCCTTTTTGTTTTCCTCTTTTTCCTTCCTTCCTTCCTTCCTTTTTCCTTTCCCCTTTCCTTTTTACTTCCTTTCCCTTCTTTCATTTCCTTTTTGTTTTCCTCTTTTTTCCTTCCCTTCCTTCCTTTCTTTTTTCTTTCCCCTTTCCTTTTTCCTTCCTTTCCCTTCTTTCCTTTCCTTTTTTGTTTTCCCTTCCCTTATTTCCATTCCTTCCTCTTTTCCTTTCTCATTCCCTTGCCCTCCCTTCCTCTTTCTGTCCTTTCTCCTTTCCCGTTTCTTTCCTTTCCTTTCCCTTCCCTTCCCTTTTCCCTTCCCTTCCCTTGCCTTGCCTTCCCTTCTTTCCTTTCCTTTCCTTTTTCTTTCCCCTTCCCTTCCCTTCTTTCCTTTTTCCTTCCCTTCCTTTCTTTCCTTTCCTTTTTGTTTTCCTCTTTTTCCTTCCCTTCCTTCCTTTCTTTTTTCTTTCCCCTTTCCTTTTTCCTCCCTTCCCTTCTTTCCATTCCGTCCTCCTTTCCTTTCTCATTCCCTTGCCCTCCCTTCCTCTTTCCTGTCCTTTCTCCTTTCCCCGTTTCTTTCCTTTCCTTTCCCTTCCCTTTTCCCTTCCCTTCCCTTTCCTTCTTTCCTTTCCTTTCCTTTTTTTCTTTCCCCTTCCCTTCTTTCCTTTTTCCTTCCCTTCCCTTCTTTCCATTCCTTTTTTCTTTCCCCTTTCTTTCCCTTCCTTTCCTTTTTCTTTCCCCTTTCTTTCCCTTCTTTCCTTTCCTTTTTGTTTTCCCTTCCCTTCTTTCCTTTCCTTTTTGTTTTCCTCTTTTTCCCTTCCCTTCCTTCCTTTCTTTTTTCCTTTCCCCTTTCCTTTTTCCTTCCTTTCCCTTCTTTTTTTCTTTTTGTTTTCCCTTCCCTTATTTCCATTCCTTCCTCCTTTCCTTTCTCATTCCCTTGCCCTCCCTTCCTCTTTCTGTCCTTTCTCCTTTCCCGTTTCTTTCCTTTCCTTTCTTTTCCTTCCCTTCCCTTTCCTTCTTTCCTTTCCTTTCCTTTTTTATTTCCCCTTCCCTTCCCTTCTTTCCTTTTTCCTTCCCTTCCCTTCTTTCCATTCCTTTTTTCTTTCCCCTTTCTTTCCCTTCTTTCCTTACCATTTTTCTTTTCCCTTTCCTTGCCTTGATCCCCGTCCCTCCTCTTCTCTTCTCTTCTCTTCTCTTCTCTTCTCTTCTCTTCTCTTCTCCTCTCTTCTCTTCTGTCCTCTCCTCCCTTCCTCTCCTTTTCCCTCCCCTCTTTTCTCCGCGTTTCCCCTTCTCATCTTCATCTCGCTTTTCCTTTCCTTCTGTCCCGGTCTTGGCTCACTGTCAGTATCTTTCGGGCGTCAAAGGCTTCCAAAATTATCCATCAAACCACCGTTTATTCCCTCCCCGTGAAAAGGACGCCCCCCCATTGGTTTCACCAGGCAACTCCAGGTCCCCTCGGCTTCCCCTTCCCACGCAATGCGAGGGCAAGGCACCCAGGGCCTGCTGCGGGGCCAGGAGACCACAAGGTGATCAGAATTGCAAGCCTTCTCCCCCACCCCCCACTCCTCCTCCTCCTCTTTCCAGCACTTGTTGTGGGGAGGGGGCGAGGGGGACACACGAAGTAACCTCTTGCCTTCGCCGGCAGACCCGCAATTCCTCTGCTTTCTAGGTGTCCGCAACGGAACCGACTTGCAACATGCAATCTTTCTTGATCAGGGGCGGGTCAGACTAGAAGACCTCCAAGGTCCCCTTCCAACTCTTTCGTTGTTGCTGACGCCCTCCCCGCATGTCAGCCACGTGCGACAGACACGCGGCTTTCCCTCCAGGCCTCCTGCTCGACTGACTTGCAACCGGGCCGTCTTTCTTGAGCGTGGGTGGGGTCAGACTAGAAGACCTCCAGGGTCCCCTTCTAACCGGGAACCCACCGCGGCCTCCCCTCCCCGGTTGAGCTTCAGGGCACCGAAGAGGCAGTGCAAGAAAGCGGGGAGAGGGGGGGAAACAGCCCGGAGCCCAGCCAGGCGTGCTTGCGAAGCCGCCTGGGTTTCTCTTCCTGCCACCCGTTGTGGCGGTGGCTGCACAAAGACAAAAGTTCTCGGTTTGACTCACAACAAGAAGCTCCGATTGGGCTCCGGCTGCAGCCCACTCCAGCAACCCGCGCCCCGCCCTCGGCTTTCAGCACCGGTGGTGGTGCGGGGGAGAACAAATCCTGCTGGCTTTGCAGCTGGCTCTGCAGCTGGGGCAGGTGCCTCTCGCCCCCTCCCCTCCGGCTCCATGGCACGGTCCAAGGCACGCATGGGGGTGGGGGTGCTGGTGGTTGGGGCACCCCATCACCCAGGAAGGGTGGTCCAGGCTGCCTTGGGTGAATTTATTTTATTTTATTTTATTTTATTTTATTTTATTTTATTTTATTTTATTTTATTTTATTATTTTATTTTACTTTACTTTACTTTACTTTACTTCATTTTATTTTATTTTACTTTATTTTATCTTTACTTTACTTTATTTCATTTTATTTTTTAATTTTACTTATTTTATATTTTGTTTTACTTTACTTATTTTATTTATAATTTACTTATTTATTTGCTATTTATGTTTTATTTTACTTTATTATTTTATTATTATTTTCTTTTACTTTATTATTTTATTATTATTTTCTTTTACTTTAGTGTTTTATTATTATTTGCATTTTATTTTACAGTATTTTCTTTTCTTTTACAGTGTTTTCTTTTACAGTATGTTATTTTATTTTACTTGACCTGTTTTATATTTTGTTTTACTTTACTTATTTTACTTTATATTTTTCTTTACTTACTTATTTATTTTATTTTATATTTTTATTTTATTTTACTTTATTATTATTATTTTTTAGTGTTTTATTATTATTTTATTTTACAGTATTTTCTTTTTTACAGTGTTTTACAGTATGTTATTTTATTTTATTATTTTATTTTATTTTAGTGTGTTTTATTTTTCATTTCAATTCTTTCTTTTTATTTCATTGATTTCATTTCATTTATTTTATTTTATAGTTATTTTATTTTTATTTTCATTTATTTTTCATTTATTTTATTTCATTATTTCATCTCATTTATTTATTTATTTATTATTTGGTTTGGTTTGGTTTGGTTTGGTTGGTTTGGTTTGGTGTGATTCTTCAACTGCGGTCTAATCCAGTCTAATCTATTCCGTTTTCTCTTCTGTTCTGTATACAGGTAGTTCTTGACTTATGACCACAATTGAGTTGCTGGGCCACACAATTGTTCAGTGATTTTTGCCCTATTTTACGACCTTTCTCCCCCACCGTTGTTAAGTGAATCCCTGCAACTGGTAAGTTAATAATACGGTCGTTAAGGGAATTTACTGAGCCGTGGTGGTGGCCCAGTGGTTCAGAATGCAGCGTTGCAGGCTGGCTCTGCTCACTGCCAGCAGTTCGATCCTGACCAGCTCAAGGTTGACTCAGCCTTCTGTCCTTCCGAGGTCAGTAAAGCGAGGACCCCAAATTGTTGGAGGCAAGAGGCTGACTTTATAATCAGGGGTCTCTCCAAGCTTGGCAACTTTTAAGACTGGTGGACTTCAACTCCCAGAATTCCTCAGCCAGCCTTGTTCGTTTCTTTTCTCCTATCCTCTCCAAAGAGGAGAGAGTGCAGAGGAAGGGATCACAAGAGAGTAAGCTGTGCTGGCTGGGGAATTCTGGGAGTTGAAGTCCACCAATCTTAAAATGGCCGAAGTTGGAGACCCCTGTATATAAACCGCTTAGAGAGGGCTGGAAAGCAAGGTGAAGCTGGATATAAGTCTTAGGGCTTGGGCTAATCTGGCTTCCCCATCGACTTTGCTTGTCAGAAAGTCGCAAAAGGGGATCATGTGACCCAGGGACACCGGAAACATCATCCCTAAGAGGCCAGTTCCCAAGGGCTCCATTTTGTTTTGATCATGTGACCTTGGGGATGCTGCAGTGGTCATAGATGTGAAAAACGGCCATACGTCGCTTTTTCAGTGCTTTTATAGCTTTGAGCAGTCACTAAAAACGGTTGCAAGTGGAGGACTACTTCTATTTTACTCTACTCCACTCTCTTCCCCTCTCCTCTCTTCTCTTCCCTTCTCTTCTGTTCCCTCTTTCCGCAGTTTCTCGCTGTCTCTTTTCTTTCTCTCTTTCTCTTCCTCGTTCTTTCTTTTCTTCCTTCCTTCTTCTTTCCTTCCTTCCTTCTTTTCTCTCTACCTTCTTTCCTCCCTCACTCACTGTTTCTTCTTTCTTTCTCTCTCACACTCTGCTACTCTTTCTTTCTTTCTTTCTTTCTTTCTTTCTTTCTTTCTTTCTTTCTTTCTTTCTTTCTTTCTTTCTTTCTTTCTCTTTCTCTCTCTCTCTCTCTCTCTCTCTCTCTCTCTCTCACATACACACACACTATTTCTTTGTGTGTCTCCTTTCTTCCTTCCTCTCTGTGTCTCTCTCTCTCCACCTGCCTGCTTTTGAACCAACTGGGGTATATCGCCCCCTCCCTCCCTCCTCCCCAACCTCCACCCAGCCTGACCTTTGCATCGAAAAACAAAACAAAAGTAAAAGATCATTCTTAACCACAAACTAAATTTAGAAACATTCGCTGGGAGGAGATAAAGAAAAAAAAAAGGTCAAGTGACACTTCTCTCTCTTTCTCTCTTTCTTTTTTTTTTTCGTTGGAAGGAAAGAGTCAGGAGGTAGAAAAGCTGCAAAGATTTTTGAAAAAGCAAAAAGGACCCTTGACTAGTAATTGCTAAAAGATGTTTTTTTTTGTTTTTTTTCATGAGCTGGTTGGACATTGGAAGGAAGATGGAAACAAAAATCCATCTAGACCCGTGATGGCGAACTTATGGCACAAGTGCCATAAATGGCACACAGAGCCATTTCTGCCGGCATGCGAGCCTTCGCCCCAGATCAGGTTTACTGTGCATGCGTGCGTGCCTCTCGCCGGCCAGCTGAATTTTCAGGTATCTCTGCGCATGCACAAGAGGCGGGTGGCATGCGGGAGACATGCATGCATGTGCAGAGGCACAGGGCGTGCATGGGGGGGGCATGCACACATGCGCAGGGGCACGGGGTTTCCCGCGCATTGCATTATGGGTGCAGGCACACGCACACACTTTTGGCCCACGGCGACGAAAAGGTTATCTATCACTGATCTCGACTCCTATTTATGACGGTGGCATTATCCCGGCGTCACATTTTGAAACCTTCTGATGAGCCAAGTCCCTGGGAAAACCAGACTTGCTTAACCACCATGTTACTCGCTTAACAACTGGTGCCAGCGTGGTCATAAAAAAGAGCAAAAACTAAGCAAGCCACGGAAATGTTTGCGCTTAGCGGCGGCCACCTGCCTGTCATAAGAAATTAAACAAAAGAGTTTTAAAACAGAGCCGCCGCCTCCTCCTCCTCCTCCTCCGCCTCCCTGATATTTCTCTGCGCCCCTTCATTCTCTTCTCTTTTGCAAACCGTCTCTCGGCATCTGTGCCACACAATGGGGAGAAATCAAGTCAAGGCGCACCGAATAGTTGTAAGAAATTCACACTCTGGAGTTGGGTCAGCCCGGCTAAGTTTCCAGGACTCCAGCTCCTTGGGTCGAGCACCTTGTCGCTGTTCTGCCTCGGCGGCTTCCGTCGCTCGTGCCATTTCTTCAGAGGGAGAGTAGAAAGTCTTGACAAGGGACCCCGTGTCTGTCCCCAGGGCTCCCATCTCAAACGTCGCCTTCTCTTCCGTCTTCCCTGAGTCTTCATGCCACCCGGTCGGCAGGTCGGCATTCGGGGCTCAGGATCCTGGACAGCCCCGCTGCCCCGGTCTCCGGGGAGCTGGTTGAAGATTTAGGGATTCGGGTTAATGTCAGCGTTCCAAGTAACAACTGTTGTGGCCTTCCAGTGGCCAGCAGAGCTGGCGGCAGAGTCGGACCGTGAGGAGGTTGGGGAGGAACCTGGGCCAGTCCTGGAGTCTGGGGAAGGCTTGGACGAGGGCTCTGCGTTGGAGGCAGAGATGGGGCCAGGGCCGTCAGACAGTTATCAGCTGCCTTCGGAGTCGGAGATCAGTGGGGAAGAAGAACAGCTGGAAGCTGTTCCTAATGTGTGCATGCACAGAGCTGCCAGATGAAGGGAACAGTTAAGGAACAAGGGTCAGCTTGGGAGTAAAGACTCAGGTGGACGGTGAATGGCCCCTCCCATAGGGAATTAAGAGGAGCAAAAGGGGAGTGGGGTTTGCAGGAGACAATTAGTTCAATTCATGAGGGTGAAGGTCTGTTCCTGACTTCTTGCCAAGTATTGTCTGCTACAGCATGGCGTTTGGAAGATATCGGCCTGGCAACTCTCCAAGCCTGATAAAGGTCTGTAGTTCTGAAATCACTCTTGAAAGACTGTTTGCCGGGACTTTGCTGGAGAGGAATTCACTGTAAACTAAATAAAACAACAACCTCCAAATTAAAAGACCCCAGGATTGTCCTTGTCATGCCCCTGGTGCAGACTGACTCAGAGGGAGAGGAGGAACAGCCGACAGGGAGTGGAAGTGTGGCTCCGGAGGTTGTGGAGGAGACTGGGGAAGGGCAGAGGCCGGCTGAGCAGTCAGAGGAGGACCCAGGCCCATCCCTTATCCATCCCAGGGCACGCAGGGAGGAGAGGATAAGGGAGAGACGTGGTCTACTCGGGACGAGAGGGCCTTGATCCTCTTCATGGGCTGCAGGTGTGACAACTGGATAAGAGTTTGGACCTGCGTACTGGCAAACGCTGGAAACAAATCGTGGAAATATCTCTAGTTTGTAGTTCCTCTCTGAGTTTGGCGTCCTTCCCAGTGTGTGTTATCTGTGGACGTCCTCCTGCCCTTATCTTGCCTGGTTTGTGTTGCTTTTTTTCCTTGTTCGTGTAACTGTGGGGGATATTTGGAGCTTGGAAGCAAAGGGAAGGAATAAAAGGGGCTTCACCTGTTTTCTGTGACTGTGTTGGTTTTGCATACCACCCTGGGTCATCGCAGTCCTCTTCTCAAAGATCCATTTTATTAGAGATGTCATATTGGCACATCTGAGGAAAACCTGAATCGGAGAGTTCTGGGTTTTTCCTAGCCCAAAGAGAATCCCAAATCCAACCCCTGCACCCAATGGTCCATCCCATGGTCGAATCCTTACTTCATTCCAATTCCCCTCCAGTGCAGAGTGACATGTCCTTGAACTCTCTGAGAAAGGAATGTTGTTGGGGCTAATTTTCCACCACTCCTTGAAACCCCTCTCCCCAATTCCCAGGCACTGAATGTGGCAGCCCAGAAGTCTCAAAGAAAAAAAGGGCTTCCAAGCCGACACACGTGTGGTCAACTCGTCAATCATTCCTAGGCCTGTTTCTGAGTTGCCGTAAGAAGGAGGGGGAAGGCCTAAGGGAGCAGTGCAGCAGACGAAGGCCAGAGGCACATTCCACGCTTATCTTGTGGAGATTGTAGCCTAGTCCAGGGCTCGCCAACCTTTTGGACCTCAGGGACCACCAAAGTCATCATTTTAAATCCCGCGGACCAGAGACCCTGGGAAAATCCCCCCAAAAAAGTCTGCAGGAAAATTCTCCCACCCCGTTTTCCTACCGATCGATCTTTCTTTATTTGGGATCGCAGGATACCGTCTCCAGCTCCCTTCTCAGGGGGAGAGAGGGAGAGACTTTGGACTTCATGCAAGGAAAGCAGCAGAAGCTGCAGAAGTCTTTCTTTCTCTCCCCCAAACTCTGCCAGAAATGAGTCTTTGCCGGCGCAGCCTCTTGGAACAGGAGGCCTTGCAGGGTCCCAAAGACTCATTTCTGGCAAAGAAAAGACTTTGGCTGCTTTCCTTGCGTGCAGCCAAAAGCAGAAGAAGAAAGAAGTGGAAAGAAGCAGCCTGGTGGCCAGGCCAGGCGCGTGGGTGAGTGGAGCAAGTACCCCCCTCCGCCTTTTACCCCCTCCCCTCACTACATGTTGTTCACAATGCAAGCGATGCAAATCTTGTGTTCCCGCAGGCCATGTGGGCAGCGCAGCTTTGTGTTCCCGCGCAGCCTGGTTTAATTGCTTTGGGGGGGGTGACATTTCTCTGCGGACCACCAAAATTTTCTCACAGACCACCAATGGTCCCCGGCCCACGAGTTGGCGACCACTGGCCTAGGCTACTGGATCTTCTGCTCACGAAAATCCTTAATTGGAGAGTGTAATTGATGACACCCAGCCTGTGAACGTGTTTCGTTGGAGAATCTGATGTATGACACACCCGGGGGGGGGGGAGGGGGAAACAGGGTCATAGGTGATAGTAAATTACATGTCTCAGAGTTGGTTTCATAGGGTTAATGCCGGACACGTTGCTCTTAATAAATCTTTTGGGTTCTTTTGAAGTTTGGCTCGAGGCTCATGATTTAATTAGGGCAATCTTCGGAACCCCGACACGTGTTACTTCACCGCATCTGATCCAGCCACATCGGACAGTAGAGAATTGTTAAAAAATGGAAAGCTGAACTTTCTCCTGGACGGAGGAAAAAAAAAAAAACTAGAGCGAAGCTTGAATAAGAAGAGAGGAAAGGAGGAGGGAAAAAAGGTGAAAAATAGACAGCGACACGTTCCGGAGAGACTGCTGTGTCATATTTTCACAGCAAAAAGTCTTGCATTCATTCACTAGCGCCATTTGTCAGGTGAGAAAAAAAAATATTGCTATTATGCAAACCTCTGGCTTAGATCGATGTGTACAGGAGGTTCCAGAGACGGCCGGTTTTAACCCAACACAGCAACGTTCTCAACGTAAAACAGTTCATTATATGAATTATATGAATAGATCTACCTTATATGTTTAAATGATATTTGGCATTAGAAATTGTATACTGAAACACTGTGCAACGAAAGCATGAAGGGTGAAACTTTAATATATACAGACGCGAAGAGTTAAATAAGGGAAATACGAATAATAAAGCAGGTGAAAGAGGGAAGACAGAAAAGAAACGTCTTTGAATACTATGGTGACTTGAATAAAAGTTAGAAGAGAAATAGAAATAAGAGGGGAACTACAAGATACATATTTTAATATAATGAGATATATGTAACAATAAGAGTGAGGTTTAGAAATTGAATGGCGGTAGTATTTGTTGTGGCCCGCCAGCAGCCAGTGGACTCGGACAGTGAGGAGGTTGGAGAGGAATCTGGGCCAGCCCTGGAGTCTGGGGAAGGCTCGGACGAGGGCTCTGCGTCGGAGGCAGAGATGGGGCCAGGGCCGTCCGACAGTTATCAGCTGTCTTCGGAGTCCAAAATCAGTGGGGAAGAAGAGCAGCTGGAGCCTGTTCCCAATGTGCGCATGCACAGAGCTGCCAGATGAAGGGAACAGTTAAGGAACAAGAGTTGACTTGGGAGTATAGGCTCAGATGAACAGTGAATGGCCCCTCACCTAGGGAATAAAGAGGAGAGAAAGGGGGAATGGGGTTTGCAGGAGGCAATTAGTTCAATTCACGAGGGTGAAAATCTGTTCCCGACTCCTTGCCAAGTAAATTGCTGCTACAGCGTGGCGTTTGGAAGCTTTTGACCTGGCAACTCTCCAAGCCTGATAAAGGTCTGTAGTTGTGAAATATCTTGAAAGACTGTTTGCTGGAGATGAGATGAGAAGACAGAAGGGAAGAAGAGAGGAGAGGAGAGAGGAGAGAAGCCTTACTGTCACTTTTTTTCTGTGAACACACTGGCACACACTTTTAAAAAAATAAGAAATAGGAAATATGAAAGAGAAATATGACTCAAAGCAAGACTGATGCACAAGCTTATAAATTTTGGACTTGCTTTGCAAGAGAGGGGGAACTATTTTTCTTGCAATAGCTCTGTCAATTGTCAATGAAGGAGGGTAATATATGTGTTTTTAATCTTGTTGTTTTTAATGTATTCCTTTTTTAAATAGTCCTGTTTTCTTTTGTCTCCATTTTTTTTCGGATTTTGCATTTTAATCTTCTGAATAAAACAAAACATTAATATATTTTTTTAAAAAAAGATGCCCCTTTAAGATCTACTCTGGTGCAATTTTTAATGGGGGTAAAATGAGATTATTTTAAAATTTAAATTAAAACCAAAATATGGGGGAGGGTTGGGGCACAGAATTGAGGACTGAGCCACCCTGCCTGGAAGGAAGCCTAAAATTGATGGCTCAAGGGGAAATCCTGAGTCAAAATTGTTAAGTTAGGGTAGTGTTTTTCAACTACCGGTGTTTCTCTGAAAATAAGATACTGTCTTATATATATTTTTTTGCCACCCAAAAAAGGCACCAGGTCTTATTTTCGGGGGATGTCCTCCACTGACTAACCTCACTTGTGTGTGTGTCGCTCCTGGCCTCCTTTTCATTGTCAGAGGCCTTCAAAAACTTCTCCTTCTGCAGCCGGCAAGGCTTTCCTGAAGGCCTCTGCATCCCATAATAGAGCTCAGGATCGATCCAGAGCTTTGTTCTCAGCTCCCGAGGCCTTCAGGAAAGCATGGCCAGCCTTGCCGGTAGCAGAAGAAATGGGCCGGCAAGGCAGGTGCCAGGATGTGCGAGGCCTGGCTACACCTGTCCAAAGGTAAGTAGTAGGGCAGTTCTACCCCTACATCCCCACCCTAGCTTAATTTTTACCCATCCGCTAATTAAGAGGGATCTTAATTAGGGCTTATTTTGGGGGTAGGGCTTATATTGGGCATGTGTAAAAATCAAGCTAGGACTTACTTTCAGGGTAGGTTGTGTTTTTTAGGAAAACAGGGTAGCAATTTTAAGATATCTGGATTTCAACTCCCAGATTTCCCCAGCCAGCTTTGCTGGCTGAGGAATTCTGGGAGTTGGAAGTCCAGACATCTTAAGAGTTGTTGTTGAGAAACACTGTTTTAATCTGTTTTAATCTACCCAAAACAAGAATGAAGCCTAAAACGATCTGACAATGTAGAGAACACGGTGTGGGGAGGCGTGGATGAGTAATATTTGGTGGATTGGGGTAGAACGAGACAGAAACCAGAGATTGCTGATTTTCACTTCTCTGCATCTCCAGAAATATGAGTGAATGCAAGACTGAATTTCTTGCTTTGATGTTTTGCAAACTTCAGTAACGTTTCCACCAAACATCACTCTGCAGAGTTCAGAAATACCAACGCGGAATATCTTTTAAGTGAAGGTTGATGGGGGTTTAAATAACCTGGGGCTGCTGTAAAAATGCTCGCTTTTTTCCAGCAAGGAATGAGGCTTAAGTCAGCTCGGAACTTTAAAAAGAGAGATTTGACATCGTACAAAATTGGATTTCAATTTATTTATCAAATTAATTGCCATCTATCATTTGTCTGTCACTATCTGTCTGTCAATACCTTTGTATTGTCTATCTATTCATCATCCATATCTATCATATACATCTATCATTTCTACTTATCTATCATCCATCTATCAATCAATTTATCTCTTTTATTATCTATTTATTGTCTATTCATCATATCTATCATCTACATCTATCATTTCTAATCTATCATTCTATCTATCGTATCTATCTATCTATCTATCATCTATCTATCTATCTATCTATCTATCTATCTATCTATCTATCTATCTATCTATCTATCTATCTATCTATCTCTTTCATTGTCTATCATCATCCATATCTATCTATCTAGCATCTACATCTATCATTTCTACTTATCTATCATCCATCCATCTGTCCCGCCACTTACTAAAACGGTAACCATTTTTGATCAGACTGGGAAAATGTTTCTGATGGAATTCCAAGGGATGAATTTGTTTATTTGTTTGTTTGTTAATAAACAAATTTGTTTACTAAATTTTTGAGCAGAGAAATAGGACTGAGCCAACTTTCATGGAAGGAAGCTTAAAACTGATGGCTGAATATAAGCCCACCCTGTGTGGCTTGCAAGTTATAGAATAAATAAAAGATAATTAAAATATTAAAACTACCCAAACTATGATTATAAAACTATTCTGAAACTTGATGTATTAGGTTTTGCTTTGAATTCATGTAGGAAAAGCCATTTTTGTGAACCTTGGAGGTCTTCTAGTCCAACCCTCTGCTTAGGCAGAAGAACCTATACCATTCCAGACAAATGGCTGTCCAATCTCTTCTTGAAAACCTCCAGTGATGGAACAGCCACAACTTCTGGTGGCAAGCAGTTCCACTGGTTAATTATTCTCACTGTTAGGACATTTCTCCTTAGTTCTCGATCGGATCTCCAATGACCTTCCACCCATTACGTCTTCTCCAGAATAGAAGGCAGAATAAGAGAGTTGGAAGGGACCCCGGAGGTCTTCTAGTCCAACCCCCTTGCTCAAGACAGGAAACCCCGTACCAGTTTCTTCAAGACAGAGCAAGGAAAGCGGCAAAAACCTTGCAAAAATAATGCGATGTGCTTTCACTAGGATACACACACACACACACACACACACACACACGTTCCCCTCCGCCAAACTGAGAGGCTTGCTTTGAATGCTTCTTGCTATTTCAATCTCACCGTTTTGGGGCCCTGGGTGAGAATCGAGGTTTGAATCAGATGCTTTACATAAAACCTCAAAGTTCCATTTCAAGGACGCTCTCTCTCTCTCTCTCTCTCTCTCTCTCTCTCTCTCTCTCTCTCTCTCTCTCTCTCGGCAGGCCGATTTGAATGTCCCTCGAAATAGAGCAGATCAGTCACCGTAGGAGAAAGGGGAAGGGGGGCTTGCTTGGCCCTTCCTCCCCCACCCCCACCCCAAACAACGGGGTTGACCAAAAAAATTAAAAATACTCCCGGGGGTGAGGTGGGGGGTGGGGAACCAAATTCTTGCCTCTCGCTTCATCTCTGTTTTGGGGAAATTTAACCATGGCTTATGAAAACCACAAGATTTGCCTATCCTCTCTCTCTCCCCCCCTCTCTCTCTTTCAGTCTTTCTCTCTCTCTTTTTCTCTCTCTTTCTCTCTGTCTTTCTCTGTCTCCTTCTGTCTTTCTTTTTCTCTCTTTTTCTCTCTCTTTTTCTCTCTCTCTCTCTCCCTTTCTGTCTATCTCTTTCTCTCTCTCTCTCTATCTTTCTCTGTCTCTTTCCGTCTTTCTTTTTCTCTCTTTTTCTCTCTTTTCTTTCTCTCTCTCCCTTTCTGTCTTTGTCTCTGTCTCTCTGTCTCTGTCTCTGTCTCTGTCTCTGTCTCTGTCTCTCTCTCTCTCTCTCTCTCTGGAGTTTTCTTTTGCAAATTAAGTTCATTTTTCACCCCCAATTCTTTGGGGCCTCTTCTCTCCTCCTGGCTTCAGGGTTTGATATGGGACGATGAAGCTACGAAAGTTCACATGGCCCTCCTCTCCTTCCTTTCAAACCACATGCAGTTCTATCTATCTACCTATCTACTATCTATCTATCTATCTATCTATCTATCTATCTATCTATCTATCTATCTATCTATTTATCATCTATCTATTTATCTGTCTGTCCATCCATCCATCCATCCATCCATCCATCTCATAGAATTCTAGGGCTGGGAGGGACCTTGGAAGTATAGAATAGAATAACAAGAGTTGGAAGGGACCTTGGAGGTCTTCTAGCCCAACCCCCTGTGCCATCCCAAACAACTGGTTGTCCCATCTCTTCTTGAAAACCTTCAGCGATGGAGCGACCGCAACTTCGGGAGGCAAGCCTTTTCCCATTTCCCCTCATCAGAAATTCCTCCCCAAAAGTGTTCAAAGGAAAGGCACATTCATGAAAGTTCTCTGAAGCACTGAAGAAAAAGAAGAAAAAAAAAGAAAAGAAAACGGCTTACATTCTGGGAATTTGTGCTTTTAAAAGTCTGCTTCTGGGAAATTTCTCTCTCAAAGAGTGAAAGCAGGATGATTTGCATGCCAAAAAACAAAACAAAAAAACACACAGTTTCTTGAGCAAGTCCCATGAAGACTTACATACATTTGAGCAAGCGGACCCTATTCTGCAATTCTGCTTTGATGTATTGTCCATCTCCCGGCTAATCTCTGCTCGGGAATGGCTTGGCTTTTGTTCCTTCCTAATCAAAGCTGGGGCAAAGTTGACTCTGCTCTTTCAAAATCAGCGAAAAGACTCTCAGGTCAGGAGTTGTGGCGAAGACAAAGCATCAAAATAGTTTTCTGCGTCTTGTTGCTTGGCGGAGGGGGGGGAAAAAAGGCAGAACTGGGTGCGTGGGAAGAAGAAAGGGGATCGGATTTTTCTGCAAGGTAGACAAGAAATAAAGAAACAGAGATAAGGAAAATCATGGCCTGTACAGAATTTAAAAAATAAATAAGTGGGAATCTGAGTACTACGAAACGTGGAATAAATTCTACCAGCGATTGCATAGAAGAAATGCAAGATCGGAACACAAGTAGTTAGGCTGAACAGAATAAATCGTCAATCATGTATCAAACAAGAGGATTGTAAATGGTGAAGTAACATTTATATATGTACAGCAATTGTAATGCCAGAACGGCTGCACCCGTATTGTATTCTTATAATTAAAATAAATAAATATAAATAAATAAATAAAAAAGAAATAAAGACATTAAAAAAAAAATAAATGTAATAAGTAAATAAAAAAGGGTGACTTCGCAGAAAGAGTCATGGGAGCTTGGAAGTGACTCTTGGTCAGTTGGTCACTTGTCAATAAATGAGTTGAAACACGTGTGAGATAAGCACACGTCCATCATTCGACAAAATTTTTAAAAAAACACGAGTAAATAATTTAAATAACCAAAAATGTAAAAATAATAATGAAAAAACTACAAAAGAAAAAGAAAAGAAAACCTCAGAGGATGGATGGATGCTGAGTCTTTTTTTTTTTTTTTTGCTGTCAGTTTTCTATGTGACTGATTTCAGTGTGTAAACCGATAACAGATTAACAGAGTTGGAAGGGACCTTGTAGGTCATCTAGTCCAACCCCACCTGCCCAAGCAGGAGACCCTACACCATTTCTGACCGATGGTGGTCCAATCCCTTCTTAAAAGCCTCTAGTGATGAAGCTCCCACAACTTCTGAAGGCAACTTCTGTTCCATTGAATATAGAATAATAGAGTTGGAAGGGACCTTGTAGGTCATCTAGTCCAACCCCGCCCAAGACCCTACATCATTTCTGACCGAGACCCTCGTGATGCTCCACAATCGAGAACTTCTGTTCCATTGAATATAGAATAATAGGTTGAGGACCGTAGGTCACCATTTCTGACAAATGGCAGTCCTAACTTATGACCACAAAGGAGCCCGACATTTCTGTGGCTTAAGTGAGACGGTTCAGTGAGTTTTGCCCCGTTTTACGACCTTCCTTGCCACTGTTGTTAAGGGAATCACCGCAGTTGTTTGAGGGAGTGACACGGTCGTTAAGTGAATCTGGCTTTCCCCATTGATTTTGCTTGTCAGAAGGTAGCCAAAGAGGATTGCTTCACACACACACACACACACACACACACACACACACGCACCCTGGGGACACTGCAACCGTCATAAATATGAATCAGTTGCCAAGTATGTCTGGATCATGTGACCACCAGGACGATTGCAACGGCGGTAAATTGTGAAAATGGTTATAAGCAGGAATGGGATTCTACCGGTTCAGACTGGTTCGGGTGAACCGGTTGTCACACCAGTTGAATAGAACCACTGGTCATCGTAAGTCACTGTTTTCAGTGCCGTTGTCAATTCAGATGGTCACTAAATGAATGGTTGTAAGTCGAGGACCTACCTGTGGATGCTAAAGCAGGTCAGGGAGGGGCTGGTTGGGTTGCTGACCTGCCCAGTCTTTGGGAGATGTCAATCAAAGATGGACAAAGTGATTTAGAGCATGAACAATTCCCCTGGTTAGATATGATGTAACCTCAAAGGCCGGATTCTTGCTTTGAGGGCTTCATGCTGTTGTTCTTTTAGATTAACAGAGTCGGAAGGGACCTTGGAGGTCATCTAGTCCAACTCCCCTGCCCGGGCAGGAGACCCTGACCGAGGGCAGTCCAGTCTCTTCTTGAAAGCTTCCAGGGATGAAGCTTCCACAACTTCCAAAGGCAACTTCTGTTCCATTGAATATAGAATAACAGAGTCGGAAGGGACCTTGGAGGTCATCTAGTCCAACCCCTCCCGCCCAAGCAGGAGACCCTACGCACCATTTCCGATAGATGGCTGTTTGGTCTCTTCTTGAAAGCTTCCAGGGATGAAGCTTCCACAACTTCCGAAGGCAACTTCTTATTCCATTGAATATAGAATAACATAGTTGGAAGGGATCTTGTAGGTCATCTAGTCCAACCTCCTGCCCAAGCAGGAGACCCTACACCATTTCTGACAGAGGGCAGCCCAGTCTCTTCTGGAAAGCCTCCAGGGATGAAGCTCCCACAACTTTTGAAGGCAAGCTCTTCCACTGAATATAGAACAGAGTTGGAAGGGACCTTGTAGGTCATCTTGTCTGACCCCCTGCCCAAGCAGGTGACCCTACACCATTTCTGACAGAGGGCAGCCCAGTCTCTTCTGGAAACCCTCCAGTGTGCATTTCTCTAGTTGGATACTATAGATTCTCTTTTCAAACTTTGCTTTGGGGGTCTACACTGAAGATCCAAGAAAACAGGCAAATAAGCAAAATAAGAAGTTGATCAGAGCTGGCTGAGTGAATTTGAAAAGAGGAAACTCAGCCAACATAGAGGAAGGCCAAGGCTGTAAGTAAAGAGTGTCCTCACTGAGAACTAGTAGCCTTTTTTAAAAAAAAACAAAGCAGGCCACGCTTCAAGAGGGAGATTCTGTGCAAATTCTGAGATTCAGTCCTGGCAGGAAGTAAATTTCTTGGCTGACTTTCTCCATAGTTTCTAGGGAATGCAGAAGTGCTGGCCATGTAGAAAAAATAGTTTACTAGGTTAAAATGTTTGGTTAAAACCTGGTAAGTTATTTATATTCTATTTTTCTGTCTTTTTTTACTGAGCACTATTTTTGACAACTTGAGTTGAATATTCGAGATTTGGTGACTATCAGCAGCGTTTCAACTTTGGGTTGGGGTTTTTTTCCCCTTTCTTTTTCACTGGAAGAAGAGAGAGGAGGAGGAGGAGGAGGAGGAGGAGGGAGGAGGAATGGTAGAAGGATAAATGGTGGCAGAGAAGGAAGGAAGGAAGATGGGGAAGAGGAGAAGATATGGTGATGGAAGAAGAAGGGGAAGAAGAGGAGAAGGAGAAGGAAAGGGGGAAAGAGAAATGGTGGCAGAGAAGGAAGGAAGGCGAGAAGGAGGAAGAAGAGAAGAAATGGTGATGGAAGAAGAAGGAGGAAGAAGATGAGAAGGAGATGGAAAGGGGAAAGGAGAAATGATGGCAGAGAAGAAGGAAGGAAGGGAGAGAGGGAGTGAGGAGAGGAGGAGGAGGAAGAGGAGGAGAAATGGTGATGGAGGAAGGAGGAAGAAGACAAGAAGGAGAAGGAAAGGGGAAAGTAGAGAAGGTGGCAGAGAAGAAGGAAGGAAGAAAGGAGGGAGGGAGGGAGGGAAGAGGACTGTGGGGTCTTTGGTGCTCTCTGAGCTTGTGTGATTTACCCAGAGTGGGATACAAAACAAACACAGTCACAGAAAACAGGTGAAGCCCCTTTTATTCCTTCCCTTTGCTTCCAAGTTCCGAATATTCTTGACAGAAGACAAAAAAAACAACAACTCCCACACAAACAGTTACAAGAAGAAGGAAAAAAGCAGCACAGGCAAGATAAGGGCTGGAGGGCATCCACAGATATCAGAACACACACTGGGAAGGACGCCAAACTCAGAGAGGAACCATGAACTAGAGATATTTCCACGCTTTGTTTCCAGCACTCGCCCGTACGCATGTCCGTCCTCTCATTCAGTTGTCACAGCTGCAGCCCATGAAGGGGATCAAGGCCCTTTCCTCCCCCATAGACCACGCCATTCACGTTGCTCCCTTCTCTGTTCCTCCCTGCGTGCCCTAGGATGGAGAAAGGATGGGCCTGGGTCTTCCTCTGAATGCCCAGCCGGTCTGTGCCCTTCCCCAGCCTCCTCCACCACCTCCGGAGCCACACTTCCACTCCCTGTCGTCTGTTCCTCCTCTCCCTCAGAGTCAGTCTCCACCAGGGGCAGGACAGCTTGCTTGTTTTCTTGCAGATGTTTCATAACCCAACTAGGTAACATCATCAGTGCGGAAGGGAGAGGGCTTCGTGGAGAGGAGGTGGGAGAGGAGGTAGCGGAGGGAAGAGGAGAAGTGGTGGTAGAGAGAGAGAAGGAAAAGAAGGAGGAGGAAGAGGAGGAGGAGGAGGAGATGATATTCACCACTATCCTCACTACCATCATAGTGAGGCCTCCTCCTGACCTGCTGAGCCAACCCTTCGCTCCTCCAGGTTTCTGTCTTAGAGTAGATTCTATGAATTGTCTTTCAACCAGGAACGAGGTCAGGTTAGCAAGTGCCTCTCAAGAACGGAAGCCGCCTTGGCTTCTCGCTCTTCCACCAGGCCCAGCTGCCGATGCCGGAACAAAAAAGGCGAGATTTCATTCACCATGGAAAGGCCTTGGAGGTTTTCGGTTCCGGATAAGGCGGGGGCCAGCCGCCTCTCTTCTTTCGAATCCGAGACCTGCTTTGCTTTCAGGAAGCTGCCGGGCTGAAACTGAAGGGTGGTGGAAAGTGACTCACCACCAGCCCAGCAGGGCTTTGCTCTCGTTGAAATTCAACTTCTCTCAGCCCCCAGACTGGAGACTTGAGAAGTTCAGCTTGGTTGGAAAAATAACAAAAGAAAAGGCTTGCTTCCAATCACTCCTCCTCTCCCAGATGTGAAGGTCCACCTCGTTGGATCAGGTCAACTCGGGGCCCGGCTAGGTCCTCCCACCGGGGTGCTCCAAGCAAGAGATGGAGGCTTTGACACTCCGTGTGATGACCCAAAGGGCCATGGCACCAAGGCAACACCGTCAGACAATCCGTAGGAGCCCCTTTATTAGTTCCGACTTTGCCCCACAATGTCCTGGTTCCCTTCTGGGCTGGAGAAAAACTCACCCAGGAACAGCCTTTGGGCTGCAGAGACTCAAGTCCAAAACGTGGTCCACAAAAACTTCAAGTAAAAGTCCAACCAAGGCAAGATGAGGTCATGAGTCCTGCAGCGCAGGAGAAGGAATTCCAGATGTGAAGGAATGGTAGTAATTCAACCCAGTTGGGAAGATGCCAGGAACGCAGATAAGCAAAGTCAACATAAGAGAAAGTCACGTTTGTTCCCAGCAAACGCCGCTCTCAGCTGGCATCTCCTTTAAACTCTTTTCCCAGATGTGGCTAATGAAGGGAATCGGGGCCCTTTCCTCCCCCGTAAGCCATGCAACCCACATTGTTCCTTTCTCCATTCCTCCCTGCGTGCCCTAGGATGAAGAGGGTAGGCCTGGATCTTCCTCTAAACTCCCCCTCCCTTGTTCTCCCTCTCCCCTGCTCTGCCCAGCCGGACTTTGCCCTTCCCCAGTTTCCTCCACAGCCAACGGAGCCAGACTCCGACTCTCCGTCAGCTGTTCATCTTCCTCCTCAGAATCAGACTCCGCCAGGGGCATGACACTCCTTAACTACTGTTTTCCTATGGCTAGGAGGTCATAGGGAATCTTCAAGACCAGGAAGTCCACGAAGGAGGTGTCCTTCACACATTTATCTGGTCTTCCTTCCAAGCAGCTCCAAGATGGTGGCTCTACTCTACACTGGTGGGGGTGAATTCCATGGGCTGATTTTGAAAGAAGAATCGGGAGTTCACACAAGGACCTTTATTGGAAAGCAAATGAAGCTCACAATTCCAGGAATGTACACGTTGAGTGTGAGGTCCTTGGTGCTCTCTGAATTTCGTGGCTTTCTTGCAGATGTTTCATTGCTACCACAGATGATGCATGAAATGTCTGCAAGGAAACAACCCGGCTATGAGAGTACCAAGGACCCCACAGTTCTCCTCCTCCTCCTCCTCCTCCTCCTCCTCCTCCTCCTCCTCCTCCTCCTCCTCCTCCTCCTCCTCCTCCTCCTCCTCAATTACCCCTCCCTTCCAGTACTGATGATGTTACCTAGTTGAGTCATGAAACATCTGCTTAGAGAGCACCAAGGACCCCACAGTAGTAGTAGTAATACTACTACTACTACTATTACTACTTGTAGTAGTAATAGTTCTTCTTCCTCCTCTTTCTCCTCCTCTCCTCTCCTCTCCCTCCTCCACAAATACTTCCACTACTGATGATGTTACCTAGTTGGGTCATGAAACATCTGCTTAGACAGCACCAAGGACACCACAGTAGTAGTAGTTGTACTTCTTCTTCTTCTTCTTCTTCTTCTTCTTCTTCTTCTTCTTCTTCTTCTTCTTCTTCTTCTTCTTCTTCTTCTTCTTCTTCTTCTTCTTCTTCTCCTTCTCCTTCTCCTTCTCCTTCTCCTTCTCCTTCTCCTTCTCCTTCTCCTTCTCCTTCTCCTTCCTTCCTCCTCCTCCTCCTCCTCCTCCTCCTCCTCCTCCTCTTCTTCTTCCTCCTCCTTTTCTTCTTCCTCCTCTTCCTCCTCCTCCTCCTCCTCTTCTTCTTCCTCTTCTTCTTCCTTCTCTTCTTCTTCCTTCTCTTCTTCCTCCTCCCCCTCCTCCTCTTCCTCTTCTTCTTCTTCCTCCTCCTCTGCTTCCTCCTCCTCCTCCTTATGTCTGAAAACCATTCTCCCTTCTAGGGATGATGATGTTGGGTTATGAAACGTCTCCAAGAAAAAAGAGGACCCCTCTTCCATTCTCTTCTTTCTTCTCTCTCTCTTTCTTCTCCTTCTTCCCAGGCAAAGTTCCCCACCAAACTCTCATCCTTCATCATCCAATCTCTGGGCAACTTGCTTCCCTGTATGTATCAATACCACAGACAATACTGCTACCCTCCAAAAAGACCTCGACTATGTATCAGAATGGCCAAACAAATGGCAACTTCAAATCTCAACAAATAAATGCTCCGTCCTACATATTGGCAAAAAAAATCAGAAAATAAAATACAGGCTGAATAGTCAAGACCTTGTTAATGATCCAAACTCTGTCAAGGATCTCGGAGTACTAACCTCAAATGATCTAAGTGCTAGAGCCCACTGTAACTACATAGCCAAAAAGGCGTTAAGAGTTGTTAACCTAATCCTACATAACTTTTTCTCTGGTAATATCACACTACTAACTAGAGCATACAAAACATTTGCGAGACCAATACTCGAATACAGCTCATCAGTCTGGAATCCACATTACGTATCTGATATTAATACAGTTGAGAAAGTCCAGAAATATTTCACAAGAAGAGTTCTCCACTCCTCTACTCGTTGTAGAATACCTTATGCCACCAGACTTGAAATTCTAGAACTAGAAAACCTTGAATTACGCCGTCTTCGGTCTGATTTAAGCATGGTATACAAAATCATACATTGCAATGTCCTACCTGTCAATGAATACTTCAGCTTCAACCATAACAACACAAGAGCACACAATAGATACAAACTCAAAGTTAACCGCACCAAACTTGATTGCAGGAAATACGACTTCAGCAATAGAGTGGTCAATGTCTGGAATACTCTACCCGACTCTGCGGTTTCTTCCCCAAACCCCAAAAACTTTAACCTTAGACTGTCTACTATTGACCTCACCCCTTTCCTAAGAGGTCTGTAGGGGGCGTGCATAAGCGCACCAACGTGCCTACCGTCTCTGTCCTATTGTTTCTCTTATTCTTTTATTTTTCTTATATGTACCCATTTCATGTATTCACAACTATGTATACACTTATACTTATTATCTTGTAAGCGATTGACAAATCAAAATAAATAAAAAATAAATAAAATATATATATATCTCCCGAAGCTGCCTCTAGTGGGCCATGCCCCAGTCATCTGCCATGGGGCAACCTCCTTTGGCTCTTCCTCTCCTTAACTCTCTTCCTTTGGAAGCTCCTGTTTATTCTCCCCTGTTTCACTCACTCAGGAAAAAATAAAAGAAGGTAACAACATGTTTTCAGAGCCTGTTTTTCGTGGCTAGTTTATTTTTAACCATGCCCAGTTGGGCTATTTATAGCACCGCACTTTAGGTAGACGTTGAAACTTTTCCAGAAAACGCAATTCGGGGTAAACTGTGTGAAATGCAGCATTTGTTTTCCCCCGCCCCCCCAATTCTCCCAGGATTTTGATGAGTTTGACTGGAACAAACAAAATCACTTCACTCCCCAATCTTTTCTTTGTTGTATTTGATGACTCAGGATTGGTGATCCTCGCATCCTTTGTGCAAAAGTGAAGAATCCGCTTTATGGTCTGAAAGGATAGTTAGAATTGGCTGAGAACTTTTCTTACTCTGTGTGTGTGTGTGTGTGTGTGTGTGTGTGTGTGTGTGTGTTCCAGCATAACTCTGGAACGCCTTGAGCAATTTCAACCAAACTTGGTACACAGATTACTTACTCTCTGGAAACAAATACTGTGGGGGTAAGACACCCCTAACACCCTTTGGGGTGTGTGTTCTGTTAATATATAGCCTGTTGTCCCTTCAAATGGCTTCTACCATACTGCCTTAAAATGGCTTCTACTGTACAGCGCTGTGGAGTTGCCATGGCAACGGCTTCGCCATACTCCACAAGAGGGGTCTCTCTGGTAAGGGGGAAAATTCAACTATCATGCCCCTGGTGGAGACTGACTTCGAGGGAGAGGAGGAACAGCCGACAGGAGTGGAAGTGCGGCTCCAGAGGTTGTGGAGAAGGCTGGGGAAGGGCAGAGGCCGGCTGGGCAGTCATAGGAGGACCCAGGCCCATCCCCTCTCCATCCTAGGACGCAGGGAGGAGAGGATAAGGGAGAGACATGGTCTCCTTGGGAGGAGAGGGCCTTGATCCCCTTCGTGGGCTGCAGCTGTGACAACTGGATAAGAGGACGGACATGCGTACTGGTGAGTGCTGGAAACAAAGCATGGAAATATCTCTAGTTTATGGTTCCTCTCCTAGTTTGGCGTCCTTCCCAGTGTGTGTGTTCTGTTATCTGTGGACGTCCTCCAGCCCTTCTCTTGCCTGGTTTGTGCTGTTTTTTATTCTTTATAATTTAAACGGCATTTCCTCCTTCTGGTAACTGCTTGTGTGGAAGTTTTTTGTCTCCAGTCAAGGAGCTTGGAAGCAAAGTGAAGGAATAAAAGGGGCTTCACCTGTTTTCTGTGACTGTGTTTATTTTGTATCCCACCCTGGGTCATCACACCAACATTAGAAATTACGTTTGTTCCGAGTCGCCAAAATAATGGCTTTTCCTGTCTAATACAGGAAGTAAATACCCGGACAACGCCCAGTTATCAACTAGTTTAATCTAAATTTGAGGGTGGGTGGACTGGTTTTTTTTTGTGTGTGTGTGTTTTTGTGCTAGGAAGGACTGGCGCTTTATGGCAAAATTCAGGAGGTGAACTGAAAACCCACCAAGAGGTGATCCAAAGGCAACTTAAGGGCGGCTAGTGTTAGTTTGCTCAGATTGGGTATGTCTACCCTGTTTTCCCGAAAATACGACCTACCCTGAAAGTAAAGTCCTACCTTGATTTTTACATGTGAGTCCCACTTGAGTGGACAGGTAAAAATTAAGCTAGGGTGGGGATGGGGTTTATGGAGCTGGCTTACTATTTACCTTTGGACAGGTGTAGCCAGGCCTTGCACACCCCGACACCTGCCTGGCCAGCCCATTTCTTCTGCAGCTGGCAAGGCTTTCCTGAAGGCCTCTGGAGCTGATAACAAAGCTTTGGATCGATCCACAGCTCTATTATGGGATGCAGAGGCCTTCAGGGAAGCCTTGCCGGCCGTAGAATTAATTCTTGAAGGCCTCTGACAATGAAAAGGAGGCCAGGGGCGACACCTGCAAGTGAGGTTAGTCAGTGGAGGATGTCCCCCGAAAATAAGACCTGGTGCCTTTTTCTGGTGGCAAAATATATATATAACACAGGGTCTTATTTTCGGGGAAACATGGTAGTCTAGTGAAGAGAAGGACCAGGGATGACATGATAGCATCTTTCAATATTTGAGGGGCTGCCCCAAAGAAGAGGGGGGGTTGTCAATATATTCTCTAGAAGTCAAGATGAAACAACGAATGGAAACTAATTAAGAGAAGCAACCTGGAACTAAGGAGAAATTTTCCTGACAGTGAGGACAATTAACCAGTGGAACTGTTTGCCACCAGAAGTTGTGAAGGCTCCCATCACTTGGAAGCTTTTAAGAAGAGGCTGGACAGCCCTTTGTCTGGAATGGTATAGGGTCTCCTGTCTAAGCAGGGGGTTAGACTAGAAGATCTCCGAGGTCCCTTCCAGCTGTTATTTGTTATTCTGCTATTTTGCTGTTTGGGTTTCCTGTGGCTTAGAAGCTTGCGCAGGAAAATGATACGCATATTGTGGGTCGCGAAGGGGATTTCGGTGTTTCGTTTTGTTGTTGTTTTTTTCAGTTTGGGAGACGGAGTTTTATTTTTCTTTCAAAACTCAACACCTACAGGAAATGGTAGCCGCGAGATGACATGGCTGGTCCTGAGTAGGCTTAGACCTGATTTTGAGTTCTTGCTTGGGAGACACCGAAGGAATTATGTGACAATGTTGTCTAGACAGGTGAGCCAGGACCATGCAGAAAAAGACACTAGAAATCAGGAGGTGGTGAGACTTAGGCAGGAAAGCCGGCTGGGTGACTTTGGGCCAATCACCAGGAGACGGTGAGTTCTAGTCCCACCTTGGGCATGAAAGCTGGCTGGGTGACTCTGGACCAATCACAAGGAGACAGTGAGTTCTAGTCCCGCCTTGGGCATGAAAGCCGGCTGGGTGACTTTGGGCCAATCACCAGGAGACAGGGAGTTCTAGTCCCGCCTTGGGCATGAAAGCTGGCTGGGTGACTCTGGACCAATCACAAGGAGACAGTGAGTTCTAGTCCCGCCTTGGGCATGAAAGCCGGCTGGGTGACTTTGGGCCAATCACCAGGAGACAGGGAGTTCTAGTCCCGCCTTGGGCATGAAAGCTGGCTGGGTGACTCTGGACCAATCACCAGGAGACAGGGAGTTCTAGTCCCGCCTTGGGCATGAAAGCTGGCTGGGTGACTCTGGACCAATCACAAGGAGACAGGGAATTCTAGTCCCGCCTTGGGCATGAAAGCCGGCTGGGTGACTTTGGGCCAATCACCAGGAGATAGTGAGTGAGTTCTAGTCTCGCCTTAGGCATGAAAGCTGGCTGGGTGACTTTGGGCCAATCACAAGGAGACAGTGAGTTTTAGTCCTGCCTTAGGCATGAAAGCCGGCTGGGTGACTTTGGGCCAATCACCAGGAGACGTTGAGTTCTAGTCCCGCCTTCGGCATGAAAGCCGGCTGGGTGACTTTAGGCCAATCACCAGGAGACAGTGAGTTCTAGTCCCGCCTTGGGCATGAAAGCCGGCTGGGTGACTTTAGGCCAATCACCAGGAGACAGTGAGTTCTAGTCCCGCCTTGGGCATGAAAGCCGGCTGGGTGACTTTGGGCCAATCACCAGGAGACAGTGAGTTCTAGTCCCGCCTTGGGCATGAAAGCCGGCTGGGTGACTTTGGGCCAATCACCAGGAGATAGTGAGTTCTAGTCCCGCCTTGGGCATGAAAGCCGGCTGGGTGACTTTAGGCCAATCACCAGGAGACAGTGAGTTCTAGTCCCGCCTTGGGCATGAAAGCCGGCTGGGTGACTTTAGGCCAATCACCAGGAGACAGTGAGTTCTAGTCCCGCCTTGGGCATGAAAGCCGGCTGGGTGACTTTAGGCCAATCACCAGGAGACAGTGAGTTCTAGTCCCGCCTTGGGCATGAAAGCCGGCTGGGTGACTTTGGGCCAATCACCAGGAGATAGTGAGTTCTAGTCTCGCCTTGGGCATGAAAGCTGGCTGGGTGACTCTGGACCAATCACAAGGAGACAGTGAGTTCTAGTCCTGCCTTAGGCATGAAAGCCGGCTGAGTGACTGTGGGCCAATCACCAGGAGACAGGGAGTTCTAGTCCCGCCTTAGGCATGAAAGCCGGCTGGGTGACTTTGGGCCAATCACCAGGAGATAGTGAGTTCTAGTCTCGCCTTGGGCATGAAAGCTGGCTGGGTGACTCTGGACCAATCACAAGGAGACAGTGAGTTCTAGTCCTGCCTTAGGCATGAAAGCCGGCTGGGTGACTGTGGGCCAATCACCAGGAGACAGGGAGTTCTAGTCCCACCTTAGGCAGGAGAGCCAATTGGGAAACTTCGGACCAAACACCAGGAGACAGGGAATTCTAGTCCTGCCTTAGGCAAGAAAGCCAATTGAGAGACTTTGCACCAATCACCAGGAGACGGGGAGTTCTAGTCCTGCCTTAGGCAAGAAAGCCAATTGAGAGACTTTGCACCAATCACCAGGAGACGGGGAGTTCTAGTCCTGCCTTAGGCAAGAAAGCCAATTGAGAGACTTTGCACCAATCACCAGGAGACGGGGAGTTCTAGTCCTGCCTTAGGCAAGAAAGCCAATTGAGAGACTTTGCACCAATCACCAGGAGACGGGGAGTTCTAGTCCCGCCTTAGGCAAGAAAGCCAATTGAGAGACTTTGCACCAATCACCAGGAGACGGGGAGTTCTAGTCCTGCCTTAGGCATAAGAGCGAGCTGGGTGACTTTGGGTGATTACCAGGAGATGGTGAGTTCTAGTCCCGCCTCAGGAATGAAAGCCAGCTGGGTGACTTTGGGCCAGTCACTCCCACTCAGCCCAATCCGCATCACAAGGTTGTGATTAGGAGGAGGAAGTTATGTTGGATATGTTTGCCGCAAATTAATATATAAACAAATGAATGAATGAACGAACGAATCAATCAATCAATCAATCAATCAATCAATAAATAAATATTCTAACTAAGGAAACGGTAGAGGTGTGTCCCTCAAATCACCAAAGCCTGAACTTGACTCAACTATCCACACCTGGTGAAAGTCCTACCCACAAAACTGGGATCCCTTCCCATACTTTGATCTGTGAAAGCTGGCTTTCTTGACCAGTTTTACCTGGTTCCTGACTTAACCTGTTTTTGTTTTGTTTGTTTTTTGTTTTGTTTTGATTGGGCCAAAATAATCTGAATGAGTCAATACATTCAGCCCTGAAATAACAATGACAACTAACCAAGATTAATGTTAGGATATTTAAATTTAGTAACCGATACAGTGCAGCGTACAATGGGCCAGAATACACAATGGTGCTTGATTGGCTGGAGAGGGTGGGCTTCTGCGTGAGGCAATCCGTGCTGTGATTGGTTGCTGAAGGTGGTTCCTTTTTTTCCCGCCGTTTTCTTCTGTGTGCTCTGTACTGTGTGCTGATAAGATTTACCTCATGACGATTTACCTCACGACGATTTATCTCACGATGATTTACCTCACAACGATTTACCTCACAACGATTTACCTCATGATGATTTACCTCACAATTTACCTCATAACTATATTGTCTTCTGTATATATCAATGTGAAAAATATTTATTTATATAAAACTACAAATTTGTGTGAGCATCTCTGACTTCATTTTTGGACACTTGCTACACAATTTCCTGACAATTAACCTTGATCAAGACTTATATCGGTGCCTACATCTGTTGAGCTTTTCCCCAGCGTGTTTAAATGTGTGAATGTACAGGAAGTCCTCAACTTGCAACCATTAATTTAGTGACCGTTCGAAGATACAGCAGCACTGAAAAAAGTGATTGAGGACCTTCTTTCACACTTAACAACAGTTGCAGCATCCCTGTGGCCATGTGATCAAAATTCAGCTACCCTATCAACTGACTCACACTTATGATGGCCTCATTGTCCTGGGATCACGTGATCCCCTTTTGCGACCTTCTGACAAACAAAGTCAATGGGGAAACTGGATTCGCTTAACAACCATGTTACTGACATAACAACTGAGCGATTTGCTTAACCGCTGTGGCAAGAAAGGTTGCAAAATGAGGCAAAACTTGCTGAACAGCTGTCTCCCTTAGCAACATAAACCTTGGCCTTGACTACTGCACACACCCTGCGCCCCTTGCATGCATGGCAGAGACCCAAAGACCAGCTGGACGGCAAGAGGCACGCGTGGCAGAGCTGAGCTGGGGCGACAACTCATGTGCCCAGGGAGAGGGCTCTGCGCGCCACCTCTGGCACATGTGCCATGGGTTTGCCATCATGGCTCTGTATTATCTCATACAAGGGGCTGTCCAATGTCTTCTCAAAAGCCTACAGTGATGAAACACCCACAAGTTCCAGTGGCAAGTTGTTCCACGGGTTAATTTTCCTCACTGTTAGGAAATTTGTCTAATTCCAGGTTGCGTCTCTCTTTGTTATTTATTTATTTTATTTTTTTATCTGATTTGTCAATCACTTACAAGATGATAGGTATAAGTATAAACATGAGTCAGAATACAGGAAATAGGTACAAATAAATGGGGACAATAGGACAGGGATGGGAGGCATGATGGTGCACTTATGTGTGGCCCTTACAGGCCTCTTAGGAATGGGAATTCTCTCCTTTCCTTTCCTTTCCTTTCCTTTCCTTTCCTTTCCTTTCCTTTCCTTTCCTTTCCTTTCCTTTCCTTCCTTCCTTCCTTCCTTCCTTCCTTCCTTCCTTCCTTCCTTCCTTCTTTCCTTCTTTCCTTCCTTCCTTCCTCCCACTCCCTCCCTTCTTTTCTCTCCTTCCTCCATTCTTTTCTCTCCTTCCTTCCTTCCCTGTTCTCCTCCCCCCCCTCTTCCTTCCTTCCTTCCTTTATTTTTTATTTGATTTATTTATTTGATTTGTCAATCGCGTACAAGGTAACAGGTAGAAGTATAAACATGAGTAAGAATACAGGAAATAGGTACGAATAAATGGGGACAATAGGACAGGGACGGTAGGCACGATAGTGCACTTATGCACGCCCCTTACAGACCTCTTAGGAATGGGGTGAGGTCAAAAGTGGATAGTTTGAGGTTAAAGGAGTGGGGGGCTAGAGGATGTAACAACAGAGTCAGGTAATGCATTCCAGGCACTGACCACTCTGTTGCTGAAGTCGTACTTTCTGCAATCGAGTTTGAAGCGATTTACTTTGAGTTTGTATCTGTTGTGTGCTCTTGTATTGTTACAGGTGAAGCTGAAGTAGTCATTAACGGGTACGACATTGTAGCAGATAATTCTGTGTACTACGCTTAAGTCCAACCATAGGCAGTGTTGTTCAAGGTTGTTCAAGCCCAAAATTTCAAGGCTGGTGGTGTAGGGTATTCTATTGCGAGCAGAGGAGCGGAGGACTCTTCTCGTGAAAATACTTCTGGACTCGCTCAATCGTGTTAATATCTGACATACAGTGAGGATTCCAGACAGATGAGCTGTATTCAAGTATTGGTCTAGCAAAGGTTTTGTATGCCCTAGTTAGCAATTCAATATTTCCGGAGGAGAAGCTTCGTAAGATTAGATTTACAATTCTTAATGCCTTTTTGGCAATGCTGTTACAGTGAGCTCTGGCGCTTAGGTCATTTGATATGAGAACTTCAAGGTCCTTGACAGAGTGAGGGTCGTCAATGAGGTCAAATCCACCTAGCTTGTATTTGGTGTACTGATTTTTTTTACCAATGTGTAGGACAGAGCATTTGTTGATTGAGATTTGGAGTTGCCAATTGTTTGACCATTCAGACACACAGGTCACTTTGAAGGACATTAGCATTGTCGGTGGTGTTGAATAGTTTTGGTTAGTTTCCATCCTTTGATTCTTGTCTTGCCTTTTAGTGCTTTGGACCAGGGGTCGCCAACCTTTTGGACCTCAGGGACCACCAAACTCATAATTTTAAATCCCAGGGACCACTAACCGGTTCTATGGGCATGGCCTAATTTTTGGGTGTGTCTTGGTGGTCATGTGACTGGCTGGGCATGGCTTGTATGTAAATATTATAAATATTTATATAAATATTGAATTTTTTATTAAAAAAGACCAACTTTACCCAAAATCAGGCAAAGCAAGCAGGCAGATTGAGTTGCTCACAGAATCACAGATTCATTCAGAAATCTATCTATCTGCCATTGGCTAGCTCAGTTTGTCACATAAAATTTGCTAGCAAGCAAACTCACAAAATTAACTCACAACACACCATGTATGTGAATATTGAATTGTTTATAAAAAAAGGAGCAACTTTTACCCAAAATGATACAAAGGAGGCAGGCAGATTGAGTTGCTCGCAGAATCACAGAATCATTCAGTGATCTATCTCTCTGCCATCGGCTAGCTCAGTCTCTCAAATTCGCTTGCCGTGAGTCTGCACTGAATAATAGAAGCTTCAGTCCAAAGGGAGGTTCGGCTGTGCTTAAAAGCAGAGCCAAAGATCTAAAGATTAGCTGGAAAGCAAGACATCCAACCATTTCCTGCTTCCTAGCTAATCTAAATCTCCCGGCACAGCAGAACAGCTGATGGTCGGAAAAAGGGAAAATAGCAATTTAGCAGGCAAGTTTGCTGGGTAAGGAGTGAGTGGGCGGGGAGGGTTCCCGCAGGCCATGTGGACTGCGCAGCCTTGTGTTTCTGCGCAGCCTGGATCAATTGCTTTGTGGTGGGTGCTCTGAGGGTGAGATTTCTCTGCGGCCCACCAAAATTTTCTCATGGCCCACCGGTGGGCTGCGGCCCACCAGTTGGCGACTGCTGCTTTGGACAATACGTTATCCAATAATCCTCCTCCTTGTGCCAGCCTCTCAAATACTGGAATACTGGTGTCATGTCACCCCCTAATCCAGTGGTGGGATTCAAATAATTTAACAACTGGTTCTCTGTCCTCATGCTTTCTTCCAACAACCAGTTTACCAAACTGCTTAGAAAGTTAATAACCGGTTCTCCTAAACTTATGCGAACCGGGTGAATCCCACCACTGCCCTAATCCTTCTTTTTTTCTAGACTGGCCATATCCAAATCCTGCAACTATTCTCCATATGTTCTTTTGTATCCAGGCCTTTAATCCCCTTAGTTGCTCTTCTTTGCACTTTTTCCAAAGTCTCAACATCTTTTTTGTGATGTGGTGACCAAAACTGGATGAAATATTCGAGGTGTGGTCTTACTAAGGCTGGTACAAAGCGGTACTAATCCTTCACGGGATTTTGATTTAATGCCTCTGTTTATGCAACCATAAATATTATGCTTTTAACTTTTGGGGCTGCTGCAGCACTTGGCTGGCTCATGTTTAAATGAACTATAAAGCATCCAGTTTTCGTCACCACACTATAAAAAAGATGTTGAGACTCTAGAATGATTAGGGCACTGGAGGCTGAAACATATGAAGAACGGTTGCAGGAACTGGCTAGTCTAGGGAAGAGAAGGACCAGGGGAGACAGGAGAGCATCTTCCAATATTTGAGGGGCTGCCCCAGAGAGGAGGAAGGGGGTCAAGCTATTCTCCAAGGCCAGACCAGGAATCATGGATGGAAACTGACCAAGGAGAGAGATTCAACCTGGAAATAAGGAGAAACTTTCTGACAGGAAGAACAATCAACCCATGGAATAGAAGTTGCCCTCGGAGGTTGTGGGAGCTTCATCACTTGAGACCTTCAAGAAGAGACTGGACTGCCATTTGTCAGAAATGGCGTAGGGTCTCCTGCTTGGGCGAGAGGGTTGGACTAGATGACCTCCAAGGTCCCTCCCAACTCTGTTATTCTGCATTCAATGGAACAGAAGTTGCCTTCATAAGTTCTGGGAGCTTCATCCCTGGAGGCTTTCAAAAAGAGTTTGGACTTCCATCAATCAGAAATGGTGTAGGGCAGGGGTCTCCAACCTTGGCAACTTTAAGCCTGGAGGACTTCAACTCCCAGAATTCCCAGCCAGCTTTGCTGGCTGGGGAATTCTGGGAGTTGAAGTCCTCAAGCTTAAAGTTGCCAAGGTTGGAGACCCCTGGTGTAGGGTCTCCCGCTTGGGCGGGGGGTTGGACTAGATGACCTATAAGTTCCTTCCAACTCTGATTATCAGAGTTATCTGAGTTATCATCCATTGGGACTCCAAGGTCCCTCTTACAGTTCCTCTTTCTGAGCCAGGTTTCACCCCATCTGTACTTGTCCTTTTGGGGTTGTTTTTTTTTCTTGCTCAGGTGTAAAAACCTTGCTTTTCTCCACACCTTCAGTTTTGATTCGTTGCATAGAACCCGTTGTTCAAGGCAAGGTTTTTAATTCTGCTTTTCGCCCTCCTCTTTTAAACGTTTTCGCTTGGAGGACCCACTTATTAATTTTCCTGCAAAAACAAAAGGTGAAAAAAATCTGGAACTTTTTTTTTTATACGCTGACTTTTGAGTGACATTTTTTTAAGCCTTTGCTGAAAAGCTTTTTAATCGCGGCGAGCCACGGTTCCAGTGAGGTCTTCACACATGTCCCTCCTGAGTCATCTAGTGAGGAGACGGCGAGTGACGAAGGTGGATGTGAGAAACCGAACTAAGCTTATTATTTTTAAAGTTCTAGAGGAAAAAAACAAACAAAAAAAAATATCAAGGCCATCGGAATATGATTATAGGCCTTTCGGTGGCAATAAATCGCATGACAATACAGGAAGTCAGTGCACAATGACAATGGAGCCCAACATCTATGTTTCTAAATGAGAGATTTGTTAAGGGCCCCGTTTTGCGACCTTTTTTGGCCACCATTGTTAAGTGAATCACCACAGCTGTTAAGTGGGTGACACGGTCGTTAAGAAGCAGATCTGCCTTCCCCATCAGAAGGTCACAAAAGGGGACACTGTGACTGTTGTAAATACAAGTCAAGCGCCTGAATTTTGATCACGTGACCAACGCAACGGTCGTAAGTGGGAACAAGGGTCCCAAGTCCCTTTTTTCAGTGCTGTTATAACTTCGCACGGTCACTAAATGAACTTGTTGTAAGTCAAGGACTTCCTGTGCCAGTTTCCTGTTTGCAGTTTTAAGAGAGTCGAGGAGCCTTCAAGTTTCT
Source organism: Notechis scutatus (assembly GCF_049901735.1). Lineage (NCBI taxonomy): Eukaryota > Metazoa > Chordata > Lepidosauria > Squamata > Elapidae > Notechis > Notechis scutatus. The sequence goes on along the minus strand of NC_142012.1, from coordinate 167,008,969 downwards.
GATGGGACAATTTGGTGTTTCCAAATTCTGGCGATACATTTTTCGATCCATGCCAATGTCTTTGGGTAGTCCTCGACTTACGAGCACAATTGGGCCCCAAATTTCCCATTGCTAAGCGAGACTGCTGTTAACTAAATTTTGCTCCCTTCCCCAAAAATAAGACCCTGTGTGTTTTTATATATATATATACATATACATATATATATATATATATATATATATATATATATATATATATATATATATATATATATATATATATATATATATATAATGTTCTGTCTCACCTGTATCCACAGGTGAGAATCCAAAGTTCCAAAGTTCAAATGCTCAAACAGACAAACCCAGACACGGCAGAGTTAACTGCTTCTGTTTACACAGTCCTTGGCAGTCTTCCTGGAATCTGTCTGGCAAGTCCGAGCCAACCATAAATCAAGACGCTGCAGACGAGAGAGTCAGACGCAATCTCCAAACCAAAAGACACTTTGCTTCAAACAAGCAATAAGAGCTAGCACGCTTCCTTATATCCCCTGAAGGGGCGTGTCAGTCTCTCTAATTAATCCCTGGCCTGACGTTTCTTTGCAAATTGAGATTGACGTCTCAATCTTCTTCTAGTCCTAGCATCAAGCCAACATCCGTCAGTCTCGTCATCGCTCGAAGCCTCTGGCACGTTCTGTGGATCAGCTGCTGACACCTGAGGTATGAATGAAGTGGAAGGTTCTGGAGATGATCGTGTCCCCGACACTCTCTCATCCTCACCACTCACACCTGTGTCCTCTGATACATCAGACTCCAAACTCACAGCAGGCTCAAACCTTCCAGTCACAACATATATATATATATATATGTTTTCTGAGGTTCTCGCGGGTATTTGTATGTGGATCTTTGGTTATTCGGGTTTTCTCCCGCGTAAGATTCAGATATCTAGGCAACGTTGATGAAGTCTCATTCATCATCTTCAGGCTTGCTTGGCTTGTGCTTCTCAGAGTGATGTGAGCTGCAGCTGCTTCTTCCTTCTATCTTAGAAGGAAGAAGCAGCTGAAAGCTCACATCACTCTGAGAAGCACAGAGCCGAAGAAGCAAGCCTGAAGATGATGAATGAGACTTCATCGAAACGTGCTCAGATACTTTATATATATATATATATATAGCAACCAAAATAGGCACCAGGTCTTATTTTCAGAGATGTCATCCATTGACTAACCTCTTGTGCACGTCACCCCCGGCCTCCTTTTTGCTGTCAGAGGCCTTTAGGAATTTCTTCTCCTGTGGCCGGCAAGGCTTCCCTGAAGGCCTCTGCAGCCGATAGGATCGATCCAAAGCTTTGTTCTCAGCTCCAGAGGCCTTCAGGAAAACCTTTGCCAGCCTTGCCAGCTGCAGAAGAAATGAGCCGGCCAGACAGGTGTCGGGGGGCGTGTGTGTGTGCCTACAGGTGTAGGCCTGGCTACACCTGTCCAAAAGTAAGTAATAGGGCAGTTCCACCTCCTCATCCCCAACCTAGCTTAATTTTTACCCAACCGCTCAAGAGTGCGGGATCTTAATTAGGGCTTATTTTTGGGGGGTAGGGCTTAAATTGGGCCCTTGCGTAAAAATCCAGCTAGGGCTTACTTTCAGGGTAGGCCTTATTTTGGGGGAACGGGGCAACCTTTCTCGACGCAATTGTTAAATGAATCACTGTAGTCATTCAGTTAGGAACAGGGCAGTTAAGTGAATATTGACGCCTCCTCAACTTATATCCATTCATTTAGTGACTGTTCGATGTTACAGTGCACTGACAAAAGTGACTTATGGCTGCGTTTCACACTTACGATCATTGCAGCATCACTCACAGTCGCATGATCAAAAAAAATTGGCAACTGACTCGTATTTACGATGGGGTCACAGTGTCCCTGGGGGTCATGTGATCCTCTTTTGTGACTTTCCGACAAACCAAATCATTTGGTGGGGGGGGAAGCCACATTCATTTAACGACCTTGTGACTCACTTAAGAACCCGCCGTGATTCACGTAACAACGGCGGCCGAAAACAAAAGGTTGTAGAAGAGGGCAAAATTCACTGACCCCCTGTCTCATTTAGCAACAGAAACTGCAGTCACAAGTCGAGGACTATCGTAAGTAGGGATCTGTCTCTCCGACATCTATTGCTGAGAAAACTCTGGAATGGAGTCACTGGGACAGTAACATGGAAGCAGTGACAACTACACAACGCCAGCCCAGCGTTGTCTTCTCAAGAGCTGGTGTGGCTAAAGTTGTGGGAACGCCGTCACTTGAGAGTTTCAGGAAGAGATTGGATCGCCATTCATCAGAAATGGGGCAGGGCCCTGCGGGCGAACCTATGCCACGCATGCTGGAAGTGGCACGCAGAGGCATTTCCCCCAGCACGCGAGAGGTCGCCCAGAGGAGCCCCACTGGGCATGCGCGTGTGCCACCACCCAACGGCTGATTGTCGGGCATCTGGCACACATGCGCAGGGGGTGAAGGGGGGGTGCGCAGGAGATGCATGCACATGAGCAGAGACATGCTGCGTGCAGATAACAGATAACAGATAATCAGAGTTGGAAGGAACCTTGTAGGTCATCTAGTCCAACCCCCCCGCCCAAGCGGGACCCCCTACACCATTTCTGACCAATGGCAGTCCAGTCTCTTCTTGAAAGCCTCCAGGGATGAAGCTCCCACAACTTCCGAAGGCAACTTCTGTTCCATGGGTGGATTGTTCTCCCTGTCAGAAAATTTCTCCTTATTTCCAGGTTGAATCTCTCCTTGATCAGTTTCCATCCATGATTCCTTGTCTGGCCTTTGGGGGGCTTTGGGAAATAGCTTGACCCCCCTCCTCTCTGTGGCCACCCCTCAAATATTGGAAGATGCTCTCCTGTCTCCCCTGGTCCTTCTCTTCCCTAGACCAGCCAGGCCCAGTTCCTGCAACCGTCCATCGTATGTTTCAGCCTTCAGTTCCCTCATCATCCTGGTTGCTCTTCTCTGCCCTTTTTCTAGAGTCTCAACATCCTTTTTATAGTGTGGGGACCAAAACTGGATGCAGGACTCTAGGTGTGGCCTTACTAAGGCTTTACAGAGTGGTATTAGTACCTCCCTTGATCTTGGATTGTATCCCTCTGTTAATACAATTTAGGATTGCATTGGCTTTTTTGGCTGCTGCTGCACACAGCTGGCTCCTATTTAGCTGGTTGTCCACTAAGACTCCAAGATCCTCTCCCAGTTCCTGCTATTGAGTCCTGGTTTCCCCCAGTCTGTATGTGTCTTTTTGGTTTTTCTTGCCTAAGTGTAGGACTTTACTTTTCTCTACATTGAATTTCATTTTGTTAGATACGGCCCAGGGTTCTAGTCTGTCAAGATCCATCTGGATCTTGAGCTCATCTTCTTGGGTGTTGGCTATTCCTGCCAGCTTAGTCTCACCTGCAAATTTGGTAAGTTCCCCTTCTAGTCCCTCCTCTAAGTCGTTAATGAAGATACTGAAGAGTGCAAGGGGATTGCATGCGCATGCGCAGACTTGCTGCGCACAAGGAGGAAATGCGCGTGCATGCACAAAGACATGCAGTGTGGGGGGAATCGTGTGCGCATGTGCAGACACGTGGCTCGCAAGGGGATTGTGAGCGCATGCACAGACACGCTGAGCACAAGGAAGAATCACGTGCACATGCGCAAAGACATGCAGTGCGGGAGGGGGAATCATGCACGCATGTGCAGAGACACGTGGTGCGTGAGGGGGGGGATCAAGCATGCATGCATAGGGGGTGTGAGGTCCCCCCAGCACGCATTGCCTTCTGGGTGCTGACACAAGAGTGCACGCAAGCAAGTGCATGCGCCATTATGAGCACGGGAGCCCAAAAAGGTTAGCCACCACTGGTCCCTTCCAACTCTGATTATCTGTTAAATTATGTGTTGAATTTATCTCACTTGCTCAGGTGGCTTCCTTGGTCATTTGTGGGACTAACGTCTTAGCGATTGTCGCAAAGTGACTCAGAAAATCTTCCATGCTGGTAAACACAGGGGTGGGATTCTACCAGTTTGCACCTATTCGCTAGAACCGGTTGTTAACATTCTGAACAGTTCAGAGAACCGGTTGTTAGAAGAAATTGCTGGGCTAATCCTGTAAGGAAGGCAGGAAGGAAACATTCTGGTGTTGCTGACAGAAACTGCCTCTCCGTTAACCCTTATTACATTCTTGGCAGGACTGGACTTCCTGTCTCAGGAACTTCTCTGGAGTATTTTTTCCCTCCTTTGCTTGGGTGGAGTGACCATTCAAAGTTACAATGGCACTGAAAAAAGTGACTTACGACCGTTTTTCCCACTTACGACTGTTGCAGCATCCCCACCGTCATGAGAGGCCAGGTGAGGAGATGCGTGCCTCGATGTGAGTGATGTTGAGTTGGCCACACCCAGCCAATAACATGACCACCGAGCCACACCCACCCAGTCACATGACCACCAAGCCACGCCCACCAACTCAGCCACACCCACAGAACCAGTTGTTAAAACATTTGAATCCCACCCCTGGGTTAACTGCAGGCCCGATGCTAGATGGCAGGACAACTCGGCGGAGGCAGAAGTTGGCTTCGAAACCGTGTTCCTTTCTTGGGACCTGGTTTGACCCAAAGGTGGCTTTGGCAAGAGCAGCAGGCGATTGCAAACGGCAGTTGAGCCATGGATGTGATGTAACGCAATACAAACAAACACCTGCCGGTTTCAGGCTAGCTCAAGAGAAATGACAGGGGGGTGGGAGGTATAAACCGTAGAAAATCATGTCAGGCACAGAAGATCAAGTCCACAATGGAAGGTTTGCAATGAAATTGATTTATGGCTAAAAGCTTAGGCCCAGGAGCCTTTCCAACCAAGGATCAGCGTCTGCTTGGTGTCAAATAAGGATCGACAGAGGTTGGATTTTGTTTGTGGCTACGAAGGGATTCTTGGCTGATTCCTCTTTTAACCCTGCCCCCGGTTCTGCCTTCTTCTCCTCCTACACATCTCCTTCCTCTCATTTCCCATCTCCTTCCTTCCTTCCTCTCTTCCTCCCTCCCTCCTTCCTTCCCTCCCTCCTTCCTTCCTCCCTCCCTCCCCTTTCTTCCTCCCTCCCTCCTTCCTTCCCTCCCTCCTTCCTTCCCTCCCTCCTTCTTTCCTCCCTCCCTCCCTTTCTTCCTCCCTCCTTCCCTCTTTCCTCCCTCCCTCCCTTTCTTCCTCCCTCCTTCCCTCTTTCCTCCCTCCCTCCTTCTTTCCTTCCTTTCCTCCTTTCCTCCTTTCCTCCCTCCCTCCTTCCCTCCCTCCTTCTTTTCTCCCTCCCTCCTCCTTCTTTCCTCCCTCCCTCCTTCTTTCCTCCCTCCCTCCCTTTCTTCCTCCCTCCTTCCCTCTTTCCTCCCTCCCTCCCTTTCTTCCTCCCTCCTTCCTCTTTCCTCCCTCCTTCTTTCCTTCCTTTCCTCCCTTCCTCCTTTCCTCCCTCCCTCCTTCCTCCCTCCCTCTTTCCTCCCTCCCTCCTTCTTTCCTTCCTTTCCTCGCTCCTTCTTTTCTCCCTCCCTCCTTCCTTCCCTCCTTCCTTCCCTCCCTTCTTCTTTCCTCCCTCCCTCCCTCCTTCTTTCCTTCCTTTCCTCCCTTCCTCCTTCCCTCCCTCCCTCCCTTTCTTCCTCCCTCCTTCCCTCTTTCCTCCCTCCCTCCTTCTTTCCTTCCTTTCCTCCCTCCCTTCTTTTCTCCCTCCCCTTCCTTCCTCCTTCCTTCCCTCCCTCCTTCTTTCCTTCCTTTCCTCCCTTCCTCCTTTTCTCCCTCCCTCCCTCCTCCTTTCCTCCCTCCCTCCCTCTCTCCCTTCCTTTCTCCCTCCCTCCCTCCCCTCCATCCTTCCTTCCTTCTTTCCTTTCTTCCTCCCTTCCCATCTTGTCAGGTGCAAAAAAAACCAGGTTCACACATGAAGGTACAATTAAACTGATTTATTGCTAATGCATACAAAACTTTTCAATTCTTGGGCAGCAGCTGCTAGGAGTTAGATAAGGCTCAATGTCACTCAACAGTGGTTGGGCTTAGTCTGCTTGTGGCTATGTAGAGATTCTAGGCTGATTCCTCTCTTGCCTCCACCCCCAGGTTCTGCGACTGCTTCTCCTAGAATGACGTCCTGACATCATTGTTTTGATTGCCTTTCGGTCACCTACTTTCTGGGCCCTCAATTCTTGGTTCATAAGTAAGAGCAACGTTGGCTTTTATGTCTCACCTTGGCATTCGACCTCTCTCCCTAAGCAAGATCGGGATTGAAGGGTCCCTGGTGCTCTCTGAGCTGGGTGGTTTTCTGGAAGACCTTTCATGACCCAACTAGGTAGCATCACCAGTGCTAGAAAAGGAGAAGGGTTTGGGAGGAGGAGGAGGAGGGGAGGAGGAGGAGGAGGAGGAGGAGGAGGAGGAGGAAGAAGAAGAGGAGGAAAAGGAGGAGGAAGAGGAAGAGGGGAGGAGGAGGAGGAGGAGGAAGAGGAGGAGGGAGGAGGAGGAAGAGGAGGCGGAGGGGAGAAGGAGGAAGAGGAGGAGGAAGAGGAGGAGGAGGAGGAGGAGGAGAGGAGAAGAGGAGGAGGAAGAGGAGGGAGGAGGAGGAGGGCAGAGGGGAGAAGGAGGAAGAGGAGGAGGAAGAGGAGGAGGAGGAGGTGGAGGGGAGGAGAAGAGGAGGAGGAAGAGGAGGAGGAGGAGGCGGAGGGGAGAAGGAGGAAGAGGAGGAGGAAGAGGAGGAGGAAGAGGAGGAGGAGGAGGAGGAGGAGAGGAGGAAAAGGAGGAGGAAGAGGAAGAGGGGAGGAGGAGGAGGAGGAAGAGGAGGAGGGGAGGGAGGAGGAGGAGGAGGAGGGAGGAAGAAGAGGAGGAGGAAAAGGAGGAGGAAGAGGAAGAGGGGAGGAGGAGGAAGGAAGGAAGGAGGGGAGGAGGAGGAGGAGGAGGAGGAAGAAGGAGGAGGAGGAAAAGGAGGAGGAAGAGGAAGAGGGGAGGAGGAGGAGGAGGAAGAGGAGGAGGAGGAGGAGGAGGAGGAGGAAGAGGAGGCGGAGGGGAGAAGGAGGAAGAGGAGGAGGAAGAGGAGGAGGAGGAGGCGGAGGAGAGGAGAAGAGGAGGAGGAAGAGGAGGAGGAGGAGGAGGGAGGCGGAGGGGAGAAGGAGGAAGAGGAGGAGAAAGAGGGAGGAGGAGGAGGCGGAGGGGAGGAGAAGAGGAGGAGGAAGAGGAGGAGGAAGAGGGAGGAGGAGGAGGCGGAGGGGAGAAGGAGGAAGAGGAGGAGGAGGAGAGGAGAAGGAAGAGGAGGAGGAGGAGGAGGAGGCGGAGGAGAGGAGAAGAGGAGGAGGAAGAGGAGGAGGAGGAGGAGGAGGCGGAGGGGAGAAGGAGGAAGAGGAGAGGAGGAAGAGGAGGAGGAAGAGGAGGAGGAGGAGGAGGAGGAGGAGGAGGCGGAGGAGAGGAGAAGAGGAGGAGGAAGAGGAGAAGGAGGAAGGGGAGGCGGAGGGGAGAAGGAGGAAGAGGAGGAGGAAGAGGAGGAGGAGGAAGAGGAGAGGAGGAGAGAGAGAGGAGGAGGAGGAAGGAGGAGGAGGAAGGGGAGGCGGAGGGGAGAAGGAGGAAGAGGAGGAGGAGGAAGAGGAAGAGGAGGCAGAGGGGAGAAGGAGGAAGAGGAGGAGGAAGAGGGAGGAGGAGGAGGAAGAGGAGGAGGAGGCGGAAGGGAGAAGGTTGAAGAGGAGGAGGAAGAGGGGAGGAGGAAGAGGAGGGGAGAAGGAGGAAGAGGAGGAGGAGGAGGAAGAAGAGGAGGAGGAAGAGGAGGCGGAGGGGAGAAGGAGGAAGAGGAGGAGGAAGAGGAGGAGGAGGAGGAAGAGGAGGCAGAGGGGAGAAGGAGGAAGAGGAGGAGGAAGAGGAGGCGGAGGGGAGAAGGAGGAAGAGGAGGAGGAAGAGGAGGAGGAGGAGGCGGAAGGGAGAAGGTGGAAGAGGAGGAGGAAGAGGAGGGGAGGAGGAGGAGGAAGAGGAGGAGGAAGAGGGGGAGGAGGAGGAGAAAGAAAAGGAGGAAGAGGAGGAGGAAGAGGGGAGGAGGAGGAGGACTGTAGGAGGACTTTGTGCTCTCTGAGCTGAGTTGTTTTCTTTCAGATGTTTCATGACCCAACTAGGTAACCCCATCCATGCTAGAAGGAAGTAGGGTTTGCTGTGTACAAGCAAGTTTCTTGTATATAAACAGAGAGAAAACCCTACTTCCTTCTGGTCATGAAACATCTGCAAGAAAACAGAGAGAGCACCAAGGACCCCACGCTTCTTCTTCTGGTTGTCCTCCTCCTCTCCTCCTCCTCCTCCTCCTGTGGTCACAAACGCCAACCACCAAGGCAGAGACCACCAGGACCCCAGTGCTCCCTCCCCCTCTTCCTCCACTCCACTCCTCCTCCTCCTCCTCCTCCTCCTCCTCCTCCTCCTCCTCCTCCTCCTCCTCCTCCTCCTCCCTCTTCTCAACAAACCCCGCTCCCTTCTAGCACTGATGGGGTTACCTAGTTGGGTCATGAAAGATCTGTGGGGAGTTCAGCCCGGTACCCTTCCTTTATAAGAGAGGGGGGGGGGTGGAGGGGGGGGGGGGGCTCTTCGATTTCAACGGGTCAGTGGTTCAAGGGAGTGGAATGGCCGAAAGGTGAGCTCAGGAGGGGATGCTCCTTTCCTGAGTGGGCGGAGTGCAAAGCGGTGAGGAAAAAAAAAACGCTGGCCACACCCTGACCCCCCTTCTGTGGGATACCGGAAAGGTGAAGGGGGCAAATTGTTCTATATTAACATTCTCCAAATCCTGAGTTCTGATTGGTCCACGCGGACCGCAACCCGATTGGTTAACTCAACGACTGTGATTGGCGCGCTAAGAATCTACCGCGATTGGCCGAACCGATCGCGGGAAATTCGAAGCGCTGCCATTGGCCACCGAGCCGTCGGCCGGCTGAATAAAGCCAAGCGGCTCGCAGGTCCTGGACACGACTGTATATTCTTGAATAAAGAGCTGAATGTGCACTTTGAGTCTCGCGTCTCCATGCGACCCGATCTACCCGGGACCGATCTCCCAGATATAACACAAATCATCATTAAAGCAAAAATCTAGATTTCTTGGTTCAGGCAGCCGAAGAAGCCTAGGAGGCACCAAGGCTGGTGGGGCTGAGGCGGGGGGTCCTTGGGGGGGTCTCTGGAGAAAGGCCTTGGGGCAACCCTGGCTTGGATTATGGACGCCAAGGAGACCCGCCCTCTGGGAATGGACCTAGCCAGATGGATTTGGCGTTTGGGAAGGACGGAATGCTAGCCGGAGCCGGCTTTATCTCGTCAAAAATCCACAAAGAAGCCCATTTTTAGAGGGAAGGAGGGAGGGAGAGGGAGGGGAGGGGAGAGAGAAAGAGAGAAAGAAAGAAAAAAGGAAGGAAGGAAAGAAAGAAGGTATGGAGAAATGAAAAGAAGGGAAGGAGGAGAGAGCAAAAGTGGAAGGAAGGATGGAAGGAAAGAAAGAAAGAGAGAGAAAGAGGGAGGGAGGGAGGGAAGAAGAAGATATGGAGAAATGGGAAGAAGGGAAGGAGGAAAGGAGAGAGCAAAGGAGGAAGGAAGGATGGAAGGAAAGAAAAGAGAAAGGAAGGAAGGAAGAAAAAGAGGGAGGGAAGAAGACATGGAGAAATGAGAAGAAGGGAAGGAGGAAAGGAGGAGCAAAGGAGGGAGAGAGAGAGAGGAGAGAGAGAGAAGAAAGAAAGAAAGAAAGAAAGAAAGAAAGAAGAGAGAAGAGAGAGAGAGAGAGAGAAGAAGACATGAAGAAATGAGAAGGAGGGAAGGAGGAAAGTAGAGAGCAAAGGAGGAACGAAGGATGGAAGGAAAGAAAAGAGAAAGAAAGAAAGGAAGAAAAAAGAGGAGGGAAGAAGACATTGGAGAAATGAGAAGAAGGGAAGGAGGAAAGGAGAGAGCAAAGGAGGAAGGAAGGAGGGAGAGAGAGAAAGAAAGAAAGAAAGAGAGAGAGAGGGAGGGAGGGAGGGAGGAAGAAGAAGACATGAAGAAATGAGAAGGAGGGAAGGAGGAAAGGAGAGAGCAAAGGAGGAAGGAAGGATGGAAGGAAAGAAAAGAGAAAGGAAGGAAGGAAGAAAAAGAGGGAGGGAAGAAGAAGACATGGAGAAATGAGAAGAAGAGGAAAGGAGAGAGCAAAGGAAGAAGGAAGGAAGAGAGGAGGGAGAGAGAGAGAGAAAAGAAAGAAAGAAAGAAAGAAAGAAAGAAAGAAAGAAAGAAAGAAAGAAAGAAAGAAAGAAAGAAAGAAAGAAAGAAATAGAAAAGAAAGAAAAGGAAAAGGAAGGAAGAAAAAGAAGAGAGGCCGCTCCCATTTTAGGCAGACTTCCTCCCAACCTCAGCTTGCCCCCAAGCCGTATCTAAATGCAACGTGGATTGAACTCCAAGAAAGCCCCACTTCTGTAAAAACGGTGGCCAGGATAATTCCTAGGAAAGCCAAACCCATCGTTGCATCATCTTAGATCCGGCGGTGCACGTGGGGGCTGTGCAGTCGGTTGCAAAAGCTTGCGGCGAAACCAACTCAGAAACTCCTACGGGGGGGACCGGCGGGCTGATTTGTTTCTTCTTCCCAGGAGGGAACTCGAGTTCAAGGTCATCAATTACAGAAACTCTTTTTTACAGGAACAGAAAAAAGTTTTCAGTTCCTCAAAGAAGCAAAACTAAACACACCAGAAAAGGAAAAAGAAAACCACTTCGAAGGGGAGATTCCAGGAATAACTGGCTGGGATGAAGACTCTGGATCTGTTGACATGCCCAGATCTTCTAGCACAAGGTTCTCCAACCTTGGCAACTTTAAGACTTGGGGACTTCAACCCCTGGGAGTTGAAGGCCACAAGCTTTGCCGGCTGAGGGATTCTGGAAGTTGAAGTCTGGAAGCTTTGCCAGCTGAGGGATTCTGGGAGTTGAAGGCCACAATCTTTGCTGGCTGAGGATTCTGGGAGTTGAAGGCCTCAAACTTTGCCGGCTGAGGGATTCTGGGAGTTGAAGGCCACAAGCTTTGCCGGCTGAGGGATTCTGGAAGTTGAAGGCTGGAAGCTTTGCCAGCTGAGGATTCTGGGAGTTGAAGGCCACAATCTTTGCTGGCTGAGGGATTCTGGGAGTTGAAGGCCGCAAACTTTGCCGGCTGAGGGATTCTGGGAGTTGAAGGCCACAAGCTTTGCCGGCTGAGGGATTCTGGAAGTTGAAGGCTGGAAGCTTTGCCAGCTGAGGGATTCTGGGAGTTGAAGGCCACAATCTTTGCTGGCTGAGGGATTCTGGGAGTTGAAGGCTGGAAGCTTTGCCAGCTGAGGGATTCTGGGAGTTGAAGGCCACAATCTTTGCTGGCTGAGGGATTCTGGGAGTTGAAGGCCGCAAACTTTGCCGGCTGAGGGATTCTGGGAGTTGAAGGCCACAAGCTTTGCCGGCTGAGGGATTCTGGGAGTTGAAGGCCGCAAACTTTGCCGGCTGAGGGATTCTGGGAGTTGAAGGCCGGAAGCTTTGCCAGTTGAGGGATTCTGGGAGTTGAAGGCTGGAAGCTTTGCCAGTTGAGGGATTCTGGGAGTTGAAGTCCACCAGTCATAAAAGTTCTAGGACTCCAAGGTCCCTAGAACTCCAAGAATGTCAGTTCCTGAACTCACTTTTGACATTTGGTTTGTTTAAAACTCAAGTGATGAATCAGACGTCGAGGCAAACCGAAAGAGAGCTGAGGACAGCTCCATATCTGGAGTGAGATCAGTTTTATTTTTTTATTTTTTTATTTGATTTATTTGATTTGTCAATCGCTTACAAAATAATAGGTATAAGTATATACATAGTTATGAATACATGAAATGGGTACATATAAGAAAAATAAAAAGAAACAATAGGACAGGGACGGTAGGCACGTTGGTGCGCTTATGCATGCCCCCTACAGACCTCTTAGGAAAGGGGTGAGGTCAATAGTAGACAGTCTAAGGTTAAAGTTTTTGGGGTTTGGGGAAGAAAGTACAGAGTCGGGTAGAGTATTCCTGCAATCAAGTTTGGCGTGGTTAACCTTGAGTTTGTATCTATTGTGTGCTCTTGTATTGTTATGGTTGAAGCTGAAGTATTCATTGACAGGTAGGACATTTCAATGTATGATTTTATATACTTAGATCGGACCGAAGGCGACGTAATTCAAGGTTTTCTAGGTCTAGGATTTCAAGTCTGGTGGCATAAGGTATTTTACAGCGATTAGAGGAGTGGAGAACTCTTCTTGTGAAATATTTCTGGACTTTCTCAACTGTGCTAACATCAGATACGTAATGTGGGTTCCAGACTGATGAGCTGTATTCGAGTATTGGTCTCGCAAATGTTTTGTATGCTCTGGTTAGTAGTGTGATATTACCAGAGAAAAAGCTACGTAGGATTAGGTTAACAACTCTTAATGCCTTTTTGGCTATGTAGTTGCAGTGTGCTCTAGCACTTAGATCATTAGAGATGAGTATTCCAAGGTCCTTTACAGAGCTTGGGTCATCAACAAGATCTTGACTATTCAGCTTGTATTTTATTTTCTGATTTTTTTGCCAATATGTAAGACAGAGCATTTATTTCTTGAGATTTGAAGTTGCCATTTGTTTGACCATTCTGATACATAGTCGAGGTCTTTTTGAAGGGTAGCAGTATTGTCTGTGGTGTTGAGTAGCTTTACATTGTCAGCGAAGAGAACGCAGTTGCTCTTAATATGATCACAGAGGTCATTTATGTAGAGTATGAAGAGAGTTGGTCCTAGAACACTGCCTTGGGGGACACCACTATTGACAGGTACAGAATTTGATAGGACACTCCCAATTTTAACCATTTGTTGTCTGTTTGACAGGAATGCTTCTATCCAGTTATTCAGGTGTCCAGAGATACCATTAAGACTTTAGTTTTAGGAGTAGTTTGTTGTGTACCACTGAATCAAAGGCTTTACAGAAGTCTATGTAGATTGCGTCTATTGCTTTGCCCTGATCGAGTTGTGTAGTCCATATGTTTTTGCAGTGTAAGAGTTGCAGATTACAGGATAGTTTTTTTCTGAAACCAAATTGTTTATTGGAGAGTAGGTTGTTTGTCTCTAAGCGGAGGATGATGGATTGGTTAATAATTGATTCCATGACTTTACAGGTGAGGCAGCATAAGGAGATTGGTCTGTAATTTTCAACTAGGTTGGGGTCTCCCTTTTTGAAGATGGGGATGACTGTGGCTTGTGACCATAGGTTAGGCAAGGAGCTGGTCCTGAAAGATTTTTCAAAGATTATGCTTAGAGGTTTGGCTATGGCAGTGGATAGCTTTCTTAAGAAGTAGGCCCATATTCCGTCTGGTCCAATAGATAGAGATGGTTTTAGATTGCATAGTGCTTTTTCAACAATGTCTTCTGTAAAATCGATATGTATTAGATCATTGTAGTTGACTGTGGTTCGGCTAGGAAATACTGGGCATGATCCATTGCTGTTTACAAATACTGAGCCAAAGAATGTGTTAAAGATGTTGGCTTTAATGGTGTCGTCATTGCAGTCTTTACCATTAGGTCCTATCAAGGGTGGGATAGACCTTGAGTCTTTTAGTTTGTTGTTTACAAAATTGTAAAAAGCGCGGGTGGAATTGGTGCATAGAAGGTTTTCCTCTTGTTTAATATGATAATTGGTGCATTCAGTCTTTATCTGGTGGCATAAATTTTTGTATCGGCTTTTGAAATTGGCAACGTGACCAGATTTGTTTTTCCGCCAGAGTGATCTCTTTTTGGATTGAAGTTTCCTTATTGTTATGGGTAATCTGTTTTTGTTTTTTGTTTTATTTTGGGAGTTGTTGTTGGTACATATAGTTTGATGACTCTTTTGACTTCAAGTAAAAATACATTGTAATGGTCTTCTACAGTGTTGCATCCAGTGAATAGAGATTGCCAATCAAGGGATGAGAGATCATTGTCTGTAAGATCATAGTTGCCTTTTTTGAAGTTACAATTGGGGATTACATCATTGTGGTGATTTTTGTGTGGGCGTATGTTGAGACAAAAGTCAATCATATTGTGGTCACTGTTGGAAGAGGGTTCTTTAGTTTGTGTTCCGTAAATTAAATTCAAACTATTGCAGAAGATGAGATCGAGGCAGTTGTTTAGTATTGTTGGTTACTAGTTGTTCCAGTCCCAGTTTTGTAACAGCATTGTAGAAGGTTGCGTGTATGGGTTCAGTTGTACATTCGTTTAGAGTCCAGTCAATATGAGGTAGATTGAAGTCACCAAGAAAGATAAAAGTCTCTGGTCAGGCACAGAATCAATAGCCACCATAATCCTTGCAATTATGAAGATGATCCACCCAGCTTTTCAGATGGAGGCCAAGCCATTGTGCAGAGCAACTCTAGTGGAGCAGGAGAGGGAGAGGACATGGACCTGCCCACCACCCACTGTTTAGTTCTGCTAACCTGCCTCCATCTCAGCAGTTCTCGATTCCTTTATTTCCAGCTAAGTTCTTGAGATGATTTCAGTTAACCCGGAGAGGGATCTCAGAGTCTTAGTGGACAACCAGCTAAATAGGAGCCAATAGTGTGCAGCAACAGCCAAAAAAAAAAGCCAATGCAATCCTAAGTTGCATTAACAGACAGAGGGATACAATAGAGATCAAGGGAGGTACTAATACCCCTCTGTAAAGGCTTAGTAAGGCCACACCTAGAGTCCTGCATCCAGTTTTGGTCACCACACTATAAAAAAAGATGCTGAGACTCTGGAAAGAGTGCAGAGAAGAGCAACCAGGATGATGAGGGGATGATTGGAGGCTAAAACATACCATGCATGGTTGCAGGAACTGGGCCTGTCTGGTCTAGTGAAGAGAAGGACCAGGGGGGACAGGAGAGCATCTTCCAATATTTGAGGGGCTGCCCCAGAGAGGAGGAAGGGGGTCAAGCTATTCTCCAAAGCCCCTGAAGGCCAGACAAGGAATCATGGATGGAAGCTGATCCAGGAGAGATTCAACCTGGAAATAAGGAGAAACTTTCTGACAGTGAGAACAATCGACTGATGGAACAGAAGTTGCCTTCAGAAGTTGTGGGAGCTTCACCCCTGGAAGCTTTCAAGAAGGGACTGGACTGCCCTCTGTCAGAAATGGTGTAGGGTCTCCTGCTTGGGCAGGGGGTTGGACTAGATGACCTACAAGGTCCCTTCCAACTCTTTTAATCTAATCAGTTTACCTCCTTGCTGGAGGTTTCCACATAACCTAAACCCGTCCAAACTGGAGATTCGGGTGGCCTGGAAAGAAGGCAGGTTTTGAAGAAGAGATTGGACAACCATGTCTGAATTGGAATAGGGCAGTGCCTCCCAACCTTTTGAGCGCCAGGGATGGTTCTTGGAGAAAGGTTCATCCATGGGCCAGGGAGGGCATGGCTTTGCGTAGCTGCCTGCATACCACAGATGGGGCTTCACTTGTTTGCATGGTCCAGTTGTTGGCATGCCGCGAACCGATGCCAGTCCACCGCCTGGGGTTTGGGGACCCCTGGTGTAGAGTCTTCTGCTTGGACCAGATGACCTCCAAGGTTCCTTCCAATTCTGTTATCCGGGTGGCCTTTCAACCTGTTGCATGGTACACTCCGTGTGTCTTTTACAGCAGGGGTCCCCAACCACCGGTCCGTGGACGGTACCGTCCGTGGAACAAGTCCTACCGGGCCGCTGGTTGCTGGCGCCGCCATCTTTTTGATGAAAAAGTGCTTCTGGTGAGCTTTTCTGGGTGAAAGCTCACGGGCTTTTTTTCATCAAATAAGCGGCACTCGCGCTTCCAGTGAGTTTTTCCGGGTAGAAAGCCATTTCTACCGGAAAAGCTCACCGAAGCGCTGGCGCCGCCATCTTTTTGATGAAAAAGTGCTTCGGTGAGGTCACGGAAGCAATTTTTCATCAAAAAAGATGGCGGCGCCCAGCTGATGCGGTACCGGGCCGCGGCGCCCAGCTGATGCCGGTACCGGGCGCGGCATAAAAGGTTGGGGATCACTGTTTTACAGTCAAGCAACCGCCTGCATTTAACCACAAGACAACACATCCTGGAAACATCTTGGATCTGCTGAGTCCTTCTCACGTTGCCTCCACCCCAGTTGAGGAGCACAGCAGTCTTAAATAGGCTAGTGTTTCTCAACTTTGGCAACTCGAAGGTGGTGGACTTCAACTCCCAGAATTCTTCAAAAGGTTTGAGAATCATTGCCTTAGCCCATCAGGGGTTCCACCCTTGTGATCCCTGGGGATGTATTGAATGGGATAGGCTTTGCCCTCTGCGGCCTTGGGTCAGGCAGACCCCATGGACCTCCTTGGAGTAAGGTGTGAGCACTGCCCCTAATGGGAAGTAAGGAAGGAGGAGAAGGAACAGCCGACTTCAGGCTGGAAGAAATTTAGGGAAAGGAAGAGGTCCTAGAGGATGAGCGACTGAGAATATCTTTTCCAGATCAGAAGAAGATCCTCCATCTGCTTTGCATTGCTACTACAGACTTACTCCACCCTATGTTCTTAATGGACCACGCCCATCTGGAATGAAATCCCTTGTGAGAAGGATTTCCCACTTCCTACCCAGTCTCTAAAATCCTGGCTACTCGTCCTCTCCAAGACTTCCTTTCGTTATTTCTGAGTTCCTCCTAGCTAGTAAAAAACTTTTGAGAAACTTCAGAGGAACTTTAAGAAGTTGTTAGTAGTCCGAGTGACAGCCGGAAGGGTAAATGCAAGAAAAAAAGCAGAAGTGTTGTAAAAAAAAAAAACACACCTCTTTCCATTCCACTCATATTCTCCTTAATGGTATTGTTATCATCATGAACTCCTCCTACATACTATAGCTGAGATTATCAATTTTAATAGCTTGTCCTTGAGTAACAGCTCCCTAATTACACCAGGGAACTGAAGTTGGGACAGATTTGTATCTAAGTCTTTCCAGATATGCAGATGGACTCCAGTGAGCACGTTTCGTTATCAGCCTCATGTTGCACTATTGCAATAAACACGTTAGGGTGTGTGTGTGTCTGTGTTTTTCCTGGACTTCTAGAATAATCAAGATGGTATGGACTAAATAAACCATGAGTTAAACATAAGGTGTTGCAAGTTGCGAAGCAAAGGAAAGGGGAGGACCGGATGTACACAAGTTGAAACTATTCTGCACCTGGTTCCTTGGTTTGGAGGGAAGAGTGGAAGGGATAGTGAGAAATAAAAGACGTTTGGGATTAGAAGGACTCAACCTGAGATTTGGCTGGCATGGATATCTGTGATATAGTTTCATCTAGTGATTAAGGCACCACTAGAAAGCAGGAGAACTGGAAGTTCTAGTCCCAGAACAGGCACACAAGCCAGCTGGGTGACTTTGGGCCAATCACCAGGCCAAGGTGAGTTCTAGTACCACCATTGCTTCCACCAAAGAATGTTCTTTCTGCGCCAATTCAGGAAGCTCAAACTGCCCAAGGAGCTACTGATACAGACAGTGGGGTTGGACTAGATGACCTACAAGGCCCCTTCCAACTCTGTTAATCTGAATCTGTAAGTTCTACAGAGGAAGGATTGAGTCTGTCATCTGCAACTCAATAACTGGTTTGGTTTGGTCCTGCAACCCAACAGGACAGACACAGACTCCAGAGAGGAATTAGGACTGCAGAAAAAACAATGGCTACCAACCTGCCTTCCATGGAGGACCTGTATCCTGCACGAGTCAAAAAGAGGGCTGTGAAAATATCTACACACCCCTCACATCCCGGACATAAACTGTGTCAACTCCTTCCCTCAAAACGAGGCTATAGAGCACTGCACACCAGAACAACTAGACACAAGGACAGGTTTTTCCTGAACACCATCACTCTGCTCAACACTGTCCAACTATTTACAAAGTCTGCACTACTATTAGTGTCAATGTTTTCATCACTCCTTATCGCCCATCCCCTCCCGCTTGTGATTGTATGGCTGTAACTTTGTCGCTTGTATCCTACGATTTATATGGACTGTTTCCTAGTATGATTTGATTGCTTATTGTACCCTATGATTATCATTAAGTGTTGTACCTGATGATTCTTGACTCTTGACGAATTTATCTTTTCTTTTATGTACATTGAGAACATTTGCACCAAAGACAAACTTCTTGTGTGTCCAATCACACTTGGCCAATAAAAAATTCTATTCTGTTCTATTCTATTCTATTCTATTCTATATTCTTTCTTTCTTTCTTTCTTTCTTTCTTTCTTTCTTTCTTTCTTTCTTTCTTTCTTTCTTTCTTTTCTTTCTTTCTTTCTTTCTTTCTTTCTTTCTTTCTTTCTTTCTTTCTTTCTTTCTTTCTTCCTTCCTTCCTTCCTTCCTCTTCCTTCCTTCCTTCTTTCTTTCTTTCTTTTCTTTCTTTCTTCCTATTTTCTTTTTTTTCTTTCTTTCTCTTTTCCTTTCTTTCCTTTTCTTTCTTTCTTTCTCTTTCTCTCTCTTTCCTTTTCTTTCTTTCTTTCTTTCTTTCTTTCTTTCTTTCTTTCTTTCTTTCTTTCTTTCTTTCTTTCTTTCTTTCTTTCTTTCTTTCTTTCTTTCTTCCTTCCTTCCTTCCTTTCTTTTTCTTTCTTTTTCTTTCTTTCTTCCTATTTTCTTTTTTCTTTCTTTCTTTCTCTTTCTTTCTTTCTTTTTCTTTCTTTCTTTCTTTCTTTCTTTCTTTCTTTCTTTCTTCTTTCCTTCCTTCCTTGCTTCCTTCCTTCCTCTCTCTCTCTCTCTCTCTTTGTTCTTTCTTTTTCTTTCATTCTTTCAGATGCTTTGCAGAAAGGTTGACCCCTCAAGTATTGAAATATGCTACCATGTCACCCCCGGTGCTTCTTCTCATCCAAGTAGATATATCCAATTCCAGCGACCATTCTTTATATATTGTAGAGTTGTAATTGCAGGAATGTTCCAATCTCGGATGGCAAACCTCAGATAAAGAATGTTTCCAAGCAAATACAACTCAGGCAAACAAAGTCACTAATCTAAAGGAGGACTAGAGAGAGGAAGTAAACATATGTTAGACTTTAACTAGAGATAATTAATTGTATGGATTACTGTGCTAAACAGTAACGAAAGTTAAGCAGTAACCAAAGTTAACCAGTGATGGAGGATAACTAAAAATGTATATAAATGCAAGACTAGACTCCAATAAAGATCATCATGATTCAGTTGTTCATGATCAAACAACTTGACTGCCTCGTCATTACAACAAGTGGTGCATGAACAGGGACCCTCTTACTTCGTCCGGCAAGGATTTGGTGCACCTTCAACCCTTTGTGGTTTCTTCAACCTTTTGGTTTCTGTAAGTATGGGGTCTTCGCTTTCTGAGGAACAAAGGAAGCATGTAGATGAATTAGGCTATTTGTTGAAGAAAAATAATACCGAGGTACCACAGAGAAATCTCTTAAGGCTGGTCCAGGAGATTGCAGCTCAGTGCCTATGGTACCCAGAAAAGGGGTCTTTAAAATTAACTGATTGGGAACGTATTGGGAAAACATTGCATACTGAACCTTGAGCAAAAATAGAAGTTTTGCATGTGTGGCATTTATGTGGGCATGCAATTGAAAAATTTGGTCACAATGAACTTTCTCTTTTAACACCTCCACCTTCACGTTATACTAATGCTGTCATTTGTCCCCCTTCTTCACCTGAATATATGTCTTCAATTCCCTCAGCTCCTGCAGATACAGGGCAAAAGCCTCCTGACTCTATTGTTCAGTCTTCTTTTCAGAAAATGGTAGAGACTTGTAAAAGGGATGCCTCTGTCTCAGGAACAGAACTTGCAGAATTACTGTCTGTTTGTCCAGTACAATATCGTCCTGGTCAGGGGCCACAGCTTGGACTGCAAGTAGCAGAATGGGAGGGTCTGCCTTATCAGATCTTAAGAGAGTTAAAAAAGGCAGTTACAGACTATGGGATTAGTGGTAATTTTACAAGAGGACTTGTAGAAGGAATAAAAAATGGTTATACAATGATCCCTGAAGATTGGAAGCAAATATTTCGCATGATTTTAACATCCATGCAATATGTGGCTTGGGAGAGTGAATATATGAGGCATGCTCAAGCTGCTGCTTTAGGAGGGGGAGGAGCATATACAGTTGAGCAGCTATTTGGTTCTGGACCATTTGGTACAATTCCTACTCAAGTTGTTCTTCCTCCAGCTACGTTAAGTATTGTTTCTGAATGTGCCTTTCGTGCTTTTCTTAAGGTACCCCAAGCTGGAGAACCTAGAGCAAATTTTTCAAACATTCGACAGAATGCCAATGAGCTTTATGCTGACTTTGTTGAGCGTCTGTCCAAAGCAATTAGACAGCAGTTTAATTCGCCAGTTAGCTATTGAAAATGCTAATGCAGATTGTAAAAGAGCTTTACAGCTGTTAAAGTCTACTGCTCATTACACCCTGGCAGATATGCTGCGAGTCTGCCAGGATATTGGATCACAAACTTATAAAATGCATATGTTAGCAGCTGCTATTCAGAAAGGACAGCAACCAATTGGTAACTGTTTTAAGTGTAAGAAGCCTGGCCACTTTCAGAAGGACTGTCGTTCTACACCTTCTATGCCTCAGAATCGTCCTTCTAAGAAGTGCCCTATTTGTAAAAGGGATTTCATTGGGCCAATCAATGTCGGTTTCGGTCGGGAAACTTGCCAATGGGTGTGGCACCCACCCAGAATCCAAAGCGTGCCTTTCCCATCACTCTGACTCCTCCAGCAGTCTCTCTCACTCCTCCCCAGCCGGTAGCGTTGGGATCGATTTAATCACTCAAGAGGAAATTGAGTTTAAATTTCCCATGGAAGTTAATTAGTTCCATCTCAATTTAAAGGTCCTCTTCCTTCGGGATTAGTTGGCTTAATTTTGCCTCGTTCTTCTGCACACCAAAAGGGCTGTTTTGTTGTGCCTGGGGTAATAGATTCAGATTACACTGGTATCCTCATGATTCAGATTTGGGTGAATCTTCCTCAAGTTCTTCCTTGTAATTCTACTGTTGCTCAATTGCTTCTTCTTCCCTATGAAAATCCATCTCCTGGTATAGGTAATCGTGGGGATGCAGGATTTGGATCAACTTCTTTAGCTGTAGGCTTACTTCATCAGCTGAACTCCTCTCGTCCTTTGTTAACGCTCTTCCTTAATAAACAACCATTTCAAGGGTTATTGGATACTGGAGCCGATGTTACTGTCATCTCCTCTTTACAGTGGCCAGTACAGTGGCCAAAAATGACAGTTTCTTCATTGTAGGGAATAGGAGGTTCTACAGCTGCTTGGCAGAGTGTTCAAGAAATTAATGTTACAACATCTGCTGGTAAGTCCTTTTTCCTACAACCATACATTCTAGATATTCATACTAATATTTGGGGCCGCGATATCCTTTCTCTTCTTAATGCCCATTTGATTCTTGATGATGGCTCTTCCTCTTAAATGGCTCTGTTCTACGCCGGTTTGGGTGGAACAATGGCCATTATCAAGGGAAAAACTCGCTGCTTTACAACAATTGGTTCAAGAACAATTGGCTGCTGGTCATACAGAACCTTCTACTAGTCCTTGGAATACTCCTGTTTTTGTTATAAAAAAGAAAAATGGGAAACATAGAATGTTGCACAATTCCTCCATTCCAATTCTTCCTGAATTACAAGTACAGAAATTATATACATTAGTACAATGGCAAAAATTACTTGGCATTATTAATTGGGCGCGCCCATTCTTCTACATTACAACTGGTGATATGTTGCCCTTATTTCAGTCTTTGAAGGGAGCACAATCACCAGGAGATCTAGTTGTATTAACTGATCCTCAAAGAACATGCCTTCAAGAAATATTGAATAAGTTTAAGCATCGATATGTGGACAGGATAACATCCTTAACAATAGGGCTTTGCTTAGCTATTCTTCCCACTACACCCTTACCCACGGGATGTCTTTATTCCAATGCGTCCCTGCAAGCGGTCAACATTCATGAATGGATTAATTTGTCAGCTACTCCGCCTAGAAACATTTATCCTTATCAATCAGCATTAAATAATTTGATTATTAAAGATCGTAAACGAGCCTTACATCTTACAGGACAAGATCTCATTAGCATAGCTTTCACTCGTACAAAAGTTGAACATGAGCATTTGATGATGATTTCAGAATCATATCAGATAGCCTTTTCTCAATATGTGGGAAACTTGTTGTATTCTTTACCTAAGGATCCTAATATGTGGTTCTTTTTTGATAAATATGCCACTAATGCTCATCCTCAGAATTATCAATGTGCAGCTATAGGTTATTTTACTCTACCTGTTCAAATAGGTACGCTCCCATCAACTTGACAGCGGCGTTCCTCTCTGGGGCCTACATGTAATGATGAAGTCATTATTGACACACAATTGTCTTCTGGTTCTACATTTGGCTGTGCATTGGCAGGGGCCGTTACAGGAGTCCTTACTCTGGGCTCTTATCCTGGCATAATTGCTCAAGAAAACAGACGATCTATTCTTGGTCTCACCTGCAGACTTGAAAAATCCATCAATGCTACCGCTGCTATTGTTCGTGATTTGCAGCATGAAATAGAAGACTTAAGTCAAGATGTCTTACAGCAGCGTTTTGCCATAGACTATCTTTTAGCCTATCAGGGAGGCTTCTGTACATTAGTTGGACGCTGTGGATGTGCTGTGCATTTTCATTCTATTGAGGATGAGCTTGCCAATTTACAATCATACATTCAAAATAATATCCATGCTCATTGCTCACCTTTTGAGTGGCTAACCAATTGGCTCCCTGATTGGTCTTGGCTCAGACAGTTTTTCTTTTATGCTATAATTATTATTATTGTACTAATTGCAACCTGTTGTTTTATTCCATGTATTCCAAATTTATTTGCATTGTTTCGTCCTGCTTCCCCCTCTCTTAATCCTCTACAATTGCGATACATTCATAAATCTTTGAATCCTCCATTTAAAATAAAAAAACGAGGATATGTAGAGTTGTAATTGCAGGAACGTTCCAATCTCGGATGGCAAACCTCAGATCAAGAATGTTTCCAAGCAAGTACAACTCAGGTAAACAAAGTCACTAATCTAAAGGAGGACTAGAGAGAGGAAGTAAACATATGTTAGACTTTAACTAGAGATAATAATTGTATGGATTACTGTGCTAAACAGTATCGAAAGTTAAGCAGTAACCAAAGTTAACCAGTGATGGAGGATAACTAAAAATGTATATAAATGCAAGACTAGACTCCAATAAAGAACATCATGATTCAGTTGTTCATGATCAAACAACTCGACTGCCTCGTCATTACAACAATATGTGTTTTAGCCCCCTAATCCTCTTGGTTGCTCTTCTCTGCACTCTTTCCAGAGTCTCAACATCTTTTTTTACATTGTGGGGACCAAAAACTGGAGGCAAATATTCCAGGTGTGGCCTTATTACCAAGGCCTTGTAAAGTGGGATTAACGCTTCATGTAATCTTGATTCGATTCCTCTCTGTTGATGCCACCTAGGGTTGCGTTGGCTTTTTTGGCCACATTCGATTGATTATTCACTAGGACTCCGAGATGCCTCTCGTACAGTTCCTGCTGTTGAGCCAAGCATCATCTTCTCTCCTGTATTTCTGGGTTTTCTTGCTCGATGGTACTTTTCCATCTGAACTTTAATAACCGTTCCTGAGAACTGACTGCAGCTCCTTTATCTCGGATCTTATGCCTCATCTCAGCCACTGGGCCCTGTAAGGGAGGGGGTGGCAGTGACGCCCCAGTTTCGGGTGTTGGCTGCACAACCAGTTGTTCATTTGCATTTTCCTGATAACGGAGGGTGATGTGTGATTGCTCTATCTCGGGCTGCGAGAGCAGAGCCCCCTTCACAGTGTTGAAGCATCCGGTAACTACGGTTTATCAGTCTGGAGGCAAAGTCTTCGGTCCATCCGTGGTTCGCTCAGGTGTCTTTCTTTCTTTCTTTCTTTCTTTCTTTCTTTCTTTCTTTCTTTCTTTCTTTCTTTCTTTCTTTCTTTCTTTCTTTCTTTCTTTCCCTCGTTCCCTCTCTCATCCTTTTTTCCTTCCTTCTTTCCTTTCCTCCTTCCTCCCTCTTCCTCCCTCTCTCCCTCTTACTTCCTTCCCTCCCTCCCTCTTTCTTCTTTGCTTTCTTCTTTCATTTTCTCCTTCCTCCCTCTTCCACCCTCTCTCCATCCCTCCCCTTCCTTCCTTCTTTCCTTCTTTCCTTCCTTCCTCACTTCTTTCTTTCTTCCCTCTCTTTCTCCCCCTCTCTCTGTCTCCTTTCTTTCTTTCTCTCTTTTTCTTTCTTTCCTTTGTCTCTCCCCCCTCTCTGTCTCTCTCTCTGTTTTCTTTCTTTCTCTTTCTTTTTCTTTCTCTCTCTCTCTCTGTTCTTTCCTTCCTTCCTTCCTTCCTTCTCTTCCTTCTCTCTTCTCTTCTTTCTTTCTTCTTTCTTTCTTTCTTTCTTTCTTTCTTTCTTTTTCTTTCTTTCTTTCTTTCTTTCTTCCTTTCTTTCTTCCTCTTTTCTTTCCTTCTTTCTTTCTTTCTTTCTTTCTCTTTCCCTCTCTCTGTCTCTCTCTGTTTTCCTTCCTTCCTTCCTTCCTTCCTTCCTTCCTTCCTTCCTTCCTTCCTTCCTTCCTTCCTTCCTTCCTTCCTTCCTTCCTTCCTTCCTTCCTTCCTTTCTTTCTTTCTTTCTTTCTTTCTTTCTTTCTTTCTTTCTTTCTTTCTTTCTTTCTTTCTTTCTTTCTTTCTTTCTTTCTCCTAACCCACTCTCAGTGACTCCAGATGCCCTGCAGAAGTAAAACCCCAATGCAAAACCCAATCAACCCCTCTCCCTACCCCCACACCCTCCTTGCTACAAGACTCAAACCCACCAATTTTTTACACCCCAGATTCTTGGCCGAACCGGATCTTCTGGACCTTTGGGAAGAGCCTCAAGGGTGGGAGCCGACCTTATTTCCACAGGGATGATGTTCCACAGGGAGGGAGCCACCACCGAGAAGGCCCTTCTTCTTGGTCCCACCAGATGGACCTCCTTAAGAGAGAGGAACCCCAACATCCCCTGCCTCCCCCTTCTCTGGCCGGTCAAGTAGGTAAGATTGGCAGAAGACCCCCCGCCCCCCAGGGTGACAGGGAGCCCATCAAGTGATTGATCTGATTGTTGTCGTGGGTATGTGGGTGCGTGGGGAGTTTATTGATTATTTGTACCAAGGTTTTATCTTTGCAAGCCTCCCAAAGTCACCTGTGAGCAAGGATTTACTGCAAAATCCCCCTTCCCTCCCCACCCCACTAACCTGCTTTCCAGCTCCATTCTCCTATGCAGGGCAACCAAAGGAGACCCAGCCAATCAGCTGTGGGCGTGGCTTGGTGGGCATGGTGTTCTGTGGGCGTGGCTTGGTGGGCATGGCAGGGGAAGGATATACTGCAACATCCCCCTTCCCTCCCCACCCCACTAACCTACTTTCCAGCTCCGTTCTCCTAGGCAGGGCAACCAAAGGAGACCCAGCCGATCAGCTGGGGGTGGGGCATGGGTGGGGCGGGCGGGATGGAGGGGAAGGTATACGCCTCAATGGTCTTGGGGGGAACAGAGACAGCCGTAGCGTGGGGGGGGCAGGTGGGGGGGGGGGGGGGGAGGGTCGGGTTCTCCAAACTACTCAAACTTTCCGCTACCGGTTCTTTAGAACCGGTCCGAACCGACTGAATGCCCCCCCTCTGCTGCTGCAGTTGTTCAATTCTTAACAATCAGTTAGAACCGAAGAAGCTTCTTTGAATGAGAAGCGAAACCTCTTCAAGGAAAAACAAAACCCAAGAAAATCCCGTTGCCTCTTGAAAAAGCACCTTTGGGATAAGAAGCTCGCGATTCACTGAGCGACGGCAGTGATTCGCTTTAACAAGCCTACCCCACCCCCCAAAAAAGGTTGCAAAATGGAGGCATACCCCACTGAGCCGCGGCGATTGCAGGTTGGGGATTATCTGCAAGGTTAAACGAGGTGGAGATTTTGCCTTGAAAGAGAGGGACTTTAAAAAAAAGAGAGAGAGAGAGAGAGAGAGACGGTTTGGCCGGGTTCTCTCCATCCACTGATGTGGAAACCCGAAGGCCACCGGTCAGAGGTCCAAAGGCTCTTGCTCAACGGGGGTTTCTGCAGGACACAGAAAAATCAGCCCACGGACACCTCTAAGGCCTACACGGGGTAACGGAGAGAACAATTCGGAGCTTTGGATTTTGCGCTCTTTCTGCTCTCTTTTAGGCATGTGGAAATCCAAATTTTGGCCACAGATTTGGAGCAGCTCAGCAGGTTGAGAAACCCGGCTGTGGGTGAAATGTAGGGAGGGAGGGAGAGGAGATGGGGGGGAAGGGAGGGAGGGAGGGAGGGAGGGAGGAAAGGAGTTAAGGAAGACAGGGTAGGAAGGAGGGAGGGAGGGGCGATGAAAGAAAGGTGGAAGGGAGAAGATAAGAATGAAAAGAAAGAAGGGAGGGAGGGAAGGAGGAAGGAGGGGTGGGAGGGAGGGAGAAAAGGAGCGAGGAGATGAGAAAAGGAGGTAAAGAAGAAAGGAGGAGGGAGGGAGGGAGGAGGGAGGGGATGGGAATTGGGAAGGGAGGGAGGGAGGGAGGAGGGAGGGAGGAGGAGGGAGGAAGGAAGGAAGGAAGGAAGGAAGGAAGGAAGGAAGGAAGGAAGGAAGGAAGGAAGGAAGGAAGGAAGGATGGAAGGAAGGAAGGAAGGAAGAAATGAGCCACAGCAAAATACAGATAGTCTTCAATTATAACAGTTCACTTAGTGAACATTTGAAGTTGCAACAGCACTGAAGGATAGAATAGAATAGAATAGAATAGAATAGAATAGAATAGAATAGAATAGAATGAGAATAGAATAGAAAATAGAATAGAATAAAATAGAAAAGAGAATAGATATTGGAATGAAGAATATGAATAGAATAGAATAGAATATAGGAATAGAATAGAGAAATGAATAGAATAGAATAGAATAGAATAGAATAGAATAGAATAGAATAGAATAGAATAGAATAGAATAGAACTGGAAGGGACCTTGGAGGTCGTCTAGTCCAGCCCCCTTCTCAACCAGGAGAACATATACTATTTCAGATAAGTGACTGTCTAGACTCTTCTTAAAAACCTCCGGTGATGAAGCGCCCACGATTTCTGCAGGTAATCCCTGCTTAATTTTGCAGGAATCACAGACAACCTTTTAACTTTTTGCTGTGTGAAATAGAAAAAAAAAAAATGAACGCCACATTTACTCTTCTGATGTTTATATAAGGCAGATTAAAGAAAGCGAGTCAGGCTGTAACTTTAGAGAAAGAGGTAAATGTAGAAGATTGGGTTTGGGGCTTGTGTTGTTGTTATTATTATTGTTGTTGTTGTTGTTGTTGTTGTTGTTATTTGCCTTTCCCAATCAGTTTCTGCCACTTTAAACCCCACCAATATTCTCAAGCCACATTTGACAGTTGGTCCTCGATTTACGACCGCAGTGGAGCCCCCGTTCTTAAGTGAATCACTGCGGTTGTTAAGCAAATCTGGCTTCCCCCGTTGACTCTGCTTTTCAGAAGGTCGCCAAAGGGGATCACGTGACCCCAGGGACACTGCAACTGTCATAAATACAAGTCAGCTAGCAAGCATCTGAATGTTGATGTGATCAAATTTTGCTGGAACCGTCGTAAGTGTGAAAAATGGTCATAACTCTCTTTTTTTCAGCGCTGTTGTAACTTCCACCAGTGACTAAACAAAACAGGCATCCATAACATCTCTACCCTTTTAACTTCAAACGGTCACTAAACGAACTGTCGTTAGACGAGGACTTCGGGTGATTTTTTTTCCAAGGTACTTTCCAGGCCCAGCCACTTATTCTGTGCTCCGTTATCACCCCCCAAAAAAACCTCCATTGTACCCACTTTTTCCCAAATGAGCAAAGGGCAGGATGCAACTAGCAAAAAAGATGCATTTTATTTTATTTTAGTTTATATTTTATTTTATTTTATATTTTATTTTATTTTATGTTATATTTTATTTTATTTTATATTTTATTTTATACTTTATTCTATTTTATTTTATATTTTATTTTATTTTATACATTATTCTATTTTATTTTATATTTTATTTTATACTTTATTTTATTTTATATTTTATTTTGTTTTATTTTATACATTATTCTATTTTATTTTATATTTTATTTTATACTTTATTTTATTTTATACTTTATTGTATTTTATTTTCTCATGGGACTTTCTTCCTAATTTTTTTTTTTTTAAATCCTCCCGGGGTGTTTCTTCTTCTTCTTCTTCGTCTACCCTCGCCTGAATCCAACTCCTTTCTGGCTCTGCCTTTAATTAAAAAGCCACAATTGCTTCAATTAAGAAAGTTCTCATTTTGCGCCTCTGGGGAAAGGGTTTGCTTCTGTAAGATCTTCTTGCAGAGAGGGAGGGAGGGGATCAGGTGAGCGGGAAGGAAAGACTGGGGCGCATCAGGGATTCCCCCACTTCTGGAGAATTATATCCATTGGTCCTTTTGGCTTATTTTGATTATTTATTTATTTGATGTTTTTTTTAAAAAAACATCCTGCTTGGATTACTTGGTGAGCCACTCAAGGTTGTGAAAATACACAATACTCCCTCCGTTGTCACCTATTTCTCTGGCGACAACAACAACCCTGTGAGGTGGGTTGGATTGAGAGAAGAGGGAGTGGCCCAAAGTCACCCTATTGGCTCTCCTGCCTAAGGCGGGACTAGAACTCCCCGTCTCCTGGCGATTGGACCAAAGTCATCCAATTGGCTTTCCTGCCTAAGGCGGGACTAGAACTCCCCGTCTCCTGGGATTGGACCAAAGTCATCCAATTGGCTTTCCTGCCTAAGGCGGGACTAGAACTCCCCGTCTCCTGGCGATTGGACCAAAGTCACCCAATTGGCTTTCCTGCCTAAGGCGGGACTAGAACTCCCCGTCTCCTGGCGATTGGACCAAAGTCACCCAATTGGCTTTCCTGCCTAAGGCGGGACTAGAACTCCCCATCTCCTGGCGATTGGACCAAAGTCACCCAGCTGCCTTTCGTGCCTAAGGCGGGACTAGAACTCCCCGTCTCCTGGCGATTGGACCCAAAGTCACCCAGCTGCCTTTCCTGCCTAAGGCGGGACTAGAACTCCCCATCTCCTGGCAATTGGACCAAAGTCACCCAGATGCCTTTCGCCGTGCCTAAGGCGGGACTAGAACTCCCCGTCTCCTGGCGATTGGACCAAAGTCACCCAATGGCTTTCCTGCCTAAGCGGAGACCCGCTCTCATTGGACCAAAGTCACCCAGGTGTACCGTAACTCACATTTCAGCTGCTCTTTTTTTTGTCCTCTATGTTTTGGTATTGAAGTTTTTTTTTAAAGAAAAAAGAAGATTTAAAAACAAATACGAAGAATTCAAGGCAGGAAAAAGACACGAAGAAGAAAGAAGTGAAAGAGAAAGCTAAAAGGTCAAGAAGGTAAAAAAGAAAAATAGAAAATAGAAAAGAAAGAAAGATACAGCTGATCCTTGAGTTACAACCACAACTGAGCCCAAAATTTATGTCGCGAAGTGAAACATTGGTTAAGGGAATTTTGCACTTCGTTTTACAACTTCTCTTACTGGATTTGTTAAATGCATCATGGCATCAATTAATAACACAGTCGTTAAGTGAATCTGGCTTCCCCATTGCTTGTCAGAAGGTTGCAGAAACGGATCATGTGACACCAAAACCATCGTAAGTACGAGTCAGTGGCCAATGGTCTGAATTTTGATCACATGATCATGGGGAGGCTGCAATGGTCGTAAGTGTGAGAAGCCGTCCTAAGTCCCTTTTTCCAAGTGCTGTGGAACTTGCAACAGCATTGCCACAAAGGCACTAACCTAATTTTGCGAAGCTTCTTCTCCAGCAACATTGAACTGCAAACCAGGGCATACAAAACCTTTGCCAGACCAATACTGGAATACAGCTCCTCTGCCTGGAATCCACCCTGAATAACGGACATTAAAATGATTGAGCGAGTCCAGAACTATTTCACGAGAAGAGTCCTCCACTCCTCTGCTCGCAACAGAATACCTGATGCCACCAGGCTCGAAATTTTAACAAATAACAGATAATCAGAGTTGGAAGGGACCTTATAGGTCATCTAGTCCAACACCCCGCCCTAGCGGGAGACCCTACACCATTTCTGACTGATGGGAGGCCAGTCTCTTCTTGAAAGTCTCAAGTGATGGCGCTCCCACAACTTCCGAGGGCAACTTCTGTTCCATGGGTTGATTGTTCTCCCTGTCAGAAAGTTTCTCCTTATTTCCAGGTTGAATCTCTCCTTGGTCAGTTTCCATCCATTGTTCCTTGTCTGGCCTTCGGGTGCTTTGGAGAATAGCTTGAACCCCTTCCTCCTCTCAGTGGCAGCCCCTCAAATATTGGAAGATGCTCTCCTGTCTCCCCTGGTCCTTCTCTTCCCTAGACTAGCCAGGCCCAGTTCCTGCAACCGTCCATCGTATGTTTGAAGTTTGCAGATGACACAACAGTGATTGGTCTCATTCAAAACAACGATGAATCTGCATACCGACAGGAGGTTATACTACTTGCCTCGTGGTGTAACCGGAACAATCTGGAACTGAACACACTCAAAACCGTAGAAATGGTGGTAGACTTTAGAAGAAACCCTCCCATACGACCACATCTTGCAATACTAGACAACACAGTATCAACAGTAGAGACCTTCCAATTTCTATCTTCTACTATATCACATGACCTAAAATGGACACCCAACATCAAAAATGTCAACAAAAAAGCACAACAAAGAATGTTCTTTCTGTGCCAACTCAGGAAGCTCAAACTGCCCAAGGAGCTGCTGATCCAGTTCAACAGAGGAATGATGGAGTCTGTCCTCTGCACCTCTGAAACTGACTGGTTCGGTTCTGCAACCCAACAGGACAGACACAGACTCCAGAGAAGAATTAGGACTGCAGAAAAAACAATTACTACCCACCTGCCTTCCATTTTCCATAAATACTGCACGAGTCAAAAAGAGGGCTGTGAAAATATCTACACACCCCTCACATCCCGGACATAAACTGTTTCAACTCCTTCCCTCAAAACGAGGCCATGGAGCCCTGCACACCAGAACAACTAGACACAAGGGGAGTTTTTTCCCCAAATGCCATCACTCTGCTAAACAAATAATTCCCTCAACACTGTTCAACTATTTACAAAGACTGCACTACTATTACCGTTAATCTTCTCATCCCTCCTTATCACCCATCCCCTCCCACTTGACTGTTTCCTAGTATGATTTGATTGTTGATTGTACCCTATGACTATCATTAAGTGTTGTATGTTATGATTCTTGATTCTTAATGAATGTACCTTTTCTTTATGTATACTGAGAGTATTTACACCAAGACAAATTCCTTGTGTGTCCAATCACACTTGGCCAATAAAGTATATTATTGCTATTGTTATGTTTGAGCCCCCAGTCCCCTCATCATCCTGGTTGGTCTTCTCTGCACTCTTTCCAGAGTCTCAACATCTTTTTTATAATGTGGTGAACAAAACTGGATGCAGTACTCTAGGTGTAATCTTACTAAGGCTTTATAGAGTGGCATTAGCACCCCACCTGATCTCAATTATATCCCTCTGTTAATGCAATTTAGGATTGCATTAGCTTTTTTGGCTGCTGCTGCACATGGCTGGCTTATTTTGGGCTTGGACAACCTACAGCTATGCCGCCTGTGGTCCGATCTAAGCTTAGTACACAAAATTGTCTGCTTACAATGTCCTCCCTGTCAGCGACTAACTTCAGCTTCCACCGCAATAACACTCGGGCAAACAATAGATGCAAACTCAAAGTAAACCGCTCCAAACTCGATTGCAGAAATTATGACTGCAGCAACAGAGTGGTCAATGCCTCGAACTCACTCCCTGACATCCTCAACCCCCCAAAAAAACTTTAACCTTTAACCTGTCCACCGTGGACCTCACCCCATTCCTAACAGGTCCTTAAAGGGGGCGTGCACAAGCGCACCAATCCTGCCCTACTCTTCTCATTTATTCGTACTCGTTTATTATGTATATACTCGTACCTGTTTATAGTTTATGTTTATATGTTATGTTCATACTCACACTTTTTTTCTCATACATGCTTGACAAACTAACTAACTAACTAACTAACTAATTAACTAACTAAACAAGCAAACAAACTTTGCCAAGATTGTCAGTGGTACCCAATCTTTCCATCTTTTGCCTACAATGGTCTCCAAAAACGGCCTCGGTCGGTTCTCACGACATTGAGAAATCTTCCCAGCTCTGAATTTCAGAATTTTTTTAAAACTCAGGCGAGACTTTTTCCAATTCTTGTTTTTTTTTTTTTTTTGGTTGTTGTCGTTTTAACTCTCCTCGGGTGTTGCAACACAACAGCAACCGGGGCCATTTGTGAGTTCATTGCCTCATTTCCCTGGAAGAGAATTTCTGGAGGCAAAACCCTGGATGCAGATTGTCAAGTCAAGCAAGAACAGGCCTTTTACCCTCCCGTAGGTAAAAAGTTGGCTTGGCTCTCCGTCTTTAAAAGGGGAAGCTCAGGAAATAAGGTCAGGCCAGGGGAATCCCAGGTGGAAAAACATTCGTATGTTATGTTATGTTATGTTATGTTATGTTATGTTATGTTATGTTATGTTATGTTATGTTATGATTTTATTTTAATTTGTTTTGTTTTGTTTTATTATTATTATTTATTGTCTTGTCTCATTTTATTTATTATTTTATTGTCTTATTTTATCTTATTTGACAATAATAATAAACAATACTTAAATAA
Organism: Notechis scutatus; assembly: GCF_049901735.1. NCBI lineage: Eukaryota > Metazoa > Chordata > Lepidosauria > Squamata > Elapidae > Notechis > Notechis scutatus. The sequence goes on along the minus strand of NC_142012.1, from coordinate 166,976,271 downwards.
ATGAAAATAATTGTTTCTTTTATTGTTTGGTTTTATTATTCTTTTATCTTACCTTACATTTTATTATTTTATTCTATATTTTATCTTATTTATTGAGTACAGGTAGTCCTTGACTTACAATCATGACTCTATTGCTAAGTGAGACACTGGGGATTGGCCCAAAGTCTCCAATTGGCTTTCATGCCTAAGGCGGGACTAGAACTCACCGACTCCTAGTGATTGGCCCAAAGTCTCCCAGCTGGCTTTCATGCCTAAGGCGGGACTACAACTCACCGTCTCCTGGTGATTGGCCCAAAGTCACCCAGTCAGCTTTCATACTTAAGGCGGGACTAGAACTCCCCATCTCCTGGTGATTGGCCCAAAGTCTCCAATTCGCTTTCATGCCTAAGGCGGGACTAGAACTCTCTGTCTCCTAGTGATTGGCCAAAGTCACCCAATTGGCTTTCATGCCTAAGGCGGGACTAGAACTCCCCGTCTCCTGGTGATTGGCCCAAAGTCACCCAGCCGGCTTTCATGCCTAAGGCGGGACTAGAACTCACCGTCTCCTGGTGATTGGCCCAAAGTCACCCAGCTGCCTTTCATGCCTAAGGCAGGACTAGAACTCATTGCTTTCCAGCCCAGTACCCTAACCACTAGACCCCACTGGCTCCCAATTTTATAATTTTTCTCCAAATTTGATAACATGGTATAAATAATTCCGGAATAAGAATGAGAGACCCTCCAGATTAAGAATAACCAAGGGTGAAAATCCAGATTTTTCCATAGTAATAAATAAATAAAAATCAAAATGGCAACCAGAGTGGAGAAAGCCACTTTTCCAAATCCTTTGCTCAGTTTCCCCAAAATGCAGCAAGATTTCATCAGCGGCCTCCGGCCCGTTGATGTACAGGTGATCCTCAACTTACGACCACAATTGAGCTCCAAATTTACGTTGCCCAGCGAGACATTTGTTAAGTGACCTTTTCCCCATTTAATGACGTTTTCTTGCCGCGGTGGTTAAGCCAATCACCGCCGTTGTTAAGTGAGTTGCAGGGCTGTTAAGAGAATCCAATTTCTATATTGACTCTGCTTGTCAGAAGGTCGCAAAAGGGAGACACTGCGACCGTCATAAACACGAGACAATTGCCAAGCGCCCGAATCTTAAATCATGTGACCCTGGAGAGTTTGCAGGGCATCTCATAAACAATTCAACAACTCTTTTGTAAAGGAGTTATTTTTTTTTCTTCCTTTACCCACGAAAAACGCTTACGAAAACCAGTCGTCGCTCCCATTTTTTTCCAGCGCCGTTGTAAACTTCGAACAGTCACTAAACGAAACCATTGTAACTCAAGGACTATACGTTGTTCCCTGCCGATTTTAGCATTTGCTTTCGGTTCCTTTTCTGAACGCCTCCACGGTTTGTCCAACAACCTTTTCTGGGAAAGTTCACAGCTCTTGGCCCAAAGCCACGGCCTTGGCCCTCCCGTTTCATGTCAGGCAGGGCTTTTCGGGACAAAAAACAAACAAACCAAAATTGTGCCCATTTTTTTAGTGGATAAAGTTAATATATATATATATATATATATAAAAAACCCTTGCAGAAAATTGTGAAATTGTTTATGAGATGCGCTGCAAAATCTGGTTTTATGGGCTGGGTTCGAAAAATTGAAAGATTGTTCCTGGGTGTTTCATCGCTGGAGGTTTTTAAGAAGAGACTGGACGGTCACTTGTCTGAAATGGTATAAGTCCTCCTGCTAGAGCAGGGGGCTGGACTAGAGGACCTCCAAGGTCCCTTCCAACTCTATTCTATATTCTATTCTATTTTCTATATTCTGTTCCTTTCTATTCTATTTCTACTCTATTATTCTATACTATTCATTTTCTCTGTTCTGTTTTATTCTATACTATTCATTTTCTGCATTCTATTATTCTATTCCTATTCCTATTCCGTTCCATTCCATTCCATTCCATTCCATTCTATTCTATTCTATTCTATTCTATTTCTAATTCTATTCTATTCTATTCTATTCTATTCTATTCTATTCTATTCTATTCTATTCTATTCTATTCATTCCTTTCTAATTCTATTCTATTCCATTCCATTCCATTCCATTCCATTCCATTCCATTCCATTCCATTCCATTCCATTCTATTCTATTCTATTCTATTCTATTCTATTCTATTCTATTCTATTCTATTCTATTCTATTCTATTCTATTCTATTCCTTTCTAATTCTATTCTATTCCATTCCATTCCATTCCATTCCATTCCATTCCATTCCATTCATTCCATTCCATTCTATTCTATTCTATTCTATTCTATTCTATTCTATTCTATTCTATTCTATTCTATTCATGCATATGGCCCACCTCGAAAGCTGCAGGTTTAAAAATATCCAGCCCTCCACTGGAGATTTTTAAGAGGAGACTGGACAGCCACTTATTTGAAATGGTAGAAGGTCTTCTGCTTGAGCCGTGGGCTGGACTTGAAGACCTCCAAGGTCCCATCCCAGCTCTGTTCTATTCCTCTCCTGCTCCAGCTCATCCCTACCACCCCTTGGGAAGGTTGCACAAAGGAACTTGGATGCAATGTTCTAAAAAAATATTTGGCTGATTTGTTTGCTCTTTGGCCTAAGAACCCTCTTTCAACCCTGTTCATGAATGTCAAAGTTACATAACTTGGATTAGGGCAACCAAGTTGACATTCAAATTCAGAAGTGGTGCACAGAGACAGATCATGAGTAGAGCCCCATTCAGTTCCTTTGGGTCACTGAAATGGGATAGGGTCTCCTGCTGGATCAGGGGGCTGGACTAGAAGACCTCCAAGGTCCCTTCCAGCTCTCTCTTCTCTTCTCTTCTCTTCTCTTCTCTTCTCTTCTCTTCTCTTCTCTTCTCTTCTACATTCCAATATTCTATTCTGTTCTGTTCTACTCTATCCTATCCTATTCTATTCGTTTTCTCCATTCCATTGTATTCATTTTCTGCATTCTATTCTATTCTATTCATTTTCTGCATTCTATTCTATTCTATTCTATTCTATTCTATTCTATTCTATTCTATTCTATTTTCTGCATTCTATTCTATTCTATTCTATTCTATTCTATTCTATTCTATTCTATTCTATTCTATTCTATTCTATTCATTTTCTGCATTCTATTCTATTGTATTCATTTTCTGCATTCTATTCTATTCTATTCTATTCTATTCTATTCTATTCTATTCTATTCTATTCTATTCTATTCTATTCTATTCATTTTCTGCTATTCTACTCTATTCTATTCTATTTACTCTACTCTATTCTATTCTCTGCTGTGTAACAGTTGCAAAACTTTGAGAGGCTGAAAATTTATACAGAAGAAGAATGGAATAGAGTTGGAAGGGACCCTGGAGGTCTTCTAGTCCAACCCCCTGCTCAGGCACTAAACACTATACAATTTCAGACCAACGGGAGTCCAATCCCTTCTCAAAAAACCTCCAGTGATGGAGCAGCCACAACTTCTGGAGGCCACTTCTGTCCCACGGACTCGTTGTCCTCCCTGTCAGGAAATGTCTCCTTAGTCCAGGCTGCGTCTCTCTTTCACCCGTTTCCATCCATTGCTTCTTGTCTTGCCTTCTAGTACTTTGGAGAATAGATTGACCCCCTCAAATCTACCCATGGAACAGAAGTTATGGGAGCTTCATCCCTGGAGGCTTTCAAAAAGAGACTGGACTCGCCTTGGTCAGAAATGGTGTTAGGGTCTCCTGTTTGGGTGGGGGGGTTGGACTAGATGACCTACAAGGTCCCTTCCGACTCTGATGATCTGTTAAAATGCTGGGAAGCTGCTATCACGTCACCCCTTTTTAATTTTAATTTTAAAATTAATTTAAAGTTTCCTCTGCGTGGAATTGGTAGAGTGCCGTTAAAATCCTCTGCGACATCCACAAAACTTCATCCTGTGATGTACGAGGGAGATCTCTTAAATCTTTTTTGGGGGGTGGGATGGATTGACATACTCAACTTTCACTCTCCTTAACAATCTGAACCCTAACCGAACCTAACTCCAACTTAGCCACGGTCTTCCTCATTGCCACTACAGACGTAGACAAGGACACCAAAGTTACGAACACGAATGCAACTTTCTTAGAAGGTTATGCAAGAGAATTTTGCAATCCTGCCATTTTCGGCCTTTATGCCTAAGGGAGGCTCAGGTTCTGGTTTGGACTCAAATTTCTTTTATTTAGCCATTCTCTTGGTGGTGTCTCTTCCTCCTTTGTTCCTCAAGCTTATTTCTTGGACACATTTGAGTACCTGTACAGGTAACATGATCTAAATCACCTCTGCAAATCGCCGGAGGGCAGGACAAGAAGCAACGGAGGGAAGCTAATGAAGGAGAGAAACAATCTAGAACGAAGGAGGAATTTATTGACAGTTGGAATCATTAATCACGGGACAGAAGTTGCCTCCAGAAGTTGGGGCTACTCCGACGCTAGAGGCTTTTAAGAAGGGATTGGACTCCGATTTGTCTGAAACGGTGTAGGGTTTCCTGCCTGAGCAAGGGGTTGGACTAGAAGACCTCAAAGGTCCCTTCCAACTTTGCTATTCTGTTCTGCTTTTATTGGGGTTTTTTTGGGGGGGCGAGGGGTCCAAAGTTGGAGGAGATATTGAGCACACAATCCTCAATCCTGATGATACCAGTTCCAAAAGATGCTTTCTCAAGAGGCAACTGGACTTTCTTTGTTTTTCCTTGAAGAGGTTTCGCTTCTCATCCAGGAAGCTGCTTCAGTTCTGTAAGACAGTAAGAACTGAAGAAGATTCCTGGGTGAGAAGCGAAACCTCTTCGACAAAGTCCAGTTGCCTCTTGAAAAAAAGGGACAACCATGCCTTGGATGACTGAGAATCCCTACGGATATAAAGGCATTTCTTCCTTAAATACATAGAGATTCAGATATCTATTTGTCTGGAATGGTGTAGGGTTTCCTGCCTGAGCAAGGGGTTGGACTAGAAGACCTCCAAGGCCCCTTCCACCTCTGTTATTCTGTACTCGATACCTCAAGGCACACCTTGCAGCCTCCTGGAACATCTAAGAGGCGACTTTTATTATGACACCAGATTTCTCAACAGAGACTGGAGATTTGAAAGATTTAATGGGAGTTGTGCTCCTCCTTAGCTTTGATATGTTCAAGGTGATCGGCTCATACCTGAGATGAAAGATACCTGAGCGTGGAATGCAAACCTTGTTTAAAATGCTCGGTATGGGCCTTCCTTTTAGTTTAAATTTCCTGTTTCAGAAGAACTTACTGGCACACACACACACACACACACACACACACATCATCATCATCATCATCATCATTATTATTATTATTATTATTATTATTATTATTATTATTATTATTATTATTATTATTATTATTATTATTATCATCCTGCTGGTCTGTTGTTAAAAAAAAGAAGAGGGGTCCGCCTATTTAGAGAATAACTGAGTGGGAAGGGACCCTAGAGGTCTTCTAGTCCAACCCCTTGCTCAAACAGAGACCCTATGCCCGTGATGGTGAACCTATGGCACGCTGCCACAAGTGGCACCCAGAGCCCTTTGTGCCAGCACGCGAGCTGCAAAGGAACTTACCTCACTTCATGGCTTCCCAGAGGCTTGGAAAAAGCCTCTGCGAGGCCTTTCAGGAGGAATAATAGGCCCGTTTCACCACTTGATGAAACGGGCCTATTATTCGCCCTGAAAAGCCTGGCGGAGGCTTTTTCCAAGCCTCTGGGAGGCCGAAAAAGGCCACAAACCAGCTGAAAAATCAGCTGTGAGGCGAATGCAGATAAGGGGGTGGCGGGGGCTGGATTGCGTGTGCATGGGGCAGGGGGGGCGCATTGCATTCTGGGTGCTGGCACACCAAAAGCTTAGCCACTACTGCCCTATGCTATTCTGCACCGATGGCTGTCCAGTCTCTTCTTCAAAACCTCCAGCGATGGAGTATCCATACCTTATGGTGGCCACATCTGTTCCACTGGTTAATTTTTTCTCACTGTGAAAGTTCTCTCCTTGATGAGTTTCCATCCGTTGTTTCTTGTCCTGCCTTATTTGGAAAATAAATTGACACACACACACACACACACATACACACACCCTCTTCTTTGGGGCAACCCCTCAAATACAAGGATGCGGCTATCAGGTCTCCCCTAGTCCTTTTTTTTTTTTTCCCCCTGGCAGACAATGATAAGGGATGTATTGGTAGAAAAGAACAGAATACAGAATAGCAGAGTTGGAAGGGACCTCGGAGGTCATCCAGTCCAACCCCCCCGCTCCAGCAGGAAACCCTATCCTATTTCAGACAAATGGTTGTCCAATCTTTTCTTAAAAGCCCTCCCGTGATGGAGCCCCCACGACTTCTGGTGGTGAGCAGTTCCGCTGGTTAATTGTCCTCATTGTCAGTTTCCATCCGTTTGCTTCTTGTCCTGCCTTCCTGGATTAACCTGAGAGGTGCAACTACGTGTGCAGCCTCACCGACATCCATCCGTCTCCAGTCTACAAAATGGTCCTTTCAGCGGATCCCAGAAGCCCCCCCACCCATTTGCCCCACTCTGGTGACCCCGAGGACACAGACGAACCTCCAAGTGGCCTCGACGACTTGATAAAAGGATGCAAATGACCAGCTGTCCGCAAGGAGAATCAATCCTTCCCTTCCCCACCATCGACTCCAATGGAGCCCAAAATTTCTGCTGGCAAGGAAGACGGTTCTTACGTGAGTTTTATCCCATTTTATGACCTTTCTTGCCCCAGTTGTTAAGCGAACCTGGCTTCCCCATTGACTGAATATCAGAAGGTCGCCAAAGGGGATCATGTGACTTCGGGATACTGTAACCGTCATAACTACGAGTCACTTGCCAAGTGTTGGGATTTTGATCATCTGCAACGGTCATAAGTGTGAAAAAGGGTCATAAGTCACTTTTTTCAGTGCCTTTGTAAGTTCAAACGGTCACTAAATGAACCGCTGTAAGTCAAGGACTACCTATGTGCATTTTTGCCTTTTGTTTTTTGTTTTAATCTGTTTTTATATTTTTCCTATTCTGAAATCATATTTCATTTTATATTTTTCCTATTCTGAGATCATATTTCATTCATTTTTAAAAGTTCATATTTTTAATTTTTGAATTCATATTTCGTTCATGTTTCAGAATTCATGTTTTTAATTTTTGAATCTGTACTTTTTTTAAAAAAAAAAAATGTCCTGGTCTACTTTTGTTTGGTTCTTGTTAATTTTTTTTTTCTTTTGGATTTTAACCCTCTGCATAAAATAAAATTTAAAAAAATCTACATAAACTACAAAATATGTATTTTAAACTTCTGTATAAAATATAAAAAGCCTGCATAAAATTTAAAAATTGTATTTTAAACTTCTGCATAAAATAAAAAACCTGCATAAAATACAAAAATGTATTTTAAACCTGCATAAAATTTTTAAAAAAACCTGCATAAAATACAAAAAAAATTGTATTTCAATCTTCTGCATAAATCAAAGAAATCGGCATAAAATACAAATGATGTATTTTAAACTTCTGCATAAAATTACAAAACACCTGCATAAAATACAAAAAAATGTATTTTAAACCTGCATGAAATAAAAAAACCTGCATAAAATATAAAAAATGTATTTGAAAACTTCTGCATAAAATACAAAAAACCTGCATAAAATACAAAAAAAAGTGTATTTAAATCTTCTGCATCAAATTAAAGAAACTTGAATAAAATACAAAAAATGTATTTTAATCTGCATAAAATACAAAAAACCTGCATAAAATAAAAAAAAATTGTATTTCAATCTTCTGCCTAAATTTTTTAAAAAAACCTGCGTAAAATACAAAAAATGCATTTTAATCTTCTGCATAATTTTTTTTTTAAAAAAACCCTGAGATTAAAAAGAAAAGAGAGAGAGAGAGATGCCCAAGCTGAGTAACAGAGAACAAGATAGGCTCCAACCTTTAACCAGCTACTCTTTTATTTTGCAACTGATATAAAGGCAGGATCTCTTGCCACCTTATGTCCAGCCCACCTGTCCCCTTGCCAGAGATCTTCAGCTGATCTTCCTATCAAGCCACCTGGACCAAGTAAGAGCTGGAAATTCTTCTTTACTATCTGATCTACAGCTCTGCTTCTGTCTTGCCACCCTGTTTAGTCAGAAAGGGGTTGGTCTGTGCCCTGCCCTCCGCCCACCCCATCCTTCCTGGCTGAACAACGATGACGGTGTTGCAAGAATCAGCCCAAATCTGCCTCCCTCCCTCCAACCCCAAAATCAGCTTCCGTCTCATTCTATACTTTTGCATATCTACTGAAACCATCCCATGAAAAAGTAGAAGGGAAGAGAATATAGAACAGAATATAGAATAGAATAAAATAAAGAAGAGAATATAGAAGAAAAGAGAATATAGAAGAGAAGAGAAGAGAATATAGAAGAGAATGTTGGAATGAAGAATAGAATATAGAAGAGAAGAGAAGAGAATATAGTATAGTATAGAAAAGAATATAGAAGAGAATAGAATAAAGAATATAGAAGAGAAGAGAATATAGTATAGAATAGAATATAGAAGAGAATATAGAATAGAATAGAATGTTGGAATGAAAAATAGAATAGAATATAGAATAGAAGAAAATATAGAAGAGAAGAGAATATAGAAGAGAAGAGAAGAGAATATTGAAGAGAAGAGAATATAGACTAGAATAGAAAATAGAAAAGAATAGAATAGAGTTGAATAGAAATAGGTATAGAATAGAATAGAATAGAACTGGAAGGGACCTTAGAGGTCTTCTAGTCCAACCCCCAGCTTAGGCAAGAAACCTTATATCATTTCAGACAAATTGTTATCCAGTCTCTTTTTAAAAGAGTGCTTCAACACGGTAAGTTTTAAAGAAGAGATTGGATAAGCATTTGTCTGAAATGCAATAGGGTTTCCTGCCTAAGCAGGGGGTTGGACTAGAAGACCTCCAAGGTCCCTTCCAACTCTGTTATTCTATTCTATTCTATTCTATTCTATTCTATTCTATTCTATTCTATTCTATATTCTGTTCTGTTCTGTTCTATTCTATTCTATTCTATTCTATTTTCTATTCTGTTCTGTTCTGTTCTGTTCTGTTCTGTTCTGCTCTGCTCTGTTCTGTTCTATATCCTATTCCAAAAACGCTCCAGTGTTGGAACATTTACCATTTCCAGAGGCAAGTTGTTCCCTCTGTCAGCAAATTTCTCCTTCGTTCTAAGTGGGAAAAGCTCAGCTGAGACTGGAACCGTGAACATTTTCTGTGAATCCGTCCCTCGTATAGAACACAGGCAGTCCTCAACCTACAACAGTTCGTTTAGCGACCGTTCGAACGTTACAACGGCACCGAACAAAGTGACTGACAACCGTTTTTTCCACACGACAGTTGCAGCCTTCCCCAGGGGTCACGTGGTCGAAATTCGGACGCTCGGCAACTGGTGTTTACTTACGACGTTGCATACCTTCCAACAAGCCAAGCCAATGGGGAAGCCCAATTCACTTAACAACCATGTTCCTCACTTAACAACCGCAGTGGTTCTCTTAACAAACGTGGCAAGAAAAGTCGTAAAATGGAGCACTTAACTCACTTAACAACTTTCTCACTTAGCAACATAAATTTTGGGCTCTATTGTGGTCATAAGTAAAGGACTACCTGTAATGTTCCCGAGCCCAAACTGACCCTTCATCTTTCTCCTCCTCCATCCAGATATTTAGGAAAATAAGGGGGGCGGAATTCTGCCTCTGCCTACCAGCATCCATCAGTATTCCTCTGGCTAGCGTCCTGTCAATGTGTGAGAGAGTGGAGGGCTGTTTGGAAACTGAAAGAGTATTTGATGTTAGAGCAAGAAGGAGACAGCAAGGAGCCTGGGCGTGGCTTAGCTCAACTGTTCTGTACTAAAGCTGCTTGGTGCTGCTGTGAAACTGAAACTGAAACTCCTCTGCTTGTGTTTTGCCTTTGGAAGAGATTTCTTTTTTTCAGGTGGGGACGGGGAATAGAACTCCTTAGCATCAGAGAATAATAATAATAATAATAATAATAATAATAATAATAATAATAATAATAATAATAATAATATAGGAAATACTAATGCTCTGATGGTCATTTGGAAAAATCCTTTTTTAGTGAGCCCCTAGAAGCCAAGAGGAACATATGTGCCCAATTTCAAGTTTGTAGGCTTTACGGTTCTGGAGATTTTGTGATGATGCATGAGGGGTATTTCACACACACACACACACAGACAGACATTATTTCACAAAACTTATTGTTATTAATAATAGTTACTGTTATTAATAATAATGAATAACTATTATTTCAATGGTTAGATGGTCTAGATATTGGTATTTGAAACCACAGATCTTTTTAACATTTATATTTTATTGCACTTTGCTAGTCTAGGTGAAATGTTACTATAAATTGCCAGATCATGCATGATATTCCATATGCTAAATTGGTAAGTAACTACCACAAGTCTATAGTCAATATTAGTCATTATAATGGCCGCTATAGTCACTGTATAGTCACATATAGTCACTAATCACTCTAAGTATTATTTCCCAGGTCTAAATCCGAGCACTTCCTATAAGGCAGAGCTGCCAAGCCAGCAAGCTACCATTCTTCCTTCCCATTTAAAAGTCCTATGACCTTATTACTATATTTAATTAAAAAAATTAGATTATGCACTATGGTCTGTTGCACAGTAAGCCAGAGGTTTAGATTGGATTTGCAACATTGATCCGCCTATCCAGCCCTTCCCAAAGACCTGGGACAGCCAGATGTGGACGTTTGATGGGATTAAAGGATGTTGGCTGTTCCAAGTCAAGCTGCCTTTTGCAATTGACTGATGGGGATTTGTCAATCATGGTTCAGTGCATAGTTAGCTAACTATTTAGGCTGGATTTAGCATTTTTTAAATCCACTTATCGAGTTCTTTCCAAGGACCTTTGAGAGGCAAATGTGGATATTCGATATTCGAAAGTTTCGAATGAAACTTTAACCCCATCGCAGGATATCAGCGGTTCCAAGTTTTGCAATTGACTGATGGGGATTTTGCTAATGCTGGTGGGTGTTGAAATGGTGCTCCAGATGTGAGAGGGAATCTTGGTGGACAACCAACTAAGTATGAGCCAACAATGTGTGGTGGCAGCCAAAAAAGCCAATGCAATCCTAAATTGCATTAACAGAGGGATACAATCAAGGTTAAGTGAGGTACTAATACCACTCTATAAAGCCTTAGTAAGACAACACCTAGAGTACTGCATCCAGTGTTGGTCACCACATTATAAAAAAAAGGTTGATAAACCAAGATGATTAGAGGGCTGGAGGCTCAAACATATGATGGATGGTTGCAGGAACTGGGCCTGGCTGGTCTAGGGAAGAGAAGGACCAGGGGGGACAGGAGAGCATCTTCCAATATTTGAGGGGCTGCCACAGAGAGGAGGAGGAAGGGGGTCAAGCTATTTTCTAAAGCACCTGAAGGCCAGACAAGGAATAATGGATGGAAACTGAACCAGGAGAGATTCAACCTGGAAATAAGGAAGAATTTCCTGACAACTAGAACATTCAACCAAAGGAACAGAAGTTGCCCTCAGAAATTGTGGGAGCTTCACCCCTAGAGGCTTTTAAGAAGAGATTGGCAGCGGGGGGTTGGACTAGATGGCCTCCAAGATCCCTTCCAACTCTGTTGATCTGTTCGGTCCTATTCCAGAGACCTTCTTCCAGCCATGTCTTCAGGGGAACATCCAAACGGGGGTTCAAAACATCCAAAATGGCGTCCATCTGCCCCATTGTAGAAACATCATTCCCGCCATCTTGGATTTTTGTTGGCCTCGATCCCCCCTTGGTCCTTTGACTTTTCCTACTGAAGCCTCTTGACTGAGTTGAATCTCTAAATTTGGGCGCTTAACTCAGCCCATGAGTCCAAATGAAAAAGAGAGAAAATCTTTCTACTGCAGCTGAATTGATCCAGGAGAGATTGAACCTGGAAATAAGGAGGGATTTTCTGACAGAACCATCAACCCCTGGAACAGAAGTTGCCTTCGGAAGTTGTGGGAGCTTCATCCGTGGAGGCTTTCAAGAAGAGACTGGACTGTCATCTGTCAGAAATGGGGTTAGGGTCTCCTGCTTGGGCAGGTGGGTTGGACTAGATGACCTCCAAGGTCCCTTCCAACTCTGTTAATCTGTCAAGCTACTTCCCGACGGCTTCTTTGGAGAGGCCTTTGCAATTTCTGAAACGACCTGCCTCCCCGAGACAGGATGATGGGGTTTGGGGTTTTTTTCGCCCGCCGCCCAGCCTTTTTAAATAAAGCTCGGTCTTATTTGCATTGCTGGCTGTGAGAAAGTCAACATTTTGGCAGTCTGGAAAGGCGAGCGGCTCACTTGCAAAAAAATAATAATCACTTTTACCGGCCCGTGAGAACCAGGAGGTAAATTTGGATCATTGTGAAAGTGTCGTGCGATGAGGTTACTTGCCCTTTTCCCGCTATTAATCAGCACACAGATTTAGAGATTCTCGTTTCTATTTATTGTGTGTGTTTTCTCTTCTTGGGTTGTTTACAGTCATGGTTGACTTAGCGGCTTAGGCTGCGGACAAATAAGGCTGCCTCCAAATTCTCCTCTGCAGACACCTTACTTCTTCTTTTTATTTATTTGTTTGTTTATTCTTTCTTTCATTTATTTACCTGTTTGTAGTCTAACACGGATGATTTTACCTGGTTTGATTCATGAAATGTCTGCAAGAAAAAAAAATAAGCTCGGACTTCTTCTTCTTCTTCTTCTTCCTCTTCCTCTTCCTCTTCTTTTCCTCCTCCTCCTCCTCCTCCTCCTCCTCCTCCTCCTCCTCCTCCTCCTCCTCCTCCTCCTCCTCCTCCTCCTCCTCCTCCTCTTCTTCTTCTTCTTCCTCTTCCTCTTCCTCTTCCTCTTCCTCTTCCTCTTTTTTCCTCCTCCTCCTCCTCCTCCTCCTCCTTCTCCTCCTCCTCCTCCTCCTCCTCCTCCTCCTCCTCCTCCTCCTCCTCCTCCTCCTCCTCCTCTTCTTCTTCTTCTTCTTCTTCTTCTTCTTCTTCTTCTTCTTCTTCTTCTTCTTCTTCTTCTTCTTCTTCTTCTTCTTCTTCTTCTTCTTCTTCTTCTCTTCTACTTTTCCTCCTCCTCCTCCTTTTCCTATGCTTCCTAATCCTGCTCCTCCTCCTCTCTTACAAACCTCTCTCCCTTCTAGCATTGATGATGTTACCTAGACAGGCAATGAAACGTCTGCAAGAAAACTACTAAGCTCAGAGAGCACCAAAGACTGCACAGTCATCTCCTCCTCCTCCTCCTTTTCCTCCTCCTCTCTAAAACCTCTCTCCCTTCTGGCATTGATGATGTTACCTAGTTGGGTCATGCAACGTCTGCAAGAACACTACCAACGTCAGAGGGCACCAAAGACTGCAAAGTCATCTCCTCCTCCTCCTCCTCCTCCTCCTCCTCCTCCTCCTCCTCCTCCTCCTCCTCCCATTCTGGCACTGACTATGTTACCTAGTTGGGTAATGAAATGTCTGCAAGAAAACAACCAAGCTAAGGGAGCACCAAGGAGCCTTGATCTATTTATTAAATGGATTGGCCATCCATCTTGTATGAAAACAACCAGGCACTGATGCTAGATATCTCCAAGATGTCAGGCCAGGGCACTGATATTTGTACAACAACCCTGAACCTCTTACATACCCAGTAGTCCTCAACTTTTTTTTTTTAATTTATCAACTTTATTGAATACAAAAAATTAAAATATACAAATATACTGACTCAAAAAACAAAGATTCATACAGACAAGCGTTACTATAATCTCTGTGCTAAAACTAATTAAACTTTCCTTTAATACATTTGACAGTGAGTTAAATATTTCCTAAATTATATTATGTGGCTGTTATTTCTCACTTCCTATGGGTTCTCTGTTATTTATGTTCTATCAAAGATAATGTTCTGTTGTTAATATTTGTTGTAGGGTTATACTTATTTATTTTTACCAATGAATTCTTTCTATTGATTGTTTAAAGTACGAGAGAGTCTAAGACTGACATTAACGATTCCTGTTTGTTATTGTATGTATCGTAATCTGTTTCATAAATTTATTTTCCCCCCTTTGATTCCCCTTTTCGTTTTTTTTACGTTCTAGCCAATCATACCACTTATTCCAGGTCGAGTAAAATTCCGCCTCCCCTTTTCCTTTTAATTTTAGTGTGAGTTTTTCTATTTCTGCACATTCACAAATTAGTCCTCAACTTATAACAGTTCATTTAGTGACTGTTGAAAGCTACAATGGGATTGTTGTAACATGATGGCCATTTTTTCACACTGATGACCCCCCATGGTGGTCCCATGATCAAAATTCAGCCGTTGGGCAGCCGACTCGTATTTATGACGGTTGCAGCATCCCAGAGTCACAGAATTCCCCTCTTGCGAAGCTGTGACCTGAAATGTCAATGTGGGAGCTGGATTCACTTAACACGGGTGTGAACAGCAGCAGCGACCCACTTAACAGCGGTGGCAAGAAAAGTCATAACATGGAGCAAAACTATTGTTTCCCTCAGCAAGAGAAACTTGGGCTCCATTTTGGTCACAAGTAGGGAACTCACCCAGGAGAGAAGCAACCTGGAATTAAGGAGAAATTTCCTAACAGTGAGAAAAATTAACCCAGTGGAACTACTTGCCATCAGAAATTGCGGCTGTTCCATCACTGGAGGCTTTTAAGAAGAGACTGCAGAGCCACTTGTCTGGAATGAAATAGGGTTTTACTGGTTGAGCAGGGGGTTGGACTAGAAGACCTCTGAAGTACCTTCCAGCCTTAGGATTCTATGAGTCTGGAAAGGAGGGAGTGGGGGAGGAAAGGAAGGAAGGAAGGAAGGAAGAGGAAGGAAGGGAGGAAAAAGAAATGAAGGGAGGAAGGAAAAGGAGGGAAGGAAGGAAGGAAATGAATGAAAACCAAGGAGAGAAGGAAAGAAGCAAGCTGGAATTAAGGGGAAATTTTCTGACAGTGAAAAAAATTAGCCAGTGGAACTGCTTGCCACCAGAAGTTGTGGCTGCTTCATCACTGGAGGTTTTTAAGAAGAGACAGGACAGCCACTTGTCTGAAATGGTTTAGAGCCGTGATGGCAAACCTATGCCATGCGTGCCACAGGTGCCACGCAGAACCATTTGTGCGGGCATGCGAGCCCTGGTGCCCGCGCGCACCTCCCAGCTGATTTTGGGCCCGTTTGAGGCCGTTTTTGCTCTCCCGGAGGCTCGAGGAAAGCCTCTGCAGCCTTGGGTGGCTGAAAAATACTGGAAGTGCCTAAACGGGCCCGTTTTTCGGCCTCCCGAGGCTGCAGAGGCTTCCCTCGAGCCTCCAAGAGGGTGAAAACAGCCTCAAAGGGGCCAAAAATCAGCTGGGAGGCGCGCGTAGGTGCCGTGCAGGTAAGCGAGTGGGGCGGAAGTGTTTGTTGTGCACGCATGCGCCGGGGGGGCAAGGTGCATTGCATTGTGGGTGCCGGCATGCGCGCGCTTTTGGCACACCACAACAAAAAGGTTCCCCATCACTGTAATAGGGTCTTCTAGCTGAGCAGGGGTTGGACGAGGAGGCCTCTAACGTCCCTTCCAGCTCTATTCTGATTGATTGATTGACTATCTGTATTTGTAGAATGACCTTGAACCTTTTACACAAACACACACACACACACACACAAATAAATAAATAAATAAATATGGGACCTCATCGAAACATCGCCAAGATACTCTCAATCTTACACGGGAAAAGACCTGAACATGCCAGGACCTGCATATATATATGTTCAGGGGTGGGATTCTACCAGTTTGCACCTATTCGCTAGAACCAGTTGTTAACAGTCTAAGCAGTTCGGAGAACCGGTTGTTAGAAGAAATTACTGGGCTAATCCTGTAAGGAAGGCAGGAAGGAAACATTCTGGTGTTGCTGACAGAAACTGCCTCTCCGTTAATCCTTATTACGTTCTTGGCAGGACTAGAGTTCCTGTCTCCAGAACTTCTCTGGAGTTTTTTCCCCTCCTTTGCTGGTACTTTGCTTGTGTGGAGTGACCATTCAAAGTTACAATGGCACTGAAAAAAGTGACTTATGACCATTTTTCACACTTACGACTGTTGCAGCATCCCCACAGTCATGAGAGGCCAGGCGAGGAGATGCGGGCCTCGATGTGAGTGATATTGAGTTGGCCACGCCCAGCCAATAACATGACCACCAAGCCATGCCCACCAACTAAGCCGCGCCCACAGAACCGGTTGTTAAAAAATTTGAATCCAAACCCTGTATATGTTATGATATGTACAGAATAACCCTTGAGTGACAAGGATATGCACATGGAAACGTTTATGAGAGTAGTTATGAATAATTATTCAGCCACACACAGCTACACTGAATTGAATTAAAGTTTACTTTAAGAAATAGCACAGTCCAATAAGCGGTCCAGGTCATATATGTTTAACAGTCCAAATAATATCCAATTACAAAGTCTTCTTACCGGTTGCCTTTATCATTTACAGTAAACAAAGATATCTATCTATCTATCTATCTATCTATCTATCTATCTATCTATCTATCATCTATCTATCTCTATATCTCTATGTCTATGTCTATGTCTATGTCTATATGTCTATATCTATATCTATATCTATATCTATCTATATATCTATATCTATATCTATATCTATATCTATATCTATATCTATCTGTCTATCTGTCTCATCTGTTATCTATCTATCTATCTATCTATCTATCTATCTATCTATCTATCTATCTATCTATCTATCTATCTATCTATCTATCTATCTATCTATCCATCTATCTATCTATCTTTATCTATCTATCTATCTATCTATCTATCTATCTATCTATCTATCTATCTATCTATCTCTATCTATCTATCTATCTATCTATCTATCTATCTATCTATCTATCTATCTATCTATCTCTCTCTATCTATCTATCTATCTATCTATCTATCTATCTATCTATCTATCTCTATCTATCTATCTATCTATCTATCTATCTATCTATCTATCTATCTATCTATCTATCTATCTATCTCTATCATCTCTATCTATCTATCTATCTATCTATCTATCTATCTATCTATCTATCTATCTATATCTATCTATCTATCTATCTATCTATCTATCTATCTATCTATCTATCTATCTATCTATCTATCTCTATATCTATATCTCTATATCTCTATCTCTATCTCTATATCTATATCTATATCTATATCTATCTGTCTATCTGTCTATCTGTCTCATCTATCTATCTATCTATCTATCTATCTATCTATCTATCTATCTATCTATCTATCTACCTACCTACGTACCTATCTATCTATCTAAAGTGTGTGTGTGTGTGTGTGTGTAAATATATATATATACGTTTCGGCAGAATCTCATCTGCCATCATCAGGCTTCTGTATTGTGTTGGTCTGTGAGTCAGGATGAGGAAAAAACCATTCTGGCCCAGCAGTAGGCTAGCACCAAATTTAAAACATAAATGGCTGTGAAAGTCTGACTCACAGACGAACTCAATACCGAGGGGAGAGGGCTGGCTCAGGTGAGAAAAATCCGTTTTGCATAGGAAAACCCCAGATGCAAAATTCTTGCCTAACTCTTCGGAATTGTTTCAGATTGTATAAGAGTGAAATCCCAGCCTCTGCTTCCCAGGACGTCCCATTCATTTTGTTTCAATCTTCAGGAGGTTGTGCAACTGGGTTGCCCCGAGTCAGGTGAAGCCCTGTGAATTCATACAGCATGCTAGGTTAGTTGGGGTTAACTGTGGCCACCGATGTCAGTCCAACTGGTTTGGTGAGTCGATAATCTGGGGGTGTGTCCTTAAGAACATGGAGCAATTCAAGGCCAGCGGTGAAAACCTAGCCATGGCAGGGCAGATTATATCCGATATAAGATATACTTTACGGATTATGCATATAATACATTGTTTATGGATTATGGATGGAGGATTATGGATTATATATTATATGATATTAAGAATGGTGGCTGGAATTGAGTAGGTCTGGTTTAATGAAAAGCAGGATTAGGGATGACAGGAGAGCAGCCTTCCAATATTTGAGGGGCTGCCCCAGAGAGGAGGAGGAGGGGGGTCAAGCTGTTTTCCAAAGCACCCGAAGGCCGGACAAGGAAGAATGGATGGAAACTGATCAAGGAGAGAGATTCAACCTGGGAATAAGGAGGAATTTCCTGACAGGGAGAACAATTAACCAGGGGAACTGCTTGCTACCAGAAGTGGTGGCTGCTCCATCACTGGAGGTTTTTAAGAAGAGGCTGGACAGCCACTTGTCTGGAATGGTGTAGGGTCTCTTGGTTGAGGAGCGGGCTCGACTAGATGACCTATAAGGTCCCTTGCAGTCCCATGATTCAGGAAGAAAAGAAGGAAGGAAGGAAGGAAGGAAGGAAGGAAGGAAGGAAGGAAGGAAGGAAGGAAGGAAGGAAGGAAGGAAGGAAGGAAGGAAAAGCAACCTGGAACTATGGAGGAATTTCCCGACAGTGAGAACAATTAGCCAGTGGAACTGCTTGCCACCAGAAGTGGTGGCTGCTCCATCACTGGAGGTTTTTAAGCAGGTGGCTGCTCCATCACTGGACAGCCACTTGTTTGGAATAATGTAGGGTCTCTTGGTTGAGGAGGGGGCTCGACTAGATGACCTACAAGGTCCCTTCCAACTCTGTCGTTCTCTTATTCTGATAGACTCTACTACAGGGAGTCGCCCTGGTATGAATTGAAATTTGCCCTTTTCCAAACCTTGCCTTGGAGCCGGTCAGTTAGAAAAAGGCTTACAGGTAGTCCTCAAACTTACGACCAGGATAGGCAGCCCAGAGATAGCCAGTCCTCAAAATACGAACACAGCCAGGACCACAATTTCCATTGCTAAGTCAAAGCAGTGGTTAAGGGAGTTACGCTCTGTTTTTCGATCTTTTGGCCAACTGTTGCGAAGTGAATCACCTGCAGTTGTTAAGTTATTCACACGGTCGTTAAGTGAAACTGGCTTCCCCATTGACTTTGCTTGTCTGAAGGTTGCAAAAGGTGCGACCCTCATAAAGAGGAGCCAGCTGCCCACATCCAAATTTTGATCACGTAACCAGGGCGAGGCTGCAACGATCAAAAATTGTTTACAGATTATCAGAGTTGGAAGGGACCTTGGAGGTCATCTAGTCCAACCCCTCGCCCAAGTGGGAGACCCTACACCATTTCTGACAGAGGGCAGTCCAATCTCTTCTTGAAAGCCTCCAGGGATGAAGCTCCCACAACTTCTGAAGGCAACTTCTATTCCAGGGGTTGATTGTTCTCCCTGTCAGAAAGTTTCTCCTTATTTTCAGGTTGAATCTCTCCTTGTTCAGTTTCCATCCATTATTCCTTGTCTGGCCTTCAGGTGCTTTAGAAAATAGCTTGACCCCTTCCTTGTCTCTGTGGCAGCCCCTCAAATATTGGAAGATGCTCTCCTGTCTCCCCTGGTCCTTCTCTTCCCTAGACAAGCCGGGCCCAGTTCCTGCAACCGTCCATCGTATGTTTTAGCCTCCAGTCCCCTCATCCTCCTGGTTGCTCTTCTCTGTACTTTTTTTAGAGTCTCAACATCTTTTTTATAGTGTGGTGACCAAAACTGGATGCAGTACTCTAGGTGTGGCCTTACTAAGGCTTTATAGAGTGGTATTAGTACCTCCCTTGATCTCGATTTTATCCCTCTGTTTATGCCACTTAGGATTGCATTAGCTTTTTTGGCTGCTGCTGCACATTGCTGGCTCATATTTAGCTGGTTGTCCACTAAGACTCCAAGATCCCTCTCATAGTTTCTGCTGTTGAGCCTGGTTGCATCCAGTCTATATGTGTACTTTTGGGTTTTTCTTGCCTAACTGTAGGATTTGACTTTACATTGAATTTCATTTTGTTAGGTGTGAAAAACGGTCCTGCATCACTTCAAATGATCACTAAAGGTTATACTAAACTGTTGTAAGGTGAGGACTGCGTGTATAGGTTGGCAATTTATTTGAAAATGCCGCTTAAGTGGTGCATTTTTAAAATGTTGAACGCCCCCCTGCCCAACAAGTTTCGTTCAAACCTGCTTTCGCTTTTCTACAGACCGGAATTGTTCTGTCGCGTCCGCAAAAAAGATCAAAAATCAAATCATGTGCTCAGAGCAACCAGCTTTCTAATCTTTCCCTCCAGCTCCGTGTTAAATAAGTCCTGTTTTTTTTTTATTTTGTCATCCAGTAAATTGCCTGAATCATGGGAGTCGTTGCTTCGAAAGCCGACAGCATTTCTGCCCGTTATGTCACCTCACCTGTCAAACCTGGTGATTGCTGCCGAGGAAATGTCACTCTTCATCCATCGTCAGTGGGACAAGATGCAGCCGGCCTACCTTCTTTCTCTCTTCTGTGGATGATTGACAGCTGGTTCTCAACTTACGCCTGCAACGGAGCCCAACATTTCAGTGGCTAAGGGAAACATTTTGTTAAGGGAGCTTGGCCCTATTTTAACGACCTTTCCTGCTGTGGTTGTTAAGCAAATGGCATCCATCGTTAAGTGGGTCTCATGGTTGTTAAGTGAATCCAGCTTCCTCTTGATTTTGCTTGTTGGAACATTGCAGTGGGTCTCATGGTTGTTAAGTGAATCCAGCTTCCCCTCTTGATTTTGCTTGTTGGAACATTGCAAAAGGGGATCGCAAGACTCCTGGGATGCTGTGACCGTCATAAATATGAACCAGTTGTCGGGTCTGAATTTTTTAAAACAAAAACATTTTGTTGGGTTATGAGCATGATGGTGAACCACTGGCATTGAGTGCCAGAGGTGGCATGCAGAGCCCTCTCAGTAGGCATGTGTGCCATTGCCAGCTGCTCTTCTGGTTTCTAGCCTGCATGGGCACCAAAGCACCGGAAAATGGCCCCAAAATCAGCTAAAAAAACCAGGCCTTTTCCAAGCCATTGTTCAGGCCCATAAACTGGCCTGAAACAGTCAGTAAAATGGCCTGAGAAATGCCCCCAAAATGGCCAAAAATGGCCTGAAAATGGCCAAAAATGGCCTGAAAAAACAGCCTAAAACAGCCTGAAAATGGCCCTAAAAGGCCTGAAAAGGCCTGACTGAAATGGCCTGAAAAAGGCCTGAGAAATGGCCTGAAATGGCCTGAAAAACAGCCTAAAAACAGCCCAAAATGGCCTGAACAATGGCCTGAGAAATGGCCTGAAATGGCCTGAAAAAGGCCTAAAAACAGCCTGAAAATGGCCCTGGCCTGAAAAGGCCTGACTGAAATGGCCTGAAAAAGGCCTGAGAAATGGCCTGGAAATGGCCTGAAAAAACAGCCTAAAAACAGCCCAAAAATGGCCTGAACAATGGCCTGAGAAATGGCCTGGAAATGGCCTGAAAAAAACAGCCTAAAAACAGCCTGAAAATGGCCCTAAAAGGCCTGAAAAAGGCCTGACTGAAATGGCCTGAAAATGGCCTGAGAAATGGCCTGGAATGGCCTGAAAAACAGCCTAAAACAGCCTGAAAATGGCCCTAAAAGGCCTGAAAAGGCCTGACTGAAATGGCCTGAAAAGGGCCTGAGAAATGGCCTGGAAATGGCCTGAAAAAACAGCCTAAAAACAGCCTGAAAATGGCCCTAAAAGGCCTGAAAAAGGCCTGACTGAAATGGCCTGAAAAATGGCCTGGAAATGGCCAAAAACGGTCCCAAAAACGTCCAAAAAAGAGGCATGCACACACCAGTCAGCTGGTCTTCAGTTTTCCGGCACTCCAGCATGCGCACATGCATGCGCATGTGTGCATGTTCTGGTTTGGGCACTCGGTGCCGAAAAGGTTCGCCATCACTGGGTTATGAAATAAAATAGAAAATACAAAAGGAAATAGGAAGACGGAGAAGGGGAAAAGGGGAAAGAGAAGTAAGGAAAGGATGGGAAAATGAAAAAACTTCCAACTCCTTCTATTGCAGTAAAATAAAGCATTAACATCAAACCAAAACTTTTCATTTTTATCCCATAGTAATATGAACTAGCCATTTCTATCAACGGCTACAGTGGTGGGATTCAGCCGGTTCACACCGGTTTGATACAACCGGTTGTTAACTTTCTGAGCAGTTCAGCGGACAGACCGGCTGTTGGAAGACATGCATATCAATCTAAATCCAGAGGTCTCCAAACTTGGCAACTTTAAGCCTGGCAGACTTCCAACTCCCAGAATTCCCTAGCCAGCCGTGTCTGTTTCTTTTTCTCTTAACCTCCTAAAGTGGAGAGAGATTGCAGAGGAAGGGATTACAAGAGAGTCCTGAGAGTTGAAGTCCACAACTCTTAAAGTTGCCAAATTTGGGGACCCCTGGTCTAATCAGTAAATCCCAAAATCATAGTTCCATTTGTTTTTTTCCGCCTCAAGCACAAAGTCCACAAGCGGTCTCCATGTGGCAACAAAAGGACTTATATTTTTGATGGACTGTTTTGATTAAAGAAAAAGAATATAAGAGCCTTGATTTTGATCTTGGGACCATGGGGTCGTGAGTGTGAAAAGTCACCTTTGTTTCAGTGTCATTGTCACTTTGAATGGTCACTAAGGGAGGACCAACTGTAATCGTAAGCCATAAATACCCGTGCCATCCAAACGTCAGATCGGGATCTTCTAACTCTAAAAAGTGTTTTGTTTCTCAGCAGTCCCTATTCTTTCATCCAAACAAAAAAAAATGAGCTGCAAGTGACCAGTTCAAACCCACTAAATTCAATCCTTCTTTTTTTTCCTTCAGATCTTTTATCGCTTGGCATTTAACTCGTACTTTCCCGTTAAAAAAAAAAAAAAAAAACAGATTATAAAATTCAAATTATATGCCTTTTTTTTTTTTTTTTGACCATTGCTTGAATAAATGTGTCAGTATTTATCAGAACTGGTATTGTCAGCTGATTAAGGCATGCCAGTATGATGATGTTGTCACTGCTGTTATTTAACTGCTTCCCATTGTTAGAAACCTTGGAGCAGTTGACACTGCGTTAATAATTTAAAACCAAAACACATTCCCTAGATTACGCACAACCATCAAATCCACAATCACGTTCCTAAACAGTAGAAAAATAATAGATTTTTCTACTTTTTTTAAAAAGAGGAGACAAGGAAGGGATCCAGTGAGGCCAAACAAAATACAGACAGCCCTCTGTTTATATGAATATAATCTCTGTGAAATGTTTGGCACCATTACTGTGATACAAATAGTCCTTGAATTACAACTGTTCATTTAGTGACCTAAGTCAGTGGTCAGCAACCAGTGGGGCGGGGACCACTGGTGGTCCATGAGAAAATTTTTGGTGGTCTGCAGAGAAATGTCCCCCCCCCCCCAAAGCAATTAATCCAGGCTGCATGGGAACACAAGGCTGTGCCTCCCACATGGCCCATGGGAACCCAAGGCTTGCATCGCTTGCATTGCGCAAAACACGAGGTAGTGAGGGGAGGGGGGAAAGGGCAGAGGGGGGGAACTTGCCCCACTCTCCCCACACACCTGGCTGGCTGCATGCAAGGAAAGCAGCCAAAGTCTTTCTTTCTCTCCCCCAAACTCCGCCAGAAATGAGTCTTTGGGATCCTGCAAGGCCTCCTGCTCCAAGAGGCTGTGCCGGCAAAGACTCATTTCTGGCGGAGTTTGGGGGAGAGAAAGAAAGACTTCTGCGGCTCCTGCTGTTTTCCTTGCATGAAGCCAAAAGTCTCTCTCTCTCTCTCTCTCTCTCTCCCCCTGAGAACAGAACTGGAGATGGTATCCTGTGATCCCAAATAAAGAACGATCGATCAGGAGGAAAACGGGGTGGGGCATTTTCCTGCAGACTTTTGGGGGGATTTTCCCAGGGTCTCTGGTCTGTGGGATTAAAAAATTATATCTTTGGTGGTCCCTGAGGTCCAAAAGGTTGGCGACCCCTGATAAGTTACAATGGCACCAGTACTGCATTTCAATTATTATTATTTTTTACCACCGGTTCGGTGGGCATGGCTTGGTGGGCATGCTTTGCATGCGTGCACACACTTTAAAGCGATGAAGGTTGGAAACCCGCCATAGAAGGGACACAACACATGCACTTAAGTGTTCGTTTCTCCCCGAGGCGGGTTCAGTATCACCCCATCTTTGAACCCAAACACCTTTTCCAGATCAAACACCCACACTGAACTTTTAAACCCCGAGAAATCGGCCGAGGACACTCACCTAAAACTTTCCTAAACAGACTCCTAAAACTTTTCACGTGGCTTCCGTTCCGCAGCCTGCTGAGATGGCTTGGCAAAACAGAAGATGTTCTGTAAGAACAGCCCAGGGCAAAGTTTGTACTTTTGTCTGGATTCAAACTTTGTTTGCTCAGGTAGAGAACCCATCTCTACGCTTCCAGGTGTGAAAGGGGTTTGTTTGTTTGTTTTTTAGTTGGCCATGGCTGGGCCAGGTAAGGCTCCTGCTTTTCGGTGCCTGCTCATAAAAATCTGACCTCAGCGGCAGGTCAAGGGGTGTAGCTGAATTGCTGGAAGAACAGGATGTTTTCTGGAAAGTGCCAGATCATGTCTCCTCCTTGAGACTGAGACTAGAATCTTAGAATTACAGAATCTTAAAATCGCAGAATTTTAGAAACACAGAATCTTAGAATCACAGAATCTTAGAATCACAGAATTTTAGAATCACAGAATCTTAGAATCACAGAATTTTAGAATCACAGAATTTTAGAAACACAGAATCTTAGAATCACAAAATCTTGGAATCATAGAATAGAATAGAATAGAATAGAATAGAATAGAATAGAATAGAATAGAATAGAATAGAATAGAATAGAATAGAAAATAGAGAATAGAACAGAAATAGAATAGAGAATAGAATAGGGATAGAGTAGAGTAGAGTAGAGTAGAATAGAATAGAACAGAACAGAATAGAATTAGAAAGAATAGAAAATAGAGAATAGAATAGAAAATAGAGATAGAATATAATAATGGAATAGAATAGAATAGAATAGAATAGAATAGAATAGAATAGAATAGAATAGAATAGAATAGAATAGAATAGAATAGAATAGAATACTTTACTGGCCAAGTGTGATTGGACACACAAGGAATTTGTCTTTGGTGCAAATGCTCTCAGTGTACATAAAAGAAAAGATGCGTTCATCAAGAATCATCAGATCCAACACTTAATAATAGTCACAGGGTACAATAAGCAATCAAATCACACTAGGAAACAGTCCATATGAGTCGTAAGGATGCAAGCGACAAAGTTACAGTCATGCAGTCACAAGTGGGAGGGGAAGGGCGATAAGGAGTGATGAGAAGGTTAATAGTAATAGTAGTGCAGACTTTGTAAATAGTTGGACAGCGCTGAGGCAATTATTTGTTTCGCAGAGGGATGGCTTTCGGGGAAAAACTCCCCTTGTGTCTAGTTGTTCTGGTGTGCAGGGCTCTATGGCCTCGTTTTGAGGGAAGGAGTTGAAACAGTTTATGTCCGGGATGTGAGGGGTGTGGAGATATTTTCACAGCCCTCTTTTTGACTCGTGCAGGATACAGGTCCTCCATGGAAGGCAGGTGGGTAGCCATTGTTTTTTCTGCAGTCCCAATTCCTCTCTGGAGTCTGTGTCTGTCCTGTTGGGTTGCAGAACCGAACCAGACAGTTATAGAGGTGCAGATGACAGACTCAATCATTCCTCTGTAGAACTGGATCAGCAGCTTCTTGGGCAGTTTGAGCTTCTTGAGTTGGCGCAGAAAGAACATTCTTGGTTGTGCTTTTTTGATGATGTTTTTGATGTTAGGTGTCCATCGAATCATCAAATTTTAGAATCGAATCTTGGAAGCTTAGAACTTTAGAATGTTAGAATTATAGTATCACAGAACCTTGGAATCATTGAATCAGAGAATTTTAGTATCAGAGAATTTTTAGAATTGGAGAATCTTAGAATCTTAGATTCATAGAGTCTTAGAATAATAGAACTTTACAATTTTAAAATCATAGAATCTTATAACCTTAGAATAAGAGAATTTACAATCAGAGAATTTTAGACTCATAGAAACAGAACTTTAGAATCGTAGAAACAGAATCTTAGAATCATACAATCATAAAATAATAGAATTATAGCATCATATAGAATCATAAAGTCATAGAATCATACAAATCATAGAATTGAAGGGATTGAAAGGGTCCCTGGAGGTCTTTTAGTCCAACCCCCTGCTGAAGAATGGATACCTTAGTCCATCCCAGACAAAATGACTGTCCATTCTCTTCTTGAGAACCTCCAATGACGGATCACCCACAACTTCTTGTGGCAAGCAGTTCCGCTGATTAATTGTTCTCCACAGTCAGCAAAATTCCTCCTTAGTTCTAGGTGGCTTCTCTCTTTGGTTAGTTTCCAACCGTTGCTTCTTGTTCCTGCCTTCTGGGGCTTTGGAGAATAGCTCGACTCCCTCCCTCTTCTTTCTCAAATATGTCACGTCTCCTCTAGTCCTTCTTTTCACTAGACCAACCCAATTCCAGCAACTGTTCTTCATATGTTTGAGCCTCCAACCTTTTTAATCTTTGTTGCTCTTCTTTGTACTTTTCTTAGGGACTCAACATTGTTTTGGTATCCGAGAGGGTAAAGAATGAAGGAGCTTCAGAAGAGGTGGTGAGAACATGAAAATGCTCCTCAGACAACCTCCATGGATGTCCCAGAGAAGGAGGACAAATCCTGCTTTGTCTCAGATCCCAAAATATTAGATGATTGAAGAGTCAAGGAGGCCAAGTCTAGCTGAGCGTTAGAAGATGCTTCCTAAGAAAATGGGAAGCTGGACACTAGAAGCAGTGAAGATAAAACGGGGCACGTCCCAGAGAAGATCAATGTATTTCCCTGATTGGATTTGATGCCTTCAAGGTCGCTTCCAGGTGGACCAAGTTATTTGGCGTTCCCAGGAAGTGAAGTTCTAGAGATCTCCAAGTTTCTTCTCCACCTGTCTGGTTAGGAGTTTCCACTGTTGATCTCACAGGAGAGGGAAGCTATTATGGGTAAGTCTATTGCATTCCAGATGGTCTCTCCATCGGGTATCTCAGAAGGCGAGGTGGCCTTGCCGAGGGTCATCCTTGGTCCTCCACCCTACAGGAGCTTCACACTCAAGCCAGGAGCCAAGAAGAGGACAGAATCAAAATAATTACATGAATTAAACATCATGAAGATGATTAGACCCCATGCATGTATTGAGTTTCTTTGGTGACCTTCTCATTTGCAACTGGATAGTAGTCTTTTACGAGAGTTCTCAGCATGGTTGTGTTGTGGGCCCTCAAGGTCTTCTCCATGGGTTCCACCCCATGGATGGTCCAATCAAAAGCTGAATGGATTTTCCCTCAGGTGTGAAGTAGCCAATTCTCTCACAAGGACGGAAGTTGCAACTTGTTTATTCCAGGCAGCTGAAAGAGGTGTGCACTTTCAGAAGGACAACACAACTCTCACAAATCAAGAGCCTCCAATTGACAAAGTGGCATACTACACACTTTTGGTTAATCAAGGTATGGGATCATTAGCAAGACACAGGCAACAAGCAATAAAGTGTGCTCACACACCTCTCTCTCTCTCTCTCTCTCTCTCCCATCTTTCCTTCTGGTGTTCTCTCATTTTTTCTTTCTTTCTTTCTTTCTTTCTTTCTTTCTTTCTTTCTTTCTTTCTTTCTTTCTTTCTTTCTTTCTTTCTTTCTTTCTTTCTTTCTTTCTTTCTTTCTTTCTTTCTTTCTTTTTCCCTCTCCCTCTCTCTCTCTCTTTATTGCACTCACATCTTTATTTTCTCTCCCTCTCTTTCTCTCTTTCTCTCATTTCTGTCTCTCTCTTTTTTCTTTCTCACCCATCTTTCTTTCTGGTGTTTTCTCATCTTTCTGGTTTCTTTCTCTCTTCTTTCTTTTATTCTTTCTTTCTTTTCTTCCTTCCCCCTTTCACAGACCAAGATGCCTTCTTTGATTCAGCTTTTGTTCTTCAACATCCGGCTGTCATTGCAGCAAATATAAGTCTGGTGGTGAGGTTATCTTTTACCCTATGATTTTATATATGTATATATATATATATATAAACCTCACCTTTTTTTCCATTCTCTAATTGTTTTTTTCTAATCAACAAAACCACAAGTGATGAGTGCATTTTTTTTTCCTGTTTCGTACAAAGTCTACAAGGAATTTCCACTCAGCCATAAATCTAGATATTGTCTTTTCTCTAATCCAGGAAGTCAGTTTAGTCATGTCTGCAAATTCCATTATTTTATCAATCATTCCTTTATTGTGGTTAATAGCATCAAACCGTTACGCTTTTGAGCATATAGTAAACTTGCTGCCGTTGTTTTATATACATTTTAAAAAATGTAGTTTGTTTTTTTCCTCAAGCTGTCTGTTCATTCATTCCAAAAGAAAGTTTTCTAATTTTCATTGCATGGTGTTCTTTAAAATCTTCTTCATTGAGGCATTTCTTCGCACTCAAAATGTTATAGCTTTTTCATGTCCACCATATTTGATAAATTGTCCCTTCATGTTGTTCACCTTTCCAGAAAATATCGTTTGAAATATCTTTATGCGTTCTAAGACTCAACTGTGATTTTAACTAGGAAACTGTCAGCGTCCTTGAGAAAAACTAAGTCCAAAAACGTCAGAAAAAGTCCAAAATCAAGAGAAATTTCTGGAAGCTTGGCATTCAGACAAACCAGTCATCAACAGACACAATTGGCATTTTAATTGACATTTTTTAATGTCAATTAAAAAAAAGTCAGACGGAAATAAACAAACCAGAACACCTCCGTGCCAGCAAACATCACCCAGATAAGCTGCGATTAACATCAGACAAACAATCTGGCAGGAAAAAATACCCTAAATAAGGGACTGCCAAGAAGAAAACCACACTCCCACCAACACTGACAGGACAAGACACTAGTGTATAAACAGAGAACAAACACACCCACCCCTTCCAGCACTGACAATGTTACCTAGCTGGGTCATGAAAGGTCTGCAAGGAAACTATCAAGCTTGGAGAACATTAAGGATCCCATAGTTCTCCTCCTCTTCTTCTCTGCAAATCCCCCTTCCTTCTAGGACTGATGATGTTACCTAGCTGGATCATGAAACATCTGTAAGGAAGCCACCAAGTGCAGAGAGCACCAAGGACTCCACAATTCTTCTTCTTCTTCTTCTTCTTCTTCTTCTTCTTCTTCTTCTTCTTCTTCTTCTTCTTCTTCTTCTTCTTCTTCTTCTTCTTCTTCTTCTTCTTCTTCTTCTTCTTCTTCTTCTTCTTCTTCTTCTTCTTCTTGCTCTTCCTGCTCTTCCTCCTCCTCCTCTTCTTCTTCTTCCTCTTCCTCTTCCTCCTCCTCCTCCTCCTCCTCTTCTTCTTCTTCTTCTTCTTCTTCTTCTTCTTCTTCTTCTTCTTCTTCTTCTTCTTCTTCTTCTTCTTCTTCTTCTTCTTCTTCTTCTTCTTCTTCTTCTTCTTCTCCTTCTTCTTCTTCTTCTCTCCTCCTCCTCCTCCTCCTCCTCCTCCTCCTCCTCCTCCTCCTCCTCCCATTGCCATTTCTCCTCCTTTTCCTTTTCCATCATCACCATTTCTCCTACTCTAGCACCATTGTTTCTTCTTCTCCTTCTTTTCTTTTCCTCCTCCTCTTCCTTTCGCCTTCCACCTCCTCCTGTTCTTGCTTTTGCTCTCCTCCTCCTCCTCCTCCTCCTCCTCCTCCTCCTCCTCCTCCTCCTCCTCCTCCTCCTCCTTCTGTCTTTTGCCTTCCTCCTCTTCCTCCTCCTCCCTCCCTCCCTCTCTCCATCATCAGTCAATTACTTTGGAAGGGAAGCAGAAATGGACTGGCTAAATACAGGGATGGAAGACCACTCAGAGAGTACCAGGGCCCATAAGCTCGATCGGGAGACCAGAGCCAATTCTGACAGGCAGGGAAACGGTTTCTCTACCGTTGCCAGCGAAATCTGCAGGAACACGTCCATCCAGTCTCCAAATGCGTCGCTTCTTCCCAGAAAGCGTTGGAAGATTCCCGAATGCAAATCAAACCTGAATCCTGCAACTTTGTGCCTGGCTAGATTTACATGTCAGCAAGTTCTCCCCAAATTCCATGCAAATACAGACCTGGCACCCAATTCTCCACCCACCTGATTTTTTTATTTTTTTTTGCATATGGGCTGGAGGTGTGTAATTTCCTTCCTAAAATGATAGGTAACCAGCCCATCAAAGTGACTTCTAGAGATCCTAATCCATTCTTGACATCGATATCCAGAATGTGGCACAAGCTTCTGTGTACACAACCTCACAAATACCTCCAATGCTGGTTTGATCAGATTGACAGATAAATCCATTTCCAGATCAGGGACATATTTTTATGTAACCTAGTATTTTTTTATTAAATAGAGATGGGCAAGTTGATATATTGTGTACATATTGTGTATGTTGTGGCTCGCTTGCAGCCGGTGCAGATGGCAGCGTAATCGGACAGGAGGGAAGAACAAGGACCAGTCTGGGAGACTGGGGAGGACTTGGACGAGGGTCCTGCGTCCGATGGAGAGATGGGGCCTGGACCATCTGGGAGTTGTGTGCTAACTCTGGAGCCTCTGGAGTCTGGCAGCAGCGAGGCAGAGGAACCAGGGGAGTCTGTTCCCAGTGAGCGTATGCACAGAGCTGCTAGAAGGCGAGAGGAGCTGAGATAAAAGGAGCAACTCAGGAGTAAGGCTGGGAGGTGATTGCCCCTCCCGTAAGGGATAAAAGTCAGACCTCAATGATGAACTTTTTGCAGGAAGCAAAGTCATTCAATAAATTCCAAGTCCTCCTTGAAGTTCTGTGAACTCTGTTTGGTTTTTTTTCTGGTACTTCGGTTGGTTTCTGTTATAATTAATTTGGATACTTCTGTTTTTTGGCAGCATTCCCCAGCACTGAAAGGTGTGTGCTTATCTTGGGGAACTATTTAAGATTAGTTCTGGCTGGGAATGAAAGCCATTCCCCCCGTTGCAATAAAATAGGTTTTGCTTTTGAAACAAGTATGCGTTTCATTACGTTTGATGAAGCCTGGGTCAGAACAGCGTACAGGTGTGGAATTCAGCTGGTTTGGGCCGGTTTGGGCGAACTGGTTGTTTCATTTACATCTGGTTTGCCGAACAGGTAGTTGAACCGACCGGCTGGCCATGCCCACCCTGCCATGCCCTCCCAGGGAGTCTCCATGCAGTCTGTTTTGGATGCAGGTAAGTGCAGGGAGGCTCTGGGGAAGGCGAAAAACAACCCCCCCCCAGAAGTACCGGAAGTCTGGAAATGGGCCTGCATCTAGGTTCTGGAGGCCCTCCAGAACCTGGGAGAGCCATTTTCACCCTCCCAGAGGCCCGAGGGAAACCTCTGGAGCCCAGGGAGGGCAAAAAAGTTCCAGTAGGCCATGCCCACCCTGGCTACTGATATGTATTTTCTCTCTCTCATTCTCTCTCTCTCTCTGTCTCTTTCTTTCTGTGTCTTTCTGTCTCTCTCTCTCTCTCTTGAGAGATATATGTATATGTATATGTGTTCTGTCTCACCTGTGGCCACGAGGTGAGAGTCCAAATGTCCAAAGGAAAAAACACGAACAGACAATATCAGGAACAACAGAGTTAACTTTCCTTTGGCTGAATTCGTCATTGGCAGTTTTCCCAGAAGCTGTCTGCAAATTCTGATAACGAGTAGAACTATAAATCAGAGACGGACGGCAAACAGAATTACTTTGTCCAAACTGCAGACGCAAATTAACAAGTTTGACCCGAACGGGGATTCAAAGCTAACACGCCTCCTTATATTCCCTGAGGGGCGTGTCAGTCTCTTTCCTCAGTCCCTGATTCGACGTCTCCTTCCAGTTTGTGCTTGACGTTTCTGCTTACGTCTGTTCCTTGCATCAAACCAACATTCTTCGGTTTGATCTTCATCCAAGGACTCCGGCATGTTCTCCTGCTTATCTGCCGACACCTGAGGCATAACTAATGAGGAAGGTCCTGGAGAGGATGAGGATTCCGAAACTTCCAGCAAAGCAGGTTCAACCCCCAATGCCAAGTCCTCCTCTTCCTCCTGACTCCCATTTATGTCACTCAACAAGGCAGGCTCAAACCTTAATGCCAGATCTTCCTCATCACTCGAGCCTATGTCTTCTGACAGAGCAGGTTCAAACCTCTGAGTCACAATATATATGTATATGTATATGTATATGTATATGTATATGTATATGTATATGTATATGTATATGTATATGTATATGTATATGTATATGTATATGTATATGTATATGTATATGTATGGTATTCAGCTTTGTTCGGGTATTTTCCCACATCATTATAGTTGTGCTTTTGAAGTTGTAGCAACGTTTCGGCAGAATCTCATCTGCCATCATCAGGCTTCTGAGTATGTATAACTGTTATATATGTATACATATAAACTTGCCCATCTATATGTTAAATAAAGGTGGGCAAGTTTATATACCACAGTCCTCAACTTACCACAATTCATTTAATGACCGTCCAAAGTTACAACAGCAACAGAAAAAGTGACTTACGATGCAGGGGTGGGATTCAAAATTTTTAACAACCAGTTCTGTGGGCGTGGCTTAGGTGGTGGGCATGGCTTGATGGTCATGTGACTGGCTGGACGTGGCCAACTCAACATCACTCACATCGAGGCGTGCATCTCCTTGCCTGGCCTCTCATGACTGTAGGGATGCTGCAACAGTCGTAAGTGTGAAAAATGGTCATAAGTCACTTTTTTCAGTGCCATTGTAACTTTGAATGGTCACTCCACACAAGCAAAGTACCAGCAAAGGAGGAAAAAACAACTCCAGAGACATTCCTGAGACAGGAAGTCTAGTCCTGCCAAGAATATAATAAGGGTTAACGGAGAGGCTGTTTCTGTAAGCAACCCCAGAATGTTTCCTTCTTGCCTTCCTTACAGGATTAGCCCAGTAATTTCTTCTAACAACCGGTTCTCCAAACTGCTCAGAATGTGAACAACCGGTTCTAGTGAATAGGTGCGAACTGGTAGAATCCCACCCCTGCTTACCATTTTTTACCCTTATGCCTGGGGCAGCATTCCCATGGTCATGTGATTTACATTTGGATGATTGACAACACATTCACAGTTATGATGGTCGTAGTGTTCCCAGGATCACACGATCCCCTTTTGCGACCTTCTGACAGGTGAAGTCAAGGTGGGAAGCCGGATCCACTTAACGACCGTGTGACTAATTGAAGAACTGCATGGATTCACTAAAGCAATGTGGTAAGAAAATGTCATTTTTTTTGCATCCGACAATGAAGAATGAAGGAGCTTCAGAAGAGGTGGGGAGAACCTGAAAACGCTCCTCAGACACCCCCATGGATGTCCCAGAGAAGGAGGCCAAATCCTGCTCTGCCTCAGATCCCAGAATATTGGATTATTGAAGAGTCAAGGAGGCTCATTAGAAGATGCTTCCTCAGGAAAAAAAAATTACAATATGGATAGAAGAAATAACAAAACAGAAAGTAAAATTCAAACTGGGATTTTTTTTATTCGGCACGCTAGAACCAAATACGAAGAAGAAGCACCAATACTTGATTTTGCATATTATAACAGCAGCTAGAATAAGTTTTGCTCAAAACTGGAAATTGGCTACGACCCTTTCAGAAAACATGATAATCAATAAGATCCATGAATGGGCCGAAATGGATAGATTAACTAAATTGCTAAAAGATAATCAAGACAGTGAATATTACAACACGTGGGTTATTTGGTACGACTGGCTAAAGAAAAGGTGATATCTGAGGACCTGGTAACATTTTGGAAAAATAAGGGTGATGTGTAAATAAATGAAAATAAACTATGTGTATGCATATATAGAGTTTAAAAGGATGAAGGAGTTATTATGACAATAACACGCTATCAGAAGGAAAGTACAAGTGTATCTATTGCTCAAACAATGCTGTAAAATGTATATATATATGTTTTTAATTTTACAAACGTTGAGTAAATATATTAATTAATAAGAAAAAGAAAAGAACAATGGGCAGCTGGACACAAAATGGGCAGCTGGACACATGAAGCAGTGAAGATAAAATGGGGCAGGTCCCAGAGAAGATCAATGTATTTCCACTTGGATTTTTCCCTGATTGGATTTGATGCCTTCAAGGTCGCTTCCAGGTGGACCAAGTTATTTGGCGTTCCCAGGAAGTGAAGTTCTAGAGATCTCCAAGTTTCTTCTCCACCTGTCTGGTTAGGACTTTCCACTGTTGATCTCACAGGAGAGGGAAGCTATTATGGGTAAGTCTATTGCATTCCAGATGGTCTCTCCATCGGGTATCTCAGAAGGCGAGGTGGCCTTGCCAAGGGTCATCCTTGGTCCTCCACCCTACAGGAGCTTCACACTCAAGCCAGGAGCCAAGAAGAGGACAGAATCAAAATAATTACGTGAATTAAACATCATGAAGATGATTAGACCTCATGCATGACCTTTGTGACTTCTCCTTTGCAACTGGATAGTAGTCTTTTACGAGAGTTCTCAGCATGGTTGTGTTGTGGGCCCTCAAGGTCTTCTCCATGGGTTCCACCCCATGGATGGCCCAGCCAAAAGCTGAATGGATTTCCCTCCAGGTGCGAAGTAGCCAATTCTCCCACAAGGAGGGAAGTTGCAACCTGTTTATTCCAGGCAGCACAAAGAGGTATGCCCTCTCAGAAAGACAACACAACTCTCACAATTTCGTCTCCGCCTTTCTGGTTAGGAAGGTGAGTTTCCACTGTTGATCTCACAGGGCAGGGAAGCTATTATGGGCAAGTCTATTGCATTCCAGATGGTCTCTCCATCGGGTATCTCAGAAGGCGAGGTGGCCTTGCCGAGGGTCATCTTTGATCCTCCACCCTACAGGAGCTTCACACCCAAGCCAGGAGCCAAGAAGAGGACAGAATCAAAATAATCATGTGAATTAAACATCATGAAGATGATTGATTAGACCTCATGCATGTAATGAGTTTCTTTGGTGACCTTTTAATTTACAGCTGGATTGTCAGCGGATGGAGAGTTTGAGACTTGAGGGTGTAATTGAGCCCTCCATGAATAATCAGGGTTTCTTGCACTCTGAATCAGTGGTTTCAAGAATGTTCTTCCCAAAATTTCCCCAAATGATCAACGGGGGGTATTAATACCAGTCTATAAAGCCTTAGTAAGGCCACACCGAGAGTTCTGCATCCAGTTTTGGTCCCCACACTATAAAAAAGAGGTTGTGACTCTAGAAAAAGTGCAGAGAAGAGCAACCAGGATGAATTAGGGGACTGGAGGCTAAAACATACGATGGACAGTTGCAAGAAATGGGCCTGGCTAGTCTA
This sequence comes from Notechis scutatus, assembly GCF_049901735.1. Taxonomy (NCBI): domain Eukaryota; kingdom Metazoa; phylum Chordata; class Lepidosauria; order Squamata; family Elapidae; genus Notechis; species Notechis scutatus. The sequence continues at coordinate 166,940,993 of NC_142012.1, read as the reverse complement.
GGGAAGAGAAGGACCAGGGGAGACAGGATAGCAATGTCCCAATATTTGAGGGGCTGCCCCAGAGAGGAGGGGGGGGTTCAAGCTATTCTCCAAAGCATTTGAAGGCCAGACAAGGAATAAATGGATGGAAACTGAACAAGGAGAAATTCAACCTCGAATTAAGGAGACATGTCCTGACAGTGAGAACAATTAACCAGTGGAACAGTTTGCCACCAGAAGTTGTGGGAGCTTCATCCCTGGAGGCTTTCAAGAAGAGACTGGACTCCCATCTGTCAGAAATGCTGAAGGGTCTGCTTGGCCACACTAGATGACCTCTAAAGTCCCTTCCGACTCTGTTATTCTGTAATCTGTCACTCTGAGGGAGTGAGGCAAGGACCTTCGCCCCCGTTTTCTCCATCTTGCAAGCTTTTTTGGGAAGAGCGGCAGGCAGGGCCTGCAACCTTGCCGCCCCTCTCTACGTCCCAAAACTCCATCCGGGGCTTGCCGTTGAGTGCGCGCCATGCCATTTAGCGCCGCCGTTCCCCGCACGATTTCTCAAGGATAAATAACGCGAAGAGCCAGCCAGGTGGCGGTTCCAAATCTGTTCTGCTGGTGTTTTTACCCCAAGCTGCAGCTCAAAATACCTCCGAGGTATTTTGCACCTGTTTTCCCTCTTCCACGCAAGCTGTTCCTCTGTGCTTCCAAGCGCGATTTACTCATCGCTGAATTAATGACGTTCGGGGGAAGGATTAGCTCAAAAAGCCTCTGAAACATTCATGAAGGGAGCTGAAAAATTGTTCTGTCTTCGAGTTGGCCGAGACAGCGAGGAACGTTTAAAGCAACAACAACCAAAAATAAAATAAAATAAAGGCACTTTCTTGCCAAGTAATTATGAGTTTCCACTCCGTATTTCTGGGTATGCAACTCGACGGGCTGAAGGAAGAAATAGCCAGATTAAAATAGGCCACGTTGTTATACAGATAGTCCTTGATTTAACGTCCACAATGGAGGCCAAAATTTGCACAGCAAAACAAGCTGGGAGGTGAAGTGAGTTTTGACCCATATTTTCCTCGTCGCAGTCGTTAAGTGGATCGCTATATTCATCAAGTGAGTCATGCTGTCATTATGTGAATCTGGCTTCCCTGGGACTCGGGGACTTGGCTTACTGGAAGCCGGCTGGCAAGGTTACCATTGGAGAAATCACATGTACCCCAGGATGCCTCAATTGTTGGAAATACAAGCACCTAAATTTTGAACACGGGAGTGGAATGATGTGACGGTCGTAAGGATGAGGACCGGTTGTAAATCCCCCCCTTTTTTTTCAGGGCTGATGTAACAAACAATGGATAATCAAGGATTACCTAGGCCTTATGATAATGGGGTTACGTTGCAGCTCCCTAGATTTTATTTAAATAGAAGATCTGTAGAGGAATCGAAAAGTTTCTCTTCTAATGGAATCCTTTCTCTGTATGGATTAGAATAAATAAATAGCCCTTAGATTTATATACCGCTTCATGTGATACGTTATACTACTTCATAGTGCTTTCCCAGCCCTACTCTAAACAGTTTAGAGAGTCAGCCTCTTGCCCCCAACAATCTGGGTCCCCGTTTTACCGGCTTCGGAAGGACGGAAGGCTGAGTCAACCTTGAGCTGGGATGGATGGATGGATGGATAGGGAAGGGAAGGGAGGGAAGGGAAGGAGGGAGGGAGGGAAGGAAGGAAGGAAGGAAAGTAGGGTAAAGGAAAAAGAGGGAGAAAAGGAAGGAGGGAGGGCAGAGGAAGAAATAGGGAGGGAGGGAGGGAGGGAGGGAGGGAGGGAAGGAAGGAAGGAAGGAAGGAAGGAAGGAAGGAAGGAAGGAAGGAAGGAAGGAAGGAAGGAAGGAAGGAAGGAAGGAAGGAAGGAAGGGCAATAACCCTTAGACTTATATACCACTTTATAGTGCTTTGCAGCCCTCTCTAAGCCGTTTTACAGAGTCAGCCTCTTGCCCCCAACAATCTGGGTCCTCGTTTTACCCACCTCGGAAGGAGGGAAGGCTGAGTCAACCTTGAGCTAGTATGGATGGAAGGATAGGGAAGGGAAGGGAGGAAGGAAGGGGAGGAGGGAAGGAAGGAAGGAAGGAAGGAAGGAAGGAAGGAAGGATGGAGGGAAGGAAAGAAGGACGGAAGGAAAAGGATGGAGGGAAGGAAGGAAGGAAGGAAGGAAGGAAGGAAAAGGATGGAGGGAAGGAAGGAAGGAAGGAAGGAAGGAAGGAAGGAAAAGGATGGAGGGAAGGAAGGAAGGAAGGAAGGAAGGGGAGGAGGGAAGGAAGTAAGGAAGGAAGGAAGGAAGGAAGGAAAGGAAGGAAGGAAGGAAGAGCAATATACTTACATACCACTTCACAGTGCTTTATGGCCCTCTCTAAGTGGTTTACAGAGTCAGCCTCCTGCCCCCAACAATCTGTGTCCTCATTTACTGACCTTGGAAGGATGGAAGGCTGAGTCAACCTTGAGCTGGGATGGATGGATGGATGGATGGATGGATGGAAAGGGAAGAGAAGGAAGGGAAGGGAAGGAGGGAAGAAAGGAAGGAAGGAAGGTAGAAAAAGGAGAGAAGGAAGGAAGGAAGGAGGAAGAGCAATACCCCTTAGACTTATATACCACTTCATTGTGCTTTACAGCCCTGTCAAAGTGGTTATTGTCCCCAACAATCTGGACCCTCATTTTACCCACTTTGGAAGGATGGAAGGCTGAGTCAACTTTGAGCTAGTATGGATGGATGGATAGGGAAGGGGAGGGGAGGGAGGGAGGGAGGGGAGGGAAGGAAGGAAGGAAGGAGGGAAGGAAGGAAAGGAGGAAGAAAGGAAGGAGGGAAGGAAGGAGCAATAACACTAGCACTTAGACTTATATACCGCTTCACAGTGCTTTACAGCCTGCTCTATGTGGTTTACAGAGTCAACCTCTTGCCCCCAACAACCTTGGTCCTTGAAATGGTCGTAAGTCGAAGTCCACCTGTGTATTTCATAGGACCTCGGCGTGTAGAACGCCCAAATGTTATGATCGGATATCGGAAAAAAATGCAGAAGTTACGAAAGAAACGTTCACTTGGGTGAATTCAGGCGGGCTGCAAAGCCTCTAAGCAAACATCTTACTTTCTCCCAGAGGAATCCCATACGCTCGCTCTCTCTCCCTCTCTCTAAAAAAAAAAAATACATTTGAAACCCATCGATTTCTCCAGGACTGACCCCGTTCTGCATTAGAAAGGCTTAAAGTAAAATTGAAACAGCCACCCGAAAGATAAAAAAAATAAAAGGGGCCAATGGCTTGAAATTTAATGCATCTCGTTAAATTATTAAATACGAATAAGGGTTTGGTTTTGCTTGGCCTCTGAGAATGCGGAGAAATCCATTTTGAGCTGCCGGCCAGAATTTTAAAAATCGGAATATTTGAGAGGAAGAACCGGGGGTGCAAGTAGTTCTTGACTTACAACTGTTCATTTAACGACCGTTCGAAGTTACAATGGCCCTAAAAAAATTGGGATTTTGGGACAATTTTCCACACTGTCCACCATTGCAGCATCCCCAGGGTTCTGCGGTCAAAATTCAGAGGCTTGGCTACCGACTCGGTTTCGTCTTTTGATCGTCTTTTGTGAACTTCTGACAAGCAAAGGCAACGGGGAAGCCAGAAGGCAGGAGAAAGAAGCAACGGATGGAATATAATACAGGAGAGAAGCAACCTGGAAATTTCCTGACGGTGAGGAAAATTAACCTGCGGAACAGCTTGCCACCAGAAGTTGTGGCTGCTCCCGTCACTGGAGGTCTTCAAGAAGAGCCTGGACAGCCATTTGACTGAAATGTTATAGGGTTTCCTGCCTGACCAGTGGGTTGGACTAGAAGACCTCCAAGGTCCCTTCCAACTATGTCATTGTGTTAATCTGATAGACTCTACTACAGGGAGTTGCATTGTTATAATTATTCTACTCTATTCTATTCATTATTCTATTCATTTTCTATATTCTATTCTATTCATTATGCTATTCATTTTTCTATTCTATTCATTTTTCTTTTCTATTCATTTTCTACATTCTGTTCTATTCATTTTTCCATTCCATTCTATTCCTATTCCTATTCCTATTCCTATTCCTATTCCTAATTCTATTCTATTCTATTCTATTCTATTCTATTCTATTCTATTCTATTCTATTCTAATTCTATTCTATTCTATTCTATTCTATTCTATTCTATTCTGTTCATTATTCTACTCTATTCATTTTCTACATTCCATTCTATTCATTTTTCCATTCCATTCCATTCCATTCCATTCTATTCCTAATTCTATTCTATTCTATTCTATTCTATTCTATTCTATTCATTATTCTACTCTATTCATTTTCTATGTTCCATTCTATTCATTTTTCCATTCCATTCTATTCCTATTCCTAATTCTATTCTATTCTATTCTATTCATTATTCCACTCTATTCATTTTCTACATTCCATTATATTCATTTTTCCATTCCATTCTATTCCTATTCTATTCGATTCTATTCTATTATTCTATTCTATTCTATTCATTATTCTATTCTATTCTATTCTATTCTATTCTATTCTATTCTATTCTATTCTATTCTACTATTCCATTGCATTCATAAATTCTATTCTATTCATTTGCTACATTCCATTCTATTCCTATTCTAGTCATTTTCTATATTCTATTCTGTTCATTATTCTCTTCTCTTCTGTTCTGTTCTCTTAACAACCTGGTATCTAATTTAACAACTGCAGTGATTCACTTAACCATGGCAAAAAGTCATAAAATGGAGCAAAATTCACTTAATTCACTTCTGTTTAGCAACAGAAATGTTGGGCTCAATTGTTGTCGTAAGTCGAGGACTCCTCCTTGTAATCGACTTGCAAATGAAAATCTTTCTGTCAGAGCATGGTGGTTTCCCCCCTGAATCCATCCAGGCATGGATTGACTTGCATATGATGTCACTGGTTGCAAAAGGCCATAGTCCTTGCCAATGATGCAAAATGAATACGAAATCCATGCAAATTTAATCGCTTCACGTGAAGTCTTTTACATGGAAATCCACACACACACACACCCCCCATTTGTTAATTTGTGGAGATGTCCATGCAAAAATGCAAAAAAATATATATGCAAAAATGTGTTTGTTGATCTCTAAACAGAAACTGAAAAAAAAAACAACCAAAGTTTCACCGAATTGCCCTAAATAAACAGCTTCCTTCTCTGCTAAAAACTCATGTGACGTAGCAGGATTTTTTTCACGAGTGGAAATTCATTGATTTTTCTTGCTTGTCTCTTAAATAATAAAACAGTATTCCACCACCACCACCCAAAAAAAGATGAAAGGAATATCGGGCCGATGGACAAATCGTGTGCTTTTTCCAGTTTGCATGTTTTACATTACTAAAAAGACAAAAAAAGAAAGCTTTTTTAAAAACGACAACACCAAAAACTTTCAGTAGATTTGAGATTACATTTTTTTTTTTTTGCAAAAGAAATAATATTTCAGAAACAACTTCATTGCCTTTATGTAGAAAAGGTATAAATAAATTGTTTTGTCGTTTAGAGAAGCTGTGCCAATGAATGCTTTATTTAAATGTATATTGGACGTAATAATTGTTCTGTCTAAGGAAGATGTTTATTACCTCCATTTTGAAATTTGATATTTTTAGAGGTTTATCAACTTTTGAAGTTTATTCCAATCACATGGGAGTTGACATCTGGACAGAGCAGATTTTATTGTTGCTTAATTACAGCTAAAATAACTTATTGTTCTATGTTGGATTGACAAGCGTATCGCCAGTAGAATTGATATTATTAGCAAACTACAAATCAATGAATTATCAATATTGATTAGATCAACTTCAGGCACTTTAGGATATTTATTTTTATTTATTTATTTGATTTGCCAATTGTTTACAAGATAATAAGTATAAATGTATACATAGTTGTGAATACATGAAATGGGTACATATAAGAAAAATAAAAGAATAAGAGAAACAATAGGACAGGGACGGTAGGCACGTTGGTGCGCTTATGCACGCCCCTACAGACCTCTTAGGAAAGGGGTGAGGTCAATAGTAGACAGTCTAAGGTTAAAGTTTTTGGGGTTTGGGGAAGAAACTACAGAGTCAGGTAGAGTATTCCAGACATTGACCACTCTATTGCTGAAGTCGTATTTCCTGCAATCAAGTTTGGTGCGGTTTACTTTGAGTTTGTATCTATTGTGTGCTCTTGTGTTGTTATGGTTGAAGCTGAAGTATTCATTGACAGGTAGGACATTGCAATGTATGATTTTATATACCATGCTTAAGTCAGACCGAAGACGGCGTAATTCAAGGTTTTCGAGTTCTAGAATTTCAAGTCTGGTGGCATAAGGTATTCTACAACGAGTAGAGGAGTGGAGAACTCTTCTTGTGAAATATTTCTGGACTTTCTCAATTGTGCTAATATCAGATACGTAGTGTGGGTTCCAGACTGATGAACTGTATTTGAGTATTGGTCTAGCAAATGTTTTGTATGCTCTGGTTAGTAGTGTGATATTACCAGAGAAAAGCTACGTAGGATTAGGTTAACAACTCTTAATGCCTTTTTGGCTATGTAGTTGCAGTGGGCTCTAGCACTTAGATCATTAGAGGTGAGTATTCCAAGGTCCTTTACAGAGCTTGAGTCATCAACAAGATCTTGACTATTCAGCTTGTATTTTATTTTCTGATTTTTTTTGCCAATATGTAAGACAGAGCATTTATTTGTTGAGATTTGAAGTTGCCATTTGTTTGACCACTCTGATACATAGTCAAGATCTTTTGTAGGGTAGCAGTATTGTCTGTGGTATTGAACAGCTTTACATCATCAGCGAAGAGAACGCAATTGCTCTTAATATGATCACAGAGGTCGTTTATGTAGAGTATGAAGAGAGTTGGTCCTAGAACACTACCTTGGGGAAAACCACTATTGACAGGTACTGGATTTGATAGTACGCTCCGATTTTGACCATTTGTTGTCTGTTTGACAGGAATGCTTCTATCCAGTTATTCAGTTGTCCAGAGATACCATAGGATTTTATTTTTAGGAGTAGTTTGTCGTGTACCACTGAATCAAAGGCTTTACAGAAGTCTATGTAGATTGCGTCTATTGCTTTGCCCTGGTCGAGTTGTGTCGTCCATATGTTTTTGCAGTGTAAGAGTTGCAGATTACAGGATAGTTTTTTCTGAAACCAAATTGTTTATTGGAGAGTAGGTTGTTTGTCTCTAGGTGAAGGATGATGGATTGGTTAATAATTGATTCCATGACTTTACAGGTGAGGCAGCATAAGGAGATTGGCCTGTAATTTTCAACTAGGCTGGGGTCTCCTTTTTGAAGATGGGGATGACTGTGGCTTGTGACCATAGGTTAGGCAAGGAGCTGGTTCTGAAAGATTTTTCAAAGATTATGCTTAGAGGTTTGGCTATGGCAGTGGATAGCTTTCTTAAGAAGTAGGCACATATTCCGTCCGGTCCAATAGATAGAGATGGTTTTAGGTTGCGTAGTGCTTTTTCAACATTGTCTTCTGTGAAATCGATATGTATTAGATCATTGTTGTTATCTGTGGTACGGCTAGGAAATACTGGGCATGATCCATTGCTGTTTACAAATACTGAGCCAAGAATGTGTTAAAGATGTTGGCTTTAATGGTGTCGTCGTTGCAGTCTTTACCATCAGGTCCTATCAAGGAGGGATGGACCTTGAGTCTTTTAGTTTGTTGTTTACAAAATTGTAAAAAGCACGGTGGAATTGGTGCTTAGAAGGTTTTCCTCTTGTTTAATGTGATAATTGGTGCATTCGGTCTTTATCTGGTGGCATAAATTTTTGTATCGGTTTTTGAAATTGGCAACGTGACCAGATTTGTTTTTCCGCCAGAGTGATCTCTTTTTGGATTGAAGTTTCCTTATTGATATGGGTAATCTGCTTTTTTGTTTTGTTTTGGGAGTTGTTGTTGGTACATATAGTTTGATGACTCTTTTGACTTCAAGTAAAAATATGTTGTAATGGTCTTCAACAGTATTGCATCCAGTGAATAGAGATTGCCAATCAAGGGATGAGAGATCGTTGTGTATAAGATCATAGTTGCCTTTTTTGAAGTTACAATTGGGAATTACATCATTGTGGTGATTTTTGTGTGGACGTATGTTGAGACAAAAGTCAATCATATTGTGGTCGCTACTGGAAAAGGGTTCTTTAGTTTGTATTCGTAAATTAAATTCAAACTATTGCAGAAGATGAGATCGAGGCAGTTGTTTAGTCTAGTGTTGTTGGTTACTAGTTGTTCCAGTCCCAGATTTGTAGTAGCATTGTAGAAGGTTGTGTGTATGATTTCAGTTGTACAATCATTTAGGGTCCAGTCAATATGAGGTAGATTGAAATCACCAAGAAAGATAAAAGGGTATGGGCAGGATGCAGTCCATGTTAGTAATGTATTTAGCTTGTTTACATGTTCGATGTCATAATCAGGTGCTCTGTAACATAGTAAGAATCGAATTGTGATATTTAAGGATAGTTCACAGATGATGGTCTCAGGAAGAGCAAGCTCCTGGGTAACTTGGATATTTTTAGATGTAAGGATTTTTATAGAAGATAGCAACACCACCTCCTCGACGATTTTCACGATCTGATCGGTAAACATGATAGTCTCTTACTGTGGTAATGGAGTCGGGGAGAGATGCATTGAGCCATGTTTCACAGACAAATATAATGTCAAAGTTAGCCATATTTAGGAGGATGAGAAATTCAGGTATTTTATTCACGAGGCTTCTTGCATTGAGTAGTTTGCATTTAAGGCCGGCAGTAGTTGGAATTGAGGTAGTTGGGGGCGTGCGTGCCTAGTCTTGGGTGATGGTGGATCAGTTGAGGTAGGGTTGTGGTTGAGGGTAAAAGCTGAGTATTGGGTTGCGTGGCTTACTTTTGATACAGTCAGCATGGTAGTCAATGTACAGGTCCTTCTCTCCATTGTCTAGACGGTTTTTGAGTTCAATGCGGAGTACACGGGAGCGGGCACGTTGCTGTATGGTTAGGTCAGGTCAACGGAGGTTCTTATGGTTGGTGTTGGTTTTGGCGAGTGAGTTTATAGTATAAATGAATTTACGTTTGCTTGTTTCATTTTTGCAAATGACTCTGCACAGGCGTGGGCTACAGAGCCGTCACTGTTATTGAGCTCTCGGCCAATGCGTGAAATGTCAAGTATTTCATCAGCGGAGATGGTTGATGCTTGATAATCCCTGATGATGTTTCGGACAGTTGTGATGTCATCATTGTTATTGGTGACCTCTAGACCAAATAAAGATGGCGTTTGACGTTTCCATTCACGCTCAACAGCTTCTCTGATGAGGATTGGGATATCAATATTTGTCTGGGTTGCATCAAATGGCTGGGGATTCTGGGAGTTGAAGTCCATCAATTCTGGGAGTCCAAAAATGTTGGCTGGAGGATTCTGGGAACTGAAGTCTACACATAGTTGCTGAGGAATTCTGGGAGGTGAAGTCCACACATCTTAAAGTAGCTTAAGAAGCACTGGATTACGCAATTCTAATGAACAATGTCTTGCATTCATTGATGTATTTATGGTAATCATTTTATAATACAGAACAGATGCCCTGAATATTTTATTTCTTATTTTAGCTTTTCTTCTTCTTCTTCTTCTTCTTCTTCTTCTTCTTCTTCTTCTTCTTCTTCTTCTTCTTCTTCTTCTTCTTCTTCTTCTTCTTCTTCTTCTTCTTCTTCTTCCTCTTCTTCCTCTTCCTCTTCCTCTTCTTCTTCTTCTTCTTCTTCTTCTTCTTCTTCTTCTTCTTCTTCTTCCTCTTCCTCTTCCTCTTCCTCTTCCTCTTCCTCCTCCTCCTCCTCTTCTTCTTCTTCTTCTTCTTCTTCTTCTTCTTCTTCTTCTTCTTCTTCTTCTTCTTCTTCATAATTTGGTGTGCTTTTGCTTTTTGTGTTTTGTTTATGAAAGAAAGGCAAAGTTTCTTTGATATAACTTTTTTTTTAAAAAAAATTAATGGTTATATTTATCTTTTTACTGTTTGTAAGCCACCCAGGATTGCCTTATCAATGAAATGGGCAGCATAAAAATAAATAAATAGATCTGAATAAATAAATGAGGATAGAATAGAATAGAACAAGAAATAAGATGAGTCTAGACTAGTATAAGAAATAAGAATAGAGTAGAGTAGAGTAGAGTAGAATAAAGCAGAGCTGGAAGGGACCTTGGAGGTCCTCTAGTCCAGCCCCCTGCTCAAGCAGGAGAACCTATACCATCCCAAGCAAGTGGCTGTCCAATCACTTCTTGGATCAGTGTCACCCAATCAGCTTTCATGCTTAAGATGGGACTAGAACTCCCTGTCTCCTGGTGATTGGCCCAAAGTCATCCAATTGGCTTTCCTGCCTAAGGTGGGACTAGAACTCAGTCTCCTAGTGATTGGCCCAAAGTCACCCAGCTGGCTTTCACTCCTAAGGCGGGACTAGAACTCACCGTCTCTTGGTGATTGGTACAAAGTCACCCAGCCGGTTTTCATGCCTAAGGCAGGACTAGAACTCACCATCTCCTGGTGATTGGCCCAAAGTCACCCAGCTGGCTTTCATGCCTAAGGCGGGACTAGAACTCACCATCTCCTGGTGATTGGCCCAAAGTCACCCAGCTGGCTTTCACTCCTAAGGTGGGACTAGAACTCACCATCTCTTGGTGATTGGTACAAAGTCACCCAGCCGTTTTCATGCCTAAGGCAGGACTAGAACTCCCTGTTTCCTGGTGATTGGCCCAAAGTCATCCATCCAAAGTCATCCAATTGACTTTCATGCCTGAGGCGGGACTAGAACTCCCTGTCTCCTGGTGATTGGCCCAAAGTCATCCAATTGACTTTCATGCCTAAGGCGGGACTAGAACTCACCATCTCCTGGTGATTGGCCCACAGTCACCCAGCTGGCTTTCATGCCTAAGGCGGGACTAGAACTCACCGTCTCCTGGTGATTGGCCCAAAGTCACCCAGCTGGCTTTCACTCCTAAGGCGGAGCTAGAACTCCCTGTCTCCTGGTGATTGGCCCAAAGTCACCCAGCCGGCTTTCATGCCTAAGGCAGGACTAGAACTCACAGCCTCCTGTTGATTGGTCCAAAGTCCTCTAGCCGGCCTTCATTTCAAACTCCCCGTCTCCCTGTTTCTAGCCTGGCACCTTTGCCATGACCCCCAACCTGCTCTCTTTTCCCAAACTGATTTATTTCAGGTCCGAATTCTGTGGCTGCAGAACACACACACACAAAAAAGGGTTCGTGACCCCAGCGTGGCTTGCATAAGCTTCAAGGCGCTTCCTGCCAAAGCAGCCAGAGGATGTCTCCCCGCGCCTGGTTCCAGCGCCTGGCTGCTTAACCACCCTGCAGCTTTCCCAGGCTCATCCTTCCCCTCGTTTTTTATCTCCTGCTTGTCGGGTCTTGCCTCCAAATTCACCCCGGGATCTTTGGAGGGCAAAGCCTGTTTTCCCGTTTAGTGGGAGGTGCCAGCCTGGAGGTCGAGGGAGGGGTAGGGTGGGGCCCAGCGCCCATTTCCCCTTCTCAGAGGGCCAAGCGCTCCGCAAGGAGACGGAAATAAGGCGGGAAAAATGTATCTGTGTAAAAATGGGAAGTGTAAACATGTTGAACATACGATTAAGGAAGATGGAGAAAAAAAATATTATTTTTTTTGAAAAAAGTTTTTTATTTTTATAACGTACAGCATAATAAATAAAACCATCCTTCAGTTATACAGTGTCTCGGTTTGGTATATATATCATGTGCACAATATTTGTAATTCTTTCCTCCTAAGTTTACATTCATAATATATTCTGATCTATATTCCACATCATATTCTCTCACTATTATTCTATTATTTAATTTCTAAGTTCATTTCCAGGCTGTCTTTAAAAATAAAACTCAATTCTTACTGAGATATATATATATATATTCATAGTATGATTTATTGAAAAATAATCCATTCTAATATATCATTACTGTTATAATATATTTCAATTTAAAGATAGAGAAGTTTTTAACGAATTAAATATTCTGTTCTCCACTTGTATAAGGTAATGAGGATATTTTGCTCTAAGTTTGACAATATTGGCCAAAAGAAAATAAGATGGAAAATGTATTTCTGTAAAAATGAGAAGTTAAAGGGAAGGAAGCACATAGAAAACACAAACATATGTAATAGAGGCAAATGTAATAATGAAAAGGGGATTTGTTAAGGGGTAACTATAAATTAAGATGAAATTTTGAATGATAGATGAAATGATACGAATAGACTAAACTGTAAACATGTTGAATATATGATTAAGGAAGATAGAGAATGAATAAAAATAGAAAAGCTGATATAAAGTATATAAAGATATGAGAATATAAAGAAGAAAATATGATAATAGATAATGATGTGATGTTAGAAAGTTGTATTTGTGATTTGTATTTGTGTATTTGTGCACCAAGACAAATTCCTTGTGTGTCCAATCACACTTGGCCAATAAAGAATTGTATTCTATTCTATTCTATTCTATTCTATTCTATTCTATTCCATTCCATTCCATTCCATTCCATTCTTCATTCCAATATTTATTTGATTCTATTCTATTTTCTATTCTATTCTATCATTCCAGTATCTAATCTAATCTATTCTATTCTGTTTTCTATTCTATTCTATTTTCTATTCTATTCTATCCCATCATTCCAATATCAAATCTATTCTATTCTATTTTCTATTCTATTCTATCATTCCCAATATCTAAATTATTCTATTTTCTATTCTATTCTATCATTCCAATATCTATTCTATTCTGTTCTGTTCTGTTCTGTTCTGCTCTATTCTATTCTATTCTGATTATGGATGTGACTGATTTAAAATGTAAAACATCTGGAACACCACACTGTTCTCGCAAAGATATATTTAAATAATTTAAAAATAAAAAACTTTTTGCAAAAAACAAAAACAAAAGGAGGCGAGCCCACAATCCTGTCAATCTTGTGCAGCCACGGGCTTCCCACATCCAGAGAAGGAATAGAGAGAAAGAGAGAGAGATAGAAGGCAGGAAGTTTTGATGTCTCTTCTTTGGAAGCAGAACAGGAAGCGACTCTTTGAAATATTCCAATTAAATCACCTAATTCGTTTCCAAGGTGAGACATAGTTTGCATCTATACTTTTGTAGGCATCATAGACTGACTTTTTCACTTTATTGTCATTGCACCTCATTACTGTTAAATCAAATGCCACCCTGGTTGTCCATGATAACTGTAAAAACTATGCCCGTGTAGCCTTTTTTGCAAATACAACCAGTCCTTGATTTACAGCCATGACTTTTCTGTCATTAAGTGAAACTGCAACTACTGCAACTGGCCTAGAACTCTTCAATATCTTCATTAACAACTTAGATGAGGGAATGGAAGGGGAACTCACCAAATTTGCAAATAATACTAAGCTGGCAGGAATAGCCAACACCCAAGAAGATAGGCTCAAGATCCAGATGGATCTTGACAGACTAGAACACTGGGCTGTATCTAATAAAATAAAATTCAATGTAGAGAAATGTAAAGTCCTACACTTAGGCAAGAAAAACCAAAAGACACCTATAGACTGGGTGAAACCAGGCTCAATAGCAGGAACTGGGAGAGGGATCTTGGAGTCTTAGTGGACAACCAGCTAAATAGGAGCCAGCCGTGTGCAGCGGCAGCCCAAAAAGCCAATGGAATCCTAAGTTGCATTAACAGAGGGATGCAATCGAGATCAAGGGAGGTACTAAGACCACTCTATAAAGCCTTAGTAAGACCACACCTAGAGTCCTGCATCCAGTTTTGGTCATCACACTATAAAAAAGATGTTGAGACTCTGGAAAAAGTGCAGAGAAGAGCAACCAGGATGATTAGGGGACTGGAGAGTAAAACCTACGAAGAACAGTTGCAGGAACTGGGCCTGGCTAGTCTAGGGAAGAGAAGGACCAGGGGAGACAGGAGAGCATCTTCCAATATTTGAGGGGCTGCCCCAGAGAGGAGGAAGGGATCAAGCTGTTTTCCAAAGCACCCAAAAGCCAGACAAGGAAGAATGGATGGAAACTGAACGAGAGATTTAACCTAGAAATAAGAAGAAACTTTCTGACAGGGAGAACAATCCACCCATGGAACAGAAGTTGCCTTCAGAAGTTATGGGAGCTTCATCCCTGGAGGCTTCCAAGAAGAGACTGGAGTCCCATCTGTCTGAACTGGGGTAGGGTCTCCTGCTTGGGCAGGGGTTGGACTAGAAATCAGGGATCCCCAACCTTTTCGGACCCGGACGCATCAGCTGGCGGCGGCCGGTATCAACTGGCGCGGCCATCTTTTGACGAGGCTCCGGTGAGCTTTCTACCGGAAAGCTCACCGGAAGCACTTTACAAAAGATGGCGGCGCAACAACCAGCGCCCGGTAAGAGTTGTTCACGGACGGATCGGTCCGTGGACCGCGGTTGGACCCTGGACTAGATGACCTACAAGGTCCTTCCAACTCTGATTATCTGTTATCTGCAACTAAGCGAGGCAGAGGTTAAGTGTATTTCCCCCCCCCCCTGTGACAAATCACCGCAGCTGTTAAGTTATCAACCTGGTCGTTAAGTGAATCTGACTTCCCGTGGAATTTGTTCATCAGAAGGTCACAAAAGGGGATCACTTGACCCCCGGGGACTCTGCAACCATCATAAATAGGAGTCAGTGGCCAAAACATCTGAATTTGGATCATGTCCCCGTCCGGTCATATATGTGACAAATGGACTTAGGTCCGCTTTTTTCCATGCCATCGTCACTTTGAACAGTCATTAAATGGACTGTTGTAAGTCGAGGGCTATCTGGGGCTCCATGCAAGCTACTCTCTTGGTTTAGCCTCCAACAGGCTCCATCAATTTTGCACAGGCCACAAAGTGGCACCAACTAGTGGTGGGATTCAGATAACAGATAATCAGAGTTGGAAGGGATCTGATAGGTCATCTAGTCCAACCCCCAACATTCTGTGGGCATGGCTTGGTGGGCATGGCAGGGGAAGATAACTGCAAAATCCCCATTCCCTCCCCACTCCTGGGAGAAGGGACCTTATAGGTCCTCTAGTCCAACCCCCAACATTCTGTGGGTGTGGCTTGGTGGGCATGGCTTGGTGGGTATGGCAGGAGAAGGTTACTGCAAAATCCCCATTCCCTCTCCACCCCACTAACCTGCTTTCCAGCTCCGTTCTCCTGTGCTGGACAACCAAAGAAGACCCAGCCAATCAGCTGTGGGTGTGGCTTGGTGGGCGTGGTGTTCTGTGGGTGTGGATTGGTGGATGGCATTATGTGGGCGTGGCTTGGTGGGCATGGCAGGGGATGGATACTGCAAAATCCCCTTTCCCTGCCCACCCCACTAACCTGCTTTCCAGCTCCGTTCTCCTGTGCAGGGCAACCAAAGGAGACCCAGACGATCAGCTGGGACTCAACGGGAGGCAGAGATGGGGTTGGCGGGGCCAGTCAGAGGCGGAATTGTCCAGTTCTCCGAATTACTCAAAATTTCTGCTACCAGTTCTCTAGAACCGGTCCGAACTGGCTGAATCCCACCTCTGGCACCAACGCATTAAAATCCCAGTTGCAACCTTTGGAATGACGTCGACAGAGGGAGGACAAGGAGAGAAACAGAAGCTTGCGAGAAACTTGTGAAAGACGGAAACTGAAATTTGGCCAAAATTTTAAAAAATAGAGAGAGACTATTAGAATATAGAATAACAGTTGGAAGGGAGTGACCCTGGAGGTCTTCTAGTCCAACCCGCTGATCAGACAGGAAATCCTACACCATTTTGGACAAATGGTTGCCCAATCTCTTCTTGAAAACCTCCAGTGATGGTGCACCCACAACTTCTGGTGGCAACTTCCATTCCACTGATTCCTCGTTCTCACTGACAAGAAAATTCTCTTTAGTTCTTAGTTGGGATGTCTCTTTGGTGAGGTCCATCCATTACTTCTTCTCTTACCCTCAGGTACTTTGGAGAATAGGTGGACCTCCAAAGAAGGAACCTGCAGAACAGGGGTCCCCAAACTTCAAGTTATCATTCTATTGTTCTGTCATTCCATCATTTTAGCATTCTAGCATTCTGTCATTCTATCATTCCATCATTTTATCATTCTGTTCCATTGTTCTATTGCTTTATCATTCCATCATTCTATCATTTTGTCTTTCCATCATTCCATCATTTTATCATTCTAGCATTCTGTCATTCTATCATTCCATCATTTTATCATTCTGTTCCATTGTTCTATTGCTTTATCATTCCATCATTCTATCATTTTGTCTTTCCATCATTCCATCATTTTATCATTCTAGCATTCTAGCATTCTGTCATTCTATCATTTCATCATCTTATCATTCTGTTCCATTGTTCTATTGCTTTATCATTCCATCATTCTATCATTTTGTCTTTCTATCATTCCATTATTTTATCATTCTATCATTCCACCATTCCATCATTTTATCGTTCTATCATTCCATTGTTCTACCATTCCATCATTCCATCATTCTATTGCTTTATCATTCCATCATTCCATCATTCTAGTATTCTGTCATTCTATCATTCCATCATTCATTTTGTCTTTCTATGATTCCATGATTTTATCATTCTATGATTCCATCATTCTGTCATTCCATCATTTTATCATTCTGTTATTCCATTGTTCTATCATTCCATCATTCTATTGTTTTATCATTTTGTCATTCCATCATTATATCATTCTATCATTCTGTCATTCCATCGTTTTATCATTCTATCATTCCATTGTTCCATCATTCCATCATTCTGTCATTCTGTGATCTGCACTTCCTGTTTGTCCTAGGGTAGTGAAGAGTTAACCAACCTTTGTTTTCGTTTTCCTCAGCCCTGCTGAGATCTTCCATTTGGGTCTTCTAGCTCAAAATGGCGTCTTCCCAGCCTTGATTGCTCAACGGTGGAAATGAGATTTGCACCCTTCTTTTTCCACCCCAATTGCAGGGTCAGCTTCTGAGCTTAGTTTCGGATTAGCAATCTGGATTCTGTGAACAACGTTCTTTGGTACCTCTCTGGATCAGGGCCCAAAAACGCTCATTCCTTAAGGACATAGAAAAGTCAAAAAAGTCAAAATGGCAGCCATGATCATGCCATTGCAACATCTGACATATTGATTTTTTTCCTCTCTCTTAATCCCACAGTGGCTCCAGGCACCAAGAGTGCATTTGTTTTTAATTTGTGTGTGTGTGTGTGTGCGCGCGCTTATGATACTGATTTTATATTGTATTTGTTTTTAATTTGTGTGTGTGTATTTTTATGATGCCGATTTTATATTGCTTTATTGCTCTTTGCTCTTTGTATTTACTACCCATCTGGATCTCCACCATTAAACAGAGCGCAGATTTTGAACACAAAGAGAGGGTGATAAAATTAGATTAAATGCATTGGTGAGGGAGAAGGCCTCGGGTCAATTTGGGTCCAATTTGAAAGTTTGTAATTTCAAGAACTGTCTGTCCTTCTTCAGGAAGTTGAGACATTGACGGAAGGGCAATTCACAGACTCCCAAAACGGACGTTTTCTTTCAAGAGAAACCTGAAAGGAAGGACGACTCTTCAAACGTTCAGCGGATCTTGTAGTTAATCTTGTAGCAAGAATGCTAACCTAGAAAACCAGGGACTTCCCTTAGACAAGGAAGCCAACTGGGGGACTTTGGGCCAATCACCAGGAGACGGGGAGTTCTAGTCCCACCTTAGGCAGGAACGGCAGCTGGGTGACTTTGGGTGAATCACCTGGAGACGGTGAGTTCTAGTCTCACCTTGGACATGGAAACCATCTGGTTGACTTTGGGCCAATCACCAGAAGATGGTGAGTTCTAGTTGTACCTCCTCAGGCATGAAAGCCAGCTGGGTGTTTTTCAGCCAGTCATTTTCTCTCAGCAAATCCACCTCACAGGGTTGGGGTTGTAGGAATAAGAAGGAGAGAGTATCATGTCGTTTTAGGATAAGCAGGATAAAAACATATAATAAATTAATACACTTGTGCCCTGAGTTATTCTTTTGTAACCAAGCCTCAATTTACGATCATAATGGGGATCAGATTCCCGATTAAAAACACAAGAAAAGTCCATTTGCCTTTTGCAAAAAAAACACCGTTGGGAGAAACATGACGTGGATGATTGAGCATTTCCCTAGAAGGGAATGAATTGATAGATCTCTTTTGCGCGGAAACCTGAAGTTCAGAATGTTTTCGGGCAGAATAGAGCTGGAAGGGACCTTGGAGGTCTTCTAGTCCAACCCCCTGTACAAGCAGGAAACCCTATACCATTTCAATCCAATCTCCTCTTAGAAACCTCCAGTGATGGAGCACCCACAACTTCTAGTGGCGAGTTGTTCCACTGATTGATTGTTCTCACTGTCAGGAAGTTTCTACTTAACTCCATGTTGCTTCTCTCCTTGATTAGTTTTCCTTCCTTCCTTCCTTCCTTCCTTCCTTCCTTCCTTCCTTCCTTCCTTCCTTCTAAAATCATAGGAGTGCAAGGGACCTCCGAGCTCATCTAGTCCAACCCTCTACTCAAGCAGGAGACGCTGTACCATCCCAAGCAAGTGGCTGTCCAATCTCTTCTTTTTTACAAAAAATTTTTTAAACATTTTATTAAACAAAACAATTAAAAACATTGAACATGGTGAAGTCAGTTTGACGTGATTTTGGGTCAATATCGTATATATATTCCTATATATTCTTTATAGGAATATACACTGCTCAAAAAAATAAAGGGAACACAAAAATAAGACATCCTAGATCTGAATGAATGAAATATTCTTATTCAATACTTTGTTCATTACATAGTTGAATGTGCTGACAACAAAATCACACAAAAATTATCAATAGAAATCAAATTTAGCAACCCATGGAGGTCTGGATTTGGAGTTACACTCAAAATTAAAGTGGAAAAAAACACTACAGGCTGATCCAACTTTGATGTAATGTCCTTAAAACAAGTCAAAATGAGGCTCAGTAGTGTGTGTGGCCTCCACGCGCCTGTATGACCTCCCTACAATGCCTGGGCATGCTCCTGATGAGGTGGCGGAAGGTCTCCTGAGGGATCTCCTCCCACACCTGGACTAAAGCATCCCCCAACTCCTGGACAGTCTGTGGTGCAACGTGGCGCTGGTGGATGGAGCGAGACGTGATGTCCCAGATGTGCTCAATTGGATTCAGGTCTGGGAGACAGGCGGGCCAGTCCATAGCATCAATGCCTTCGTCTTGCAGGAACTGCTGACACACTCCAGCCACATGAGGTCTAGCATTGTCGTGCGTTAGGAGGAACCCAGGGCCAACCGCACCAGCATATGGTCTCACAAGGGGTCTGAGGATCTCATCTCGGTACCTAATGGCAGTCAGGCTACCTCTGGCGAGCACATGAAGGGATGTGCGGCCCCCTAAAGAAATGCCACCCCACACCATTACTGACCCACTGCCAAACCGGTTATGCTGGAGGATGTTGCAGGCAGCAGAACATTCTCCACGGCGTCTCCAGACCCTGTCACGTCTGTCACATGTGCTCAGTGTGAACCTGCGTTCATCTGTGAAGAGCAAATGCCAAACGTCCTGCACGGTGTTGGGCTGTAAGCACAACCCCCACCTGTGGACGTCGGGCCCTCATACCCCCCTCATGGAGTCTGTTTCTGACCGTTTGAGCAGCCACACGCACATTTGTGGCCCGCTGAAGGTCATTTTGCAGGGCTCTGGCAGTGCTCCTCCTGTCCCTCCTTGCACAAAGGCGGAGGTAGCGGTCCTGATGCTGGGTTGTTGCCCTCCTACGGCCTCCTCCTCCTCTCCTGATGTACCGGCCTGTCTCCTGGTAGCGCCTCCATGCTCTGGACACTACGCTGACAGACACAGCAAACCTTCTTGCCACAGCTCGCATTGATGTGCCATCCTGGATGAGCTGCACTACCTGAGCCACTTGTGTGGGTTGTAGACTCCGTCTCCTGCTACCACTAGAGTGACAGCACCGCCAGCATTCAAAAGTGACCAAACCATCAGCCAGAAAGCATAGGAACTGAGAAGTGGTCTGTGGTCACCACCTGCAGAACCACTCCTTTATTGGGGATGTCTTGCTAACTGCCTACGCTTTCCACCTGTTGTCTATTCCATTTGCACAACAGCATGTGAAATTGATTGTCAATCAGTGTTGCTACCTAAGTGGACAGTTTGATTTCACAGAAGTGTGATTGACTTGGAGTTACATTGTGTTATTTAAATGTTCCCTTTATTTTTTTGAGCAGTGTATACTCCTATGAACAAATATTCAACTGTATACATATAAACATTTGTTCGTTCACATAATACATTTCTAACATCATTCGTCTTCTTTTCATCTCATCCAATCATCTACCCTTTCAACCACTCCTTTCCCAACTGAAGACCTTCCTTTCTGCTCCCACCAATGATGGAATTTATCCCAAATTGCGTCGTATGCCGATTCATCTTTGTTTTTCATTTCTAGAGTTAACTTGTCCATTTCAGCGCATAGTAAGATTTCGTTTATTACTTCTTTTTTGACTTGGTATAACTGTCTCTTCCCAGTTCTGGGCAAATGTTATCTTTGCTGCAGTAATAATGTGTATCATCAAATAAAGCTCATCTTTCTTATATTTTTTTGACATAATTCCTAATAGAAAGCATTCTGGTAGGTGATCTACTTTAAAACCCAAAATTTCCTCCAGCAGCTTCCCCGTCCTAAGCCAATACTCCGGCGTTTTTTGGCAGCACCACCATGTATAGCAATACGTTCCTCGTTCTATTGAACATTTCCAGCAATTTGGGGACTGGTTTTTGAACATCTTGGCCAGTCTGGCTGGTGGAAGGTGCCGTCGATAGAACATTTTGAGCAGATTTTCTTTATATGCAGTGGCCACGGTGATCTTTTTTATTTCTGTCCCATATTGTTTGCCATTGATCTAAATTAATGCTGTACCCAAAGTCTCTGGCTCATACCACCAATCTCTTCTTTAAGAACCTCCAGTGATGGAGCATCCACAACTTCTGGTGGCAAGCCGTTCCACTGGTTAATTGTCCTCACTATTAGGAAGTTTCTCCTAATTGCAAGTTGCTTCTCTCCCGGATTAGTTTCCATCCCTTGTTTCTTATCCTGCCTTCTTTGGTGCTTTGGAGACTTAAGTTCATTGAGAAATAGCCAATGCATGAATTTTAAAGCTGGTGAAGACTTCTAAAAAGTGCAAAATCCAGACGTCTTCCGGAAACGCACCTGAGTTCCCAACCTTTTCCTTGACATCCTCTCTTGGCTTCCAAGATCTTCTCTCTCTCTCCTTGAATTTGGCACCCACCAACTGTCTTCCTCTTTCTTTGAAGAAAGATTCTTGGAAGAGCTTTAATTGCTGGTTGTTTCTAGATCTTGAAGATCAAGGCAAGCTAAGAAAGGGTGGAGTCGGTGGCACCTGTACAGGGTTGCCGCTGGTGCCTTCAGCCCGAGAGCTGGTTGCCATCCAGAGTTGCCAGCTTTTCCACGGTTTGTTACCCACACAACTTCAAAGCTCAGCCCAAATGAGAGGCTTGGAGAGCTTCAAGGGCTGGTGAGTCAGCCAAGAGTTGTCCTTCAAGTCGAAGAACACGCTTTGGGTCATTCCAGAGGGTGTGGACAGAGATGGAGGCATTGCAAACGGAGCTTGCTTTGAGAACTTGGCGGAGGCCACACAAACTAGGGCATCGACACCCCCTCGCACTGCCAACAGATTCAGAGGAAAAGAAGTGGACACAACAAACATGGAGCAAAGTTGCGGGTTTTGTGTCAAGGGGAGGTGCCTCTGGAACAAGAACATCCCAACCTTGGCCATTTTAAGACTTGTGGACTTCAACTCCCAGAATTCCCCAGCTAGTCATGCCTGCTTTTTCCTTCTCTTAATCTCCTAAAGTGGAGAGAGATTGCAGAGGAAGGGATTACAAGAGAGTAAGCTATGCTGGCTGGGCAGAATTCTGGGAGTTGGAGTCCACAAGTCTTACAGTGGCCAATGGTCTTGCGTCTTTTGGAAAAGCCGGCTCAGACCAGACCGGACCAAGAATTTCTTTTTAACACCATCATCACACCCGAATAGGAAGGAGCAAAAACCAGACCAATTGGGCTTGGCAATGCAATGCACGGCACAGGGATCTTTTAGTGACATCATGCAAAAATAAAATAAAAATAAAATCAATTTCTGGGGTCACTGCATGATGGTTACTGATATTTGGGGCGCTGGGACCACATAGGCCACTGTTTATTTAGCTAATTGATTAAAATGTATGTGTCAACCTTGTTGAAGAACTTGGAGTGGCTCACAGTTACAAAAAATATTGTCTGAAGCACCAAAAGAGCAGACAAGGGACCTGTCAGAGTTAAGAACTAAAAAAAAAAACATTGTTAGAAAGAAACAGCAACGCCAATGTTCTTAATGTCCCAAAAGTTCAGCAGAAGAGAAAGGTCTTAACCAGCTTCTAAAACAATGGAGGAGGAGGAGGAGGAGGAGGAGGAGGAGGAGAGGAGGAGGATGGGGGAGGAGGAGGAGGAGGAAGGGGGGAGGAGGAGGGGGGGTTGAGATCCTTGGTCTTCTCTGAACTTGGTTGGTTTTTGCAAATGTTTCATTACCCAAATAGGAACATCATCAGTGCTTGTAAGGAACTGGGTTTGGGAGGAGGAGGAGGGGGGGGAGGAGGAGGAGGAGGAGGGGAGGAGGAGGAGGGAGGAAGGGGAGGAGGAGGAAGGAGGAGGAGGAGGAGGAAGAGGAGGAGGAAGAGGAAGAGCACTGTAGGGTCCTTGGTGCTCTCTGAGCTTGGTAGTTTGTTTGTAGACGTTTCATGACCCAACTAGATAACATCATCAGTGCTAGAAGGGAGGGATATTTGCAGAGAGGAGGAGGGGGAGGGGGGGAGGAGGAAGCATACGACCACCACACTGGTTGTTATCCTAGTGGAATCCCACCCCTGGCTCAATGATAGTCATGAGTTGAAGGCTCCCTGTAGTAGCCGTGAAACAAATCTAAGGAAATTAATTAATCCAATTTTATCGAGCAGTCCCTTCCATGAAGCAGAGATTAACGTCAGAAGATGGGTAACTTTTGCAGAACAGCAAAAGAATTTTCACTTCTCCTCCCAGAAGCTTCTTCAGCTCTGACTGGAGGGTGGGGGAAGGGAAGGATTGATCCTCCTTGCAGACAAGCTGGTCATTTGCATCCTTTTTAGAGGGTCGTCGAGGCCACTTGGAGGCCTGTCTGTGTCCCCAGGGCCACCTGAGTGGTGCAAAGGGTTCCTGTAGTGGTGACCCTGAGATCAGGTGATGCTGAGGTGACTCTGAGGACACAGAGGGACCTCCATGCGGCCTCAGTGACCCTCTTAAAAGGATGCAAATGACCAGCTGTCTGCAAGGAAGATCAATCCTTCCCTTCCCCCACCATCCAGTCGGAGCTGAAGAAGCTCCTTGGAGGAGAAGCAAAACATCTTCAAAGAAAAGAAAAAAAACAGAAAGTCCAGTTGCCTCCTGAAAAAAAAAAAAAGCATCTTTGGGACAACCAGGACTTTGGAGGACTGAGAATCTCTATAGAATCTTTTTTTACTCAGGTTCTGGCATTCGCCTCTGCTTCACGGAAGCCGCCATTGCCTCCTAAAAAGTGGTGACAATAAACGACAACAGGTAAAGCGAACCTTCCTCCATCTTAGAAAGCAAAGACGTCAGGATGGGATTCCACCTTCAAACTTCCTGGAAGCGGGCAGGGGGTGGCCAGATATTCAGAAGACCGCAGCCTCCTGGCCCGGTTACATCTGTTGTAGGAGCCCAGCCGTGCTGAAACCAGCCGGCTTGTAGCTTGCGAGGACGTCCTCCTCCGCTTTTATCTGGAACGCTGGGGGAACCTCGAAACTTTCTCCCGGGTCTCTCTCGGAAGGACCGTTTCACCGGGGTGGGATTCCAATGTTTTAGCAGCCGGTTCTGGGGGCGTGGCTCAGTGGGTGTGGCCACGTGACTGGGTGGGTGTGGCTTTTTTGCAGCAACCCTCCTCCATTTTGTTTC
Source organism: Notechis scutatus (assembly GCF_049901735.1). Taxonomy (NCBI): domain Eukaryota; kingdom Metazoa; phylum Chordata; class Lepidosauria; order Squamata; family Elapidae; genus Notechis; species Notechis scutatus. The sequence goes on along the minus strand of NC_142012.1, from coordinate 166,916,946 downwards.
TGGTTTTGTTTTGTTTTGTTTTTTGGCCTCCTGGGCCTCAAACAAGCCTCGTGGGGGAGAGTTTTTACTCCCAGAAGGTGTGATGACCCAGGGTGGGCTACAAAATAAACACAGTCACCCAAAAAAACAGGTGAAGCCCCTTTTATTCCTTCACTTGGCTTCCAAGCTCCAAATATCCTTGACTGGAGACCAAAAAAAAAACTCCCACACATGCAGTTACAAGAAGGAGGAAATGCCATTTAAATTATAAAGAATAAAAAAACAACACAAACCAGGCAAGATAAGGGCTTGAAGACGTCCACAGATATCAGAACACACACACTGGGAAGGATGCCAAACTCAGAGAGGAACCATAAACCAGAGATATTTCCATGCTTTGTTTCCAGCACTGGCCTGTACGCATGTGCGTCCTCTTATCCAGTTGTCACAGCTGCAGCCCATGAAGGGGATCAGGGCCCTTTCCTCCCCCATAGACCATGTCTTTCCCTTATCCTCTCCTCCCTGTGTGCCCTAGGATGAAGAGGGGGTGGGGCTGAATCTTCCTCTGACTGCCCAACCGGCCTCTGCCCTTCCCCAGCCTCCTCCACAACCTCCAGA